>NW_027187351.1:2820157-2903368 GCF_028583685.1 Petaurus breviceps papuanus
GAGAGAGAGAGAGAGAGAGAGAGAGAGAGAGAGAAAGAGAGAGAGGAAGGAAGGAAAGAAGGAAGGAAAGAAGGAAGGAAGGAAGGAAGGAAGGAAGGAGGGAAGGAAGGAAGGAGGGAAGGAAGGAAGGAAGGAAGGAAGGAAGGAAGGAAGGAAGGAAGGAAGGAAGGAAGGAAGGAAGGAAGGAAGGAAGGAAGAAAAAACAAGTTCAGACAATATAAAAAATTTGGGCATCTACCTACCAAGATAAGCCAAGGAAATATATGAACACAATTACAAAACACTTTTTTTTTTTACAGAAATAAAGACAAATCTAAACAGTTGGAGAAATATTAATTGCTCATGGGTCGACTGAACCAATATAATAAAAATGACAATACTTTCAAAATTAATTAACTAACTCATTGCCATATTGTACAAACTATCAAAAATATCTTAAAAAATTTAAAAAAAGAAAAGAATAACAAAATTCATCTGGAAGAACAAAAGATCAAGAATATAAAGGAAATCAATGGGAAAAAATGTGAAGAAAGGTAGTCTAGCAATCCCAGATCCCAAAATGTATTACAAAGCAGTAATTATGAAAATCATCTGGTACTGGCTAATAAATGGAGTGGTGGATCAAAGGAATAAATTGGGTACACAATACACAGTAGTAAGTGACCATAGTAACCCAGTGTTTGATAAACCCAAAGATGCAAGGGATGAGAACCCACTATTTGACAAAAATTGCTGGAGAAACTGGAAAATAATTTAGCATAAACTAAGTATAGACCTACATCTCACACCATATAATAAGGTCAAAACAGGTACATGATTTAGACATAAAGGGTAATATCATAAGCAAATTAAGGGAACAAGGAATATTTTACCAGTCAGATCTATGTATTAAGGAAGAATTTATGACCAAACAAGAAGCAGAGAGCATTACAGGATATAAAATGGAGAATTTTAATTACTTTAAATCAAAGTTTTCACAAACAAAACTAATGCAGTCAAAATGAGAAGAAAAGCAGAAACTGGAAAGTTTCTTTTCATCAAGTTTATCTTATAAAGTCCTCATTTCTCAAATATATAGAGATATGAGTCAAATTTACAGAATATGAGTCATTCTTCAGTTGATAAGTAGTCAAAAATTATGAACAAGTAGTTTCCAGAAGAAATCAAATCGATTTATAGTAATATAAAAGTGCTCTAAATCTAAATATTGATTAGAGAAAAAGAAATTAAAATAACTCTGAGCTGCCACCTCCTACTTATCAGTTGACTAATTTGACAGGAAAGGAAAATGACAAATGTTGGAGGGGATGTACAAAAATGAAGATGCTAATGCACTGTTGGTGGAGTTGTGGTCTGATCCAATTATTTTGGAGAGCAATTTGGAACTATGTCCAAAGGGTTATAAAACTGTGCATATTCTTTGACACAACAATACTAAGTCTATATCCAAAAAAATAAAGGAGGAAGACCTATAGGTACAGCTATATTTATAGTAGCTCTTTTTTATGATGTCAAAGAATTAGAAGTTGAGGGGATGCCAATCAACTGGTGAATAGCTGAACAAGTTACAGTATATGATTGTGACAGAATACTATTGTGCTATATGACATGATGAACAAGGTTTCAGAAAAACCTGGAATGACTTATATGAACTGATGCAGTGAAATGAGAGAACCAGAAAAAGATTACACACAATAACAGCAACATTGTACAATTGTCAACAGTGAATAACTTAGCTATTCTGATCAATAAAATAACAACTCTGAAGAAATTATGATGAAAAATTCTCTCCACCTTCAGAGAAAGAATGGAGTTTGAATTCAGATTAAAGCATAACTTTTTTTACTTTATTTTGCTTGTTTTTTTTGCAGCATGGCTAATAGGGAAATATGCCTCTCATTATTTCATATGTATAATTAATATGACATTTCTTGCCTTCTAAATGGGTGGGGAAGATATGAGAAAGAAGGAAAGAATCAGAAACTAAAAAAAAAAAAAGAAATTCATACTACAAATAAATAAATAATAAATGAAGCTCAGGCTTTCCTACAGAAGTATGGTAGGGTCCAGCCCTAACAAAATTTGAAAATAACAAGTAGACTGAAAGAATGATCAAACAAAAAAAAAATAATTCCACAATATTATAGTGGCAGGTTTCCCCAAGATGTAAACACAAAAAAAGAATGACTCCAAAACATCTATAAGCAATGCCTCAGAGAAAAACATACCTTAGAAAAAAAACCTAAGCTAGAATTTCTGGAAGACATAAAGCAAGAGGTTTTTGTTTTGTTTTAAGAGTTAAAATATTTTTTTTAAATCATATGAGAACACCGGGGAGAAAAATGGAAAAGTAAGAAGAGCTGTGAAAGAAGTAATTGGAAAAGGATTAGCAGCTTGACAGAAGAAATACAAAACCTTACCCAAGCAACAGACTTACTCAGAATGAAAATGGACCAAATAGAAGACAATGATTCAAGCAAACAAACATTAAAACAAAGTCAAGGGGCTGAAAAAAAATAGAAGAAAATGTAAGGTATCTCATTAAAAAAAAAAACTGACCTGGAAAGCAAATTAAGAAGAACTAATTCAAGAATCATTGGACTATATGCAATCCATGACCAAAATAAAAAATCTATATGTTCTCTTTCAAGACATTTTAAAAGAAAATTCCCAGATCTCTTAGAATCAGAGGGAAAAAAATAGAAATAGAAAAAATCCACCAGCCACTTCCAGATAAAAATCCCAAAATGAAAACTCCTAGGAATATTCTAGCCCAATCCTGAAGCTTCTTAGTCAAAGGAAAATGCTATAAGCAGCCATAAAGAAAGAATTCAAGTACCAAGCAGCCACCATTCCAAAGGAACGAAAGATTTGGCTATTATATTCCAGAAGGCTTATGTTATACGTTATGTTGTGTTGTGTTGTATGTTATGTTATACTATGTTTTGTTATGTTGTTATGTTACATTATGTTCCATTACTGTTTTATCATGTCATATCATATCATATTATTTCATATCATATTCCAGAAGATGTGAGCTTACAACCAAGAATAACCTACTCAGAAAAACTGAGTATAATACTACAGAGGAAAATGAACCTTTAATGAAGCAGAGGACTTCTGAACATTCCTCATGAAAAGACCATAACTGTGGAAAAAATTTGAACTTCAGACACAGGAGTAAAGAAAAATATAAAAAATTAAGCATGAATGAACAATGATAAAAAAAAAACTAAACTAGCATATACTGCTTATACTCTAATATGGGGAAATGATATGCATATCCCCTCTGAGCCCTTTCATCACCAGAGTTCAAAGAAGGAGTTCAACTAGATAAAGTCTGGGAATAGTTTTGCTATGTCTTGATGATTTTGAGAAATAAATAGAGGGCAAAGGGAGTATAGTTAGGTAGGGAGGAAGAAAAGGAAAGTTAAAAGAAATTATCTCACATAATTAGGGTAAACAAGCAGACCTCTAAACAAACAAGAGAGATGCAGATGGAAATATCTGACAATTTAACCTCATTTTCATCCCAAATGATCAAGGGAGCTAAAAATAAGCATACATAGAGTTGGGTATAGAAATACATTTCACTCAATAGAGAATTAAGAGAGAAAGAGGAAAGGGGGAGAGGGGCAATTAGAGGGAGGGTAAATTAAGGGAGGAAATAGTCCTAAAGCCAAAAAAAAAAAAACCTATAAGGATGTACAAAAATAATTACAGCTCTTTCTGAGGTAGCAAAATAATGGGGAAACTTAAAAGGTACCTATATGTTGGGGAATATATGAACATGTTGTACTAAATACATGTGATGGAATACTACACTGCTGAACTCTCTTATCAGTGTAATAACCAAGCAGATTCCAGAGGTTTAATGATAAAACATGTTTCCCACCTCCTGACAGAGAGGTAAAAGACTCAGAATGCAGAATGAGACAGCTATTGTTTGGATATGGTCAATGTAGAAATGGGGCAGCTAGATGACACAGTGATTAGAGCACTGTGCTTAAAACCAGGAAGACTCCTCTTAGTTCAAATCCAACCTTAGACACTTACTAGATGTGTAACCCCGGACAAATCACTTAACACTGGTTGCCTCAGTGTCCTCATGTGTAAAATGAGCTGGAGAAGGAAATAGTAATACATTCCAGTATCTTTGCTAAGAAAATCACAAAGGGAGGTCACAGAGTCAGACAGAAGTAAAAAGTGACTGAATAAGAACAAGCAAATATAAAAATAAGTTTTGATTGCCTATACATGCTTATAATGTGTTTTGTTTTTCCTGTGTTCTCATATAAGGGGCAGAGTGGGAGCATGAGAAAGTAGAGTATTAAAATTAATAAAATTTTAACATTAACTAATTAAATGGAAATTGTATATATACATATATATTTATAGCCAATACAGAGGGTATAAAATCCATATGTCATATAAAAAAGGGCTCTAAATGTGATCAAAGACATATTAAATTAAATTGGTTTCATTGGCAGGGCATATGCTAATCTTTGACAAAAACTTTCCTGAGAGAAAAAAACTTAGTTTCTTGGAAATTGCAAGGGATTCTGTGTATAAAGGCTATTAAGACTTTATGAAAGGAGGAGATAAAATTAAAGTGGAGCAAATTAAGGACAGTGATATATATACATAGAGTATGTATGGAAACATTTTCCCCAATTAACTGAATGTAGTCTTTGTGAACGGAAGCATTAGACCCCCTAAGTCTTCCATTTTTCCCAAAATAAATACTACATGGGAAGAATAAGCAAAAAGCTCTCTGTACCTTAGTCCTGTTCTTAGCCCCTAATCTGAATTTAAAACTTTCAAATGAACTTTAAACCTTCCTGTTTCTTTTTCTACATGCTAACTAAAAATTTTTCTGAATGATACTGTGTTGAACTTAGTGGTAACTAACCATATCATACTGTTGTTAGCAATCTCTGTTTCTTTTCTTTTCTTTATTGTTTTAATATGTGCCTTCTTAATTTAGGAATACATATTTTAATTAATTTATTTATTTTTATTTTACAGCATTCAGTTCCATAAGCTTTTGAATTCCAAATTTTCTCCCCCTCCTCTCCTACACGTTCCCCCTCCCCCAGATAGCATTCAATCCAATGTAGGGTCTACATATACATTCACATTAAACGTATTTTCACACTATGAGGAATATAATTTAAAAGATATCTGGGGGTGGCTAGGTGACACAGTAAATAGAGGACTGGCCCTGGAGTCAGGAGGACCTGAGTTCAAATCTGGCCTTAGACACTTGACACACTTACTAGTAGTGTGACCTTGGGCAAGTTACTTAACCCCAATTGCCCTGCCCTCTCCCCTCCAAAAAACAAAAACAAACAAAAAAAGATGTCTGTATGCATATGGATGTTATGATATTTATAACCCTGATAGAAATAAGAAATGTCTTCCTTTGTAGGAATATACATGTATGTGGAAAGGGAGGTGAAGGGAAGGAAGAGAGGAGACAGAGAGACAGAGACAGAAAGAGAGAGATAGAGAGAGAACACTCAATCAGGAAGACTCGAGTTTCAGATTCTGCCTTAGACACTTAGTAGCTGAATAACCCTAGGCAGTTTGTAGTTCCCAGATTCTCATGTCAGGCAGTGTGGCCATTATAAAGAATGCTGGAATTTTTAATTAGAAGACCTCTGTTTGAATCTCTGCTCCACCATTTATTACCTGTGTGAACTTGGGAAACTTTTAGGAGCTCACTTTGCCTGTCTGCCCAATGAGTACTTCAAACTAGATAACCTCCCCAAGGTCCCATGCATATAGGAGTATGCTGATAAATGTTTAACAATCAACTCTCAAAAAAAAGGGAAAGAAGGCAGGCAGGAAGGAAGAAAGGAAGGAAAGAAGGAAGGAAGGAAAGAAGGAAGGGAGGAAGGAAGGAACGAAGGGAGGAAGGAGGGAAGGAAGGAAAGAAGGAAGGGAGGGAGGGAGGAAGGAAAGGAGGGAGGAAGAAGGGAATGAAGAAAGGAAGGAGGAAAGGAAGGAAGGAAGGGAGAAAAGAAGGGAGGAAGGAAGGAAGGAATGGAGGAAGGAAGGAAGGAAGGAAGGAAGGAAGGAAGGAAGGAAGGAAGGAAGGAAGGAAGGAAGGAAGGAAGGAAGGAAGGAAGGAATATACAAATCACTAAGTTTAATCTGCAATATCAACTCTTAAATCTAGACCGGGGTGGGGAACCTACAGACTCAAGGCCACAGGTTCCCTACCCCTGGTCTAAAAAGTCAAAATAAATCAAGCCCTTATTTGTTGCTTTAGCAATTTCTAAGGTAGAAATGCTTGTACTAGGTTTAACAATCACTGTCGTGAACTGGCCCCAGTGTCTATCTCTGAATCTATGATTCTACAATCTGGAAGGTCATTAGAATGTGAAATCACAAAGAGTTGGGATCATATTATTTGTATTTGAATCCCCAGGGCCTAGCACAGTGCTTGGCACACAGTAAACTTCCAGTGAAGGAGAACCTTCAGAGGCAGGCCATCTCATCTTTGAAGAGTTCTGTTAGAAACCTTTTTCCTTACCTTGAACTAAAATCTGGTTCAATGTAAGAGAAGTTGAAACCCCTCGAAACTTGACTTCTTATCCCATCATTCAATTAAAACTACTGTCTTACCAATGATAACTTGACCTGCCAAATCAGATGGTTGCCTCAATCAATCTTTATCCTTTTTGACCTCCCCGTAGCATATGACACTATTAACTATTATTTACTCTCCTTTTTCTTGTTGTGAATTTTTTTTGCTTTTTTTTTAGGGCAATTGGGGTTAAGTGACTTGCCCAAAGTCACACAGCTAGTTTTTGTGTTAAGTGTCTGAGGCCAGACTTGAACCCAGGTCCTCCTGACTCCAGGGCCAGTGCTCTATTCACTGCGCCATGTAGCCTCCCCTATGTTGTAAATTTTTTGGACTACTTTCTCCCCTGGTTCTTTTTCTGTCTATCTGATTGTTCCTTCTCATTCTTCATTACTGAATTATCATGAACATTTCCCAACCCCACACAAACCTGGGTGTATATAGTATAGGTTCGATTCTAGACCTTCTCTCTACTCTGTCTCTGTTTCTCTCTGTGTATCTGTCTGTCTCCGTCTCTTTCTCTCTCTGTCTCTCTCTGAGCTCTCTGTCTCTGTCTCTCACTCTCTGTTTCCCCTCTCCTCTCTTCTTCTTCCTCCCTTTCCTCTCCTTCTTTCTCTGGGATCTTATCAGCTCCTGTGATTTCAGTTATCATCTCCTTAGAGATAATTCCCAGATCTATATAGTTAGTACCATTCTATCTCCTGGTTCAGTCCTGTATAATCAAATGTTTATGGGATGTTTTGAATGGAACCTCAAGTTCATCATGTTCAAAACACAGTTCATTTTTTTCGGTCCAAAATAAACCCCTGTTATAAACTCCCCTATTAGTTGAGGATACCACTACCCTTCTAGTCACTCTAGGAAGAAATCTTGGAATCATGCTGCCTCCTACCCACTCTCCCTAATCATTTGACAAATCTTGTAGAGCCTATTGTTACATTTTTTCATCTCTGGCCTCTCACCTTGAATGCCCACCATCTTATATTAGACCCTCGATACTTTTCTAGTGAGCTATTACAATAGCATCCTAACTAGATTCCCTATTTAAGGCCTCTCCCTTCTCCAAACCATTCTCCACACAGCTGTCTTAGAGTAACACAAGTAAAAAGTTAGCATTAAAGATGGACCTTTGATTTTATGGGGTCATTAAAAGAGCTTTGCAATTTCTTCAAAGCAATCCAGCCCAGCTCATTGTTCATTCGTATTGTCTGTCCCAGACATAGAAGCTATCGGACAGGCTCTAAGGGGTATCCAGTCAAATGCATATTTTTAATCTGTGCAATAGACATTCTTCTTCCACTCAGTCTATCTTCCATAGATAGAGTTTTTGAGTTATTTTTGAGTGATTACAGAGCATTTCCAAAAGTTTCTACAATGTCCTGAGGCTTGATACATTCAGCACAATGTCACAAGGAATCCTTCCTCAAATTGGGCTCTGCACTCACTTCCATCACAGTGGCTAATAACTTTGGCAAGCATACATCTCCCTGTTTTATGCCTCAATGATGTTTATTATTTCTGTCATTAAATCTTCAAAAGACTCCTAAATAATCTTGATTTGTGGATTGGGAAATCTTCCTGTAAGAGAGTATATAAGATGACATCTCAATCTTCTTTAACAAATGCTTTTCCTAATTAACCAACAATAAACACAATGTGATCTTGTCATCTTATCTCTGCTTGAAGACACACAAGGAGCAGAAACTTACCACCTCTCAAGAGAGACCATTCCAGCACTGGTCCTGGAGTCAGGAGGACCTGAGTTCAAATTTGGCCTCAGACACTTAACACAAAAACTAGCCTGTGACCTTGGGCAAGTCACTTAACTCCAACTGCCCTCCAAAAAAAAAAAAAAGAGACCATTCCACTTTGGGGAAGCTCTAATTATCCAGAAGATTTTGGTTTTTGTTTACTATTTGGGGGTTTGATTTTTTGTTTGGTTTTGTTCATGTTTTGATTTTTGTTTGTTTTGTTGCTTTTTTCCTGGCATCAAGCTTAAATTTATCCCTTGCCACTCCCATTATTCCTTCTGTCAGTCTCCTTTGGAGCAAAAGAAAATATATTTCCCCTCTATGTAACAATTCTCCAAACCTTGAATACAGCTATCATGTCTCCCTTGAGTAATCTTTTCTCTAAGCTAAATGTGTCCAGTTTTTTGTTTTTTGGGTTGTTTGTTTTTTTTTTTGCATGAAAGGGATTCAATGTCCTTCACCCATTCTGGTTGCTCTATGGACAATCACATCAATGTAAACATCAATGTAACCAATTTGAAACTGTAGCATTTGGAATTGAGCACAATATTCCAAATGAAGCCTGTGGAAGGTGGACTACAATGGCATTGTCACCTTCCTATGCCTGGAAGTTATCCTTCACTAGATGGAGCCTGAGATCACATAAGTTTTTTTAACTGCCATATCACAAAGATGTCTCACATTGAGCTCACAGTTCACTAAAAACCCCAACCATGCCTTCCCAATCTTGAACTTATAAAGTTGATTGTTTTTTATACCTAACTGTAGATCTTTACATTTTCCCTATTGAATGTCAGTTTATGACATTCAATTCAAAGGTCTAATCCTGTCAAGATTATTTGGATCTTGACTCTTATTACTTACTGTTTTATGCTACCCAGATATGAACATTGCCCTGTCTATTCTTATGGAGTTTGGGGTTTTTTTTGTTTTGTTTTGTTTTTGGTGTGGGTATACAATGAGTGACCTATTTATATAACATGTTTGTCTGGAAAACCCAAGTTCCATTTTTATATTTACCCTCTCAGAACTTGCATAAAGCAAATAGATGGATAGAATTTTTTGGTTTATTTTTTAAGGAAAGAAACTAAAGGGACACCTGCAATAATGGTTACATGAATTTAAGTCAGATCTTCTGTCATCTATTTCAACCACACAATCTCTGCATGAGACATTTTTATATCTATGTGAAATTTTTCCTCTTCTCAAAATAAATTAAAATGTGCTATACTTTAAAGAACTTAATATATTTTATTTTATTTTTTAAAGCAATCGGGGTTAAGTAACTTGCTCAAGGTTACTCAGGCAGTTATTTCTGGGTGTGGTGCTGAGTATCTGAGCTCTGATTTGATCCAGGTCATCCCGACACTGGAGTGGGTGCTCTTACTCGCTGTGCCATCTGCCTGCCCCAACTTAATATATTTTAAATGCCTACCGAAAACACCACCAACAACCACCACCACCACCTTAGTTTGTATTTTTTTTAATAAATTGAATTCTGCAAAAGTTTAGCCAGAAATTGACAGACAAAAGATTATCCTCAAAGCCGGTCATAGCACTGCTTTGTATTCAAAAACAAGATTCAGATCAGTAGATCATTCTACTAACAGTAGTTTATTATAATCAATTTATTATTAAAAATAATAATCCCTGCCATAACACTGATTCCTTCTGCCCTTTGGGAAACAAGTGGAGCTGTCTATAAACTCCCTGACTTGAAGTTTAGCTGCCGGTTTGCCTTGTGGTCATAAGCCATAAAGTTTTGATTCAAATTTAGTGAGTGGGGCTGGTCTGTCTGTTGTTATTACTATTCCAGCATCCCAGTGATTTCTTCATTCTTTCAGCTTGTCCTCCAGTGAGCCCATGACACATTTCTCCTCTCTACTTGGCTTATTGTTCTTAGTGATGGGCAAAGAAACTACTCCTAGAACCTACACCAACACCTAGGGGCTGTAGAATTCTTCAGTTCAACTGATAATATCCTCGTGCATACAGTCGATATTTAAAACAAAGCAAAAGCAAAAAAAAAAAATTTTTTTAAAGTGCTTTTGAACTCTTAAAACAATGGTATTCTCACTGAGGAATGGAAATTCTGGATCATTTAATCATTTTTCCAGTTGATAATTAACCACCTTTCAGAACGCAGGAAAGCCAGGCTGAGGGAGAGGAAGCAGATAGGGATTGGAATCCATTATGTGTCTGGTCGATCTTTTAAGCAGATTGTAGCAGAGCTGCAGTCTCACATAACCGCCCCAGGTAAGGTAGCCTAGTGTTCCTGTGGGGTTATCAAACAGACCAGGCCTTGAAGGCAGAGCAAAACCCTTCCACTGGGGAAGTTCTTCCTAAATGCTTGCATGGCATCCCCGGGATTATCCCACCACACTAACGCATCATCTGGCTTTAAACTTCAGCCCCTCTGGCTAAGGAGAGACTAAACCTTCTATTCTCCCCCCTCCCACCCTTTCCCTCTTATCCCCTAGTTCTGCCTCTCCTAGCCTGTTTCCTAGCAGCCGTTGGCCGAGGCCTGCCCTTCTCTGCCAAGCACCAGGCTGGATTAGCTGCAAGCCAATAGCTGGGGGTCAGGATTAAGAGGCCAGCATGCACTTTAATACAAGCTGCCTATAATTAATGGCATTATTAATAGCTTGACTGAAAAATTCATTAAAAAATCCATTAAAAATAAATACCCTTTTACAAAAGGCATTGCCTTGGGTAAGAAAAACAGAAAAAAAGATAAAGGAAAATTGATTGGTGGCTTTCAGTTCACAGAAAGACAGACCATAGTTCAAACTGATTAAAATTGAACATTTTAGATTAAGCACCCGTGCCAAAATATTCTCTGTAGTTACCCAATATGAAAATATTATGAGATGTCACATATTTACATTTTTTATATATTAAGGGCTGGGATAGAAGACAGGCAGGTAGCTACTTGTAATAACTTCATACTGGTGATATGCTTTCCCTGCAGGAATAGCAAGACTCCCTTCTGAAACTGAGGTTAACTATAACTGATAAACTCAGAAACTCTATAACTAAGTACCTGCAGAAAAGGCTAATTAATACCCACAAGCTTAAGGCTTCACACATCTGTGGTGGGACTTGATAATTGGCCAAGAGGGCAAGAGGCTTTGGACTTTTCATGATATCTATCCATCTAGGAGGCAAATTTAGGATGATGTCAAGAGAAAAAACATTCTCATCATCAGAGCTATCTCAAAGTGGGACTTGGGAAGCAATGAATTCCTCTTGCTAGAGGTGTTCCAGCAAAGCCTGGATGGGATACTCACTTGCATGGGTGGAAAGGGGAGGACTGTTTTTAGAATATGGGTAGGGATAGTTGGCCAGTATTGTCCTTTCCAACTCTGAAACTCTAGGATTCTATAATTTCATGAACTGGGAATCAAATCAATTGTGTTTTGTCTTACCCCAAGTGAGTGATTCTGGTGGTGATTCGAATGTATGAGGTGCTGATACACTGTAAAAATCAAATATCAGTTGGGAAGAGAGGGGGAAGATGATCCCATGACCTTCCTTCTGATTCATTGGCTACAAACTAACATTAATGTTGGAATCAAACATCAAACTTGGCTTTTTTTGAGAAAATATCTCTCTGAGAGTGAGCTGCTCACTGGTGTGAAGTGAACAGTACCTTCCAGAGGTATGGGAGACCATGTTCTTGAGAAAAGGCCCAACTTATGAAATAGTGTGCTGGGAGAGAACATTCACTCACTCCACCTGAGTGAGCATTTTAGTCTGAAGCTGGGTGTACTGAGTACAAAATGAAATGGCTGTCAAGCATTTATCTAACTAATCGGATTAGCATTCACCACCTATCTATTCAAGATCGCCATAGGAGCATGGATTAAGAGCTGGAAGGGAGTTCAGAGGTCATTTACTCCAATCCCCACATTTTACAGATAAGGAGCCAAGTGAGGCCTGGAAAAGTGAAATGAATCAAGGTCACACAAGTAGTAAGTAACTAAATTGGAATTTGAATCCAGGTCTTTGATTCTAAATCTAGCATTTTTCTGATTGCAATATGTTACCTCTTACAATGCATGGTTAAATAAGCCGTTCTTCTATTACTAGATATGTAGATAATGATTTATCTTTCCAATGTGGTTTAGCTGATAGGCAATTTTTGATTTCTCAGATATCATGTTCCATGATTCATGACCATATTACAATACTGGGAGAATATCAGTGTTTAAAAGATGGACTTTCCCGTTTGGGATGGTTACTGATCCTGTGTGATTCAAACCTTGCACTTACTATTCAGTTATAGGTCTTACGTGTCGTCTAGACAGAGCAACAGTTATCAAATTTTTGGTCTCAAGGCTCCTTTACACTTTTAACAATTACTGAGGAATCTCCCCCAGAAGAATATTTATATGGGTTATGTTATTTATTGATATTTAACGTATGAGAAATGAAAACATTTTAGTGTTATTATTAATAGAATTTTGATATTGTAAACCACCTACAAGGCTCTCAGGGACCCTCAGGGGTCTTTGGAGCACATTTTGAGAACCACTGATTTAGAGACATCCTAGAATACCCACTGGAGAGCTGTGTACAAAAAACTATGGAATACAGTCGTGTAAGGGAGACAAGGCATCAACAAAGGAAGCAAGTAAAGAATAATTCCAAGGTAATAGATGAATAAATGTATGATAGTACATTATTGTTTCTATTAGTTCTAAGGAAATACAGGTAAGGGAGAGATCAATGTGCAGCCATGAATCTATGCATCTATATGCATAATATGCATATCTGCATCTATATTATTTTATCTGCAGCTATGATTTAATCAGTGTAGATACTTCCTCTGCCTATTCAGTTCAGTACTTTGTCTGCAATTTATAACCTGAGAAAGTGCTTGACATACCAAAATATCGAGTAACTTGCCACTACTCACACAAATTCCATGTGTCAGAGGCAGAATCTGAGCTCTGGTCTTCCTCATTCCCAGGCTAGCCTTCTACACACTAGGCCAAGTGATCTCATTTATGTATGCACCCATGCCATACCTATGTGTATGTACATATATGTATGCATTTACATGTGTGCATATGCATGCACACCTCTAGTGAGTTCTCTACAGCTTCAAAATTTATCTTTTCCTAACAGTTTGACTCTTTTTCTAGAACCCACTGAATTAGATTTATCTTAATCCTGTAGTTACTGAACATATATCAGGCCAGTTCTCAGGGCCTTGACTATTGAATGAGAAAGTGCCCCAGAAAGTAAAACTCACTCCTCCACAGAGACAGCTATAATTCATTTGATAAAAGGCTTCATGATTTAGGAAATGAAAAGACAAAACAAAACAAAGGTGACATTAAGTTTGTCTGAGAACTAAATTTCTGACTTAATGCTTAAATCTCCTGTACAAGTCTCCATTCCCTTAAGTATACTATCCATCTAAGTTCAGTAAACATTAATATCCACTCAGGATTTTTCTTCAATGCTACATACATTGGGGTCTCCTTCACCTATTAGATGGATCACCAGACAATGGCCAGTGATAGAATAGGCCCTCCAACACCCACCAAATATTTTGTTTCTAAAAGACTAAAGCTCCACAAAACAGACCACATTTCTTGCAGTTTGCATTCATTTCCCAGAAATAGTTGAGAGAATGGTTTGTGCTGGATGTTCCAAAGACACTTATCTGAATGAAAGTGAAGCTTTTTGACTCAGTAGTAATTTTTTTTGTTACTTGGTAATCTTTCTTAATCACTGTTCAGGACAAACTGATAAACATTAACTGTGCCCTGAATTCTTTAGAATAAAGTGGTCCACAATTTATGAATAACATTACCTGTCTCTGAGAATATGAACTCCTTCAGAAGGGAGTTAGGACATTAGGCATTAGGATAACCCAGCATTCATATTCCTTCAATTCCATTTTAAAACTTTTATTAAGCACCTAGTATTTACAAGTCACTGTAGAACTCTATCTCTTTATGGTTAAGCTTGTGGTGTTAGATCTTAAGTCACAAACCTATGGGCAAACTTAGGGGCAGCTAGGTGGCACAATGAATTGAGTGCTAGGCCTGAAGTCAGAAAAAGTCATCTTCCTGAGTTCAAATCTGACCTCAGATACTAGCTATGGGATCCTGGGCAAGTCACTTAAGCCTGTTTGCCCCAGCTTCCTCAGTTTCTTTTTTTTTTTTAAAGCAATCAGGGTTAAGTAACTTGCTCAAGGTTACACAGCCAGTTATTTCTGGGTGTGGTGCTGAGTATCTGAGCCCAGATTTGATCTCCAGGTCATCCCGACACTGGAGCCGGTGCTCTTACTTGCTGAGCCACCTGGCCACCCCTGTTTCCTTACTTTTAAAAAGAACAAGATAAGGGAATGGCAAACCACTCTAATATCTTTGCCAAGAAAACCCCAAATGGGGTCACAAAATGTTTTACACAATTGAAAAATAACTAAAAACAGCCCACATTATGCAAAACAAAGAATGCTGGTTTTGAAGTCAAATATTTTGATTCAAACTCCAACTCTGCCACTTATCTATCCACGTGACCTTGGACAAGTCACTTCGTTTCACTGTTTTAGTTTCTTAATCTATAAAAGGATGTGGTTAGATTAAATGATTTCTCGAGTCTCTTTTAGTATTAAAAGTATGGTGCTAAGCAAATTTGCCTTATTTATATAAATTTATTATTAGTATTATAGAGCTATGTCTCAAAGGGACCTTAGAGGCCATCTTGTCAAAACTCCTCAATTTATAGATGAGAAAATTGATTTGTAGTGATATCTAATAACTTTCCTAAGGTCACAGAAGACTAAGATTTGGGGAATTGTACTTCAGCATTCTTTCTACTAAACCAAACGATAGAATATAACTTAGTGATTCTAACTAAAAAGATTATCTCCAATCAGTTGTTAAGTTCCTTGAACAGTAGAGATGATGTCTTGTATGTCTAAATATCCTTATAGCCTAGAACCTAGGAGTAACTCAGTAAGTTATTTGATGATAGTACTATTACTGATTGGACTAGATGAAATATATAAAGAGTTCACACAATCTTAAGGTTGTCTTAACAGATATTATGAAGCATAAACAAAGAATCACAACAATAGGGTTTAGTGTCCAATAATACCATATTCAACATAGTGCACAAAGTTTAACTGACCAACTGAAATACTGCTGCACTGGGCCTGCAGTCTTAAAGACCTGAGTTCAAATGCGGCTTCAGATACTTACTAGCTATGAGAGCCTTGGCAAGCCACTTAACCTCTGTTTGCCTCCACTTCCTCATCTTTAAAATAGGGATAATAACAGCACCTACCTCACAGAGTTCTAATGATCAAATGAGATATATCTAACAAGAAGACCGGAATTTCAAGTTTCCTTCTAGTTCTAATTCTACAATCCTATGAATTTATCATCTAAGATAAAACCTGATACTCAGAAAGGTGAAGGAATTTTTCTGTGGTTTCCACAGACATTACTAAATGTTGGGGATAAGATTCAAACCAATGTCTTCCCAAATCTAAATTCATCACATTATATTCTACAATAAATTACTGCTATGACTCAATATTTATTGATACTATATTAAGTGCCTCTATGATTCCAAATACAGGCAGCTAAGTGGTGTAGTGGATACAGTGCCAGACTTGGAGTCAGGAAGATTCATTTTTCTGAGCTGAAATCTAACCTCAGACACTTACTACCTGTGTGATAAGTCACTTAACCCTGTTGACCTCACTTTCCTCTTCTGTAAAAATGAGCTGGAGAAGGAAATGAGAAACCACTCAAAAAGGGGTCATGAAAAGTCAGACACAACTGAAACAACTGAATGACAACAAAATGATTCCAAATATTAAATGAGTGATTAAATGGTAGTGATTATTTATAATAATAATGATCATTGATAGATGAGCTCTAAGATAAGCAGATCTGTCTAATATAATCTGATGATTGGTGAAGAAAAACTAAACCTTTACATTAACAAATAGGAAACAGAATTATTTTGTCATTTATATTATTATTAGTGATTTAGATATGTCTGTCTAAAAGGCTGAAGATAATGGGAAAGGCCTACAAAAATATTGATAGTAGCACTTTTGGTTGTAGTAATCACCCTTTCTGTTATGCTCCAACTCACTCCCATTCTGCTTCCACTCACCGCCGGGCAAGTGACCTAACTTTTTACCTTCTGCACTGCGAGTACAGTTCTCATGGCAATTATAACCTAACTGCTACTCAAATAGCACAGGAGCAGCTGTGCAGATGCCTTTGGGAACATCCCCCTGTCCCCTAAGCACACACCCCTTTTATCCTCCACAACACCTCATGGCTGTGGCAAGTTTTCTTCATAGGGTAGCCATGAGCTCTGCCTCTCTTTATATTCTGAGTGGCACAGGGTAAGAATGCAGAAATGATTTGCAATATGCATCACCTATCTAATTGCTTTCCCCCAAAATGCTCTTGTTTTCTTAATATCTCTGTTTCTGTGGAGGGTATCTCCATGCAGACAGTCACCCAGTTTCTACTCTCCTTGCAGATACCCACATTCACATCTTTACATTATATTTTATAATATAAATTTATATTTTATATTATATTTTGCATTGTATTTATGCCTTATTCTCCTTTGAACCACACATTCAATTGGCTTCCAAATATCTTCATTTTTTGCATCCATCCCTTTTCTCTTTGCTCATACAGACACCTACTTTATTCAGGCCCTCACCCCTCTTGTCTAGACCAGTGTAATAGCCTCCTTCTCCACTTATCTCCTTCATCAAATTTCTCCCTTCTCCAGTCTTTCCTCCACATAGCTGTCAAAGCAATTTTCCTAAAAAGCAGAACTAGCCATGTCACTACTTTACTCAGAAAAACCCAGTGGCTTCCTTTTGACTCCAGGATAAGATATTATTTCATCTTTATCTCATCCCTTTGTTTACTTTCTTTCATTTTGTGTGTTTTAATGTACATAATTAATACTTCAGCAATGCATGTATATAATTTAGAAATACACACACACACACTGGAAATCCATACTCAAAGTTGTTCTTTTTTACTGTAATGGGTGCATAATCAAGGAAATTGGAGTATCATTGCTCTAATCAGGACTTCCTAGCTTATAAACTTAAAAATATATTTTGATAACTGTTTGAATGTAATTGGTTTACATTATAATTCTGTGTATTTTCTTTTATCTATTTTAAAACATTATTCTGCGAAGGGGTTCATAGGTTTCACTACACTGCCAAAGGTCTAATGACACACATAGAAAGGGTAAGAATTCTTGCTCTGGATAATTACTCAAAGTTTATTCTAACATTGTCTACATGATTGTCATCTGTGGAGGCAAAATGATATATGTAGCTCTTGACTTAGATTTGGAAAGACCCACTTAGAAATGCACTTT
Source organism: Petaurus breviceps papuanus (assembly GCF_028583685.1). Classification (NCBI taxonomy): domain Eukaryota; kingdom Metazoa; phylum Chordata; class Mammalia; order Diprotodontia; family Petauridae; genus Petaurus; species Petaurus breviceps. Next base: position 2,837,900 of record NW_027187351.1, read on the forward strand.
AACAAAGTATTTTACATATTATCTCATTTTATCCTTACAACAACCTTGGGAGGTAGGTGCTGTTATTGTGATGTAGTCACTATTATTATTCCCATATTTACAGATGAGAAAAGGGGCATAGAAAGGACACAGATCTTAAGTGTCTGAGGCTGGATTTGAATGCAGGTCTACCTGACTCTGTCCATGGTACCACCTAACTGCCTCCTTTACTCTCATTTTCCTCATTTATAAAACAAGGATAATAATAACTAACCTACAGTGTTATTAGGAGGCTCAAACAGGAAAAATTTATGTTAAACCCCTTTTATTAGCTAAAGAACTTAATAAGTATTAGGTAGCATACTTCTCCCTATAGTTGATATAGCGGAAGCATATGACAGACATTAAATGGTTGGTCACAATATAGAACATGATTCATAACAAAGAGAAACTAGATTTGAGGTCAAGGGACCTGGGTTCCAATTCTACCTTGGATCTATTCTATCTCTAGATATCTGTCATCTTTATCAATCTCTAATCATCTCTCTAACCATCTATCTCTCTACCTAGATACATTGATCAATCTATCATTTATTTCTATCTCTCCATCTCTAATCATTTATCTCTCTATCATATCTCTATCTCTATCCATTAATCTATGTATCTATCTAGATATTTGTCTTTTACTTATATCTCTAATCATCTATCTCTCCATCTGTCTATCAATCTGTCTGTCTATATATCTATCTAGTGGTATACTGAAGAAAATGCTAGACTTGGAACCAGTAAGACTTAAGTTCAAATTCTCCCTTTGCTATTTTTTTTTAGCTTTGTGACCCTGTACAAGTCATTTAGTCTCTCATCCTCCATCTTATCCTCTATAAAATGGGGATTATGATAGCCCCTACCTTGCAGAGGTATGTGGGAATTACATGAGATAATACAAAGTGCCATATAAATGCTGCCTATTATGTGACTTGTGATCTTGGGAAAGAAATATCACATCTTTGACCCTCAGTTTCCTCTTCTGTAAAATGAGAGGGGTAACTTAGATAACCTTTAAGGGTCTTTCCAGCTCTAAATCCAAGATGCAGGATTCTGTGATCTATGATCCATACCTTTATTGAAACAGTAGGATTTTAGGGTGCTCAGCCTTCCTGTGCAAAGCAGAATCTTGGGAAAGATCTCCACCATCAGCTTTTATATTATATGATTCTACTTTAATGGCTGTATATGGGTTACTCTAGTACTCACTCAGCTCTGTAAAAGTGAAGCTTGCCAGGTGTGACATTGGAGTGCACTCAAGGGAAGGAGTTATATACAACTCTCAGTGCCCTAAAGCAGGGTCAAGGGCTATAGATAACTAGAGTAGGAGGTTATCTACATTGTGTAAGTTGCCCTCTCCTAAAAGTATTACCACCACTACCACCACCCCCACACGCATACATAGACACACAGACAGCCATTGGGTAATGCCCGACACTCACCATTTCTTTCTGTTAGCTTACGCTTTTTCAGGCTTCCCAATTATAGTCGCACCTGGGAGGGGGTAATAGCTCATTTCTCCTTCAATGCCCTCTGTTGCCATTTTGTGAATACCCTCCTTGACGCAGTGGGGGAGATGGAATTTTTCATGCCCTTCATGGTATTCTCCACTGGAGACACACCAGGCCAGAGCAGCTGCTGCTATGACTGGGGAATGGCTATGCTTGCTTTAGGCTGAGAATAGCTTTTCCCTCTGCATTAGCCACCTGGTGACTAGTCGCCATAGAAGACTCTCTATAGCTATGCTAATGGCAGTTCTGTCTGGTTCAATGTCTCCCCAGCACCCCACCCACCCACAATGTAGGCCATAGCCCTCTTTTTAGGCCTCATACATCAGCAGGATTAACATCATTCCTAATAAATTCCTGCTAGGTCGAAGATAGTATGCTGAGAACTGGTGATATAGAAGAGGAAGGCATGATATATAAATCAAAGTTGTGTGACCATGGTCAAGTCACTTAAACCCTCTGGGTCTCAGTTTCTTCATCTATAAAGGGTGGGACTAGGTCTATTTTAGCTCTTAGTCTATGATTCTCTGATTCTATAGTTGGGATATTAGCAATATAGTAATAACAATGCTTCAATGTATCTGCGATCTTATTAATGATGGCATTCTAGCAGTATAGACTACAATCTATTCGTGCAGGCCCATCTTTTTCACTTTCTCTTACAAGTCCTCCATAGGGGTCCATCCAGTGTAGTGAGGGCCTTCTTCTAGTTCTCTTGAAATTGTGTGAATTTACACACACACACACACACATACACACACACATCATATAAAATGAGCTTCTTATTTTGAGTGCTGGCCTGGGACAAAGGTTTCAAATAATTGCCTCTGACACTTCCTTCTTTGTGACCATAAAGAAGTCATCATACTTCTTGGAGCCTGAATCTGGATTTAAATCATAGTCCTGATGCTTTGAGTTAACACAGGAAAACTACATAACTTCTCTGATAATCACTTTCCTCGTCTGTAAAATAAGGGTGCCATCTCCATATGATGGTTGTAAGGATGAAATGAGATAATGTACATAAAATGCTTTGTAAAACTTATAGCACTATATAAAATCAATTATTATTATTATTATTGAAAGGTAGTTTGGAGTATGGGATAGTGAGCTGGCCCTCTGGCTCAGGAAGCCCTGGGTCCAATTGCTTTCTCTGAGACCTGATGATTCTTTCAACCCGAGCAAGTGAGTTACTTAACCTCTCAATGTTCTAGGAAATTTTCTAAGAGTGTACAGGTGGCAGAGAAGTTACCAACCTACATAGGTAGGAGTTTCCTACACCAAGACATCATAGGTCTGATCAGAAAAATGAAATAAAGCTATTTTTCCTCCCTTTCTTCTTTTCTCTCATCCTTTGTTCCTTCATTCATTCCTTCCTTCCTACCTTTCTACTTTCCTGCCTACCTTCCTATCTCTCTACCTTCCTACCTACCTATATTTCTTCCTTCCCCCCTTTTCTTCTTTCATTCATATCTACCTACCTTTTTACTTATCACCCTTCCTACCTGCCTTCCTCCTTCTCTCATCCCTTCATTCCCTCCTTCCTTCTCTTTTATTTCCCCTCTCCCTTGCTTTCTCAGTGTAGTGATAAGTATCTGCAAGATCTAAATTCAAATCCTCCCTCTCATATTATTTAGTCTGTCTCACTTTCCTCATCTGCTAAGTAGATATCATAATAGTGACCAGGCTCTTATTAAGGATCAAGTGAGTTAACACAAATAAAACACCATATGAATGTGCTTATCTAACTATTTATCTAGTTAGCAAACTTTGTGATCATATGTGACAATTTATCTATCTAGTTAGCTATCTTTCTATCTGCCTCTCTGATTAGCTAGCTCTTTATCTCTGTCTATCTAGCTATCTAGTTAGCTAACTTTCTAACTTTTTATCTAATATCTCCAAATTAGAGGAGTTAGGCCATTTGATATGCCAGTGATCTCAGTGGATATAAATGTAGGTAATATTATAGAAGTAAGAAAAAATAGAACATCAATTTTCAAGCACTGAGATGAGGATAGGGGGCCTGGAAGTTGTATTCTTAAGTGAAACCAAGGCAGAGAACTTCACGAAGACAAATGGAATAAAGCCTGGCTCAGAGGAGCCTGGTGTGCAAGGGACAAGAGCTTCTGGGCTATTTCAACAATCAGGCCTAGCCCTGCTGATCAGAGAACATGGAGCAGGGGCTCTCCCTACAGTGCGAACTTTCCCAGTATGTGGTCCTCAGGGGGCAGAGGGTATGGCAGGAGTGTAACAAGGGAGGTTCACAGAATGTAATATTTCCCTGTCATTTCATTTCAAGTCACACATCCCACTTTGGAGTCGGCTCCACTCAGCTCAGCATCAGTCAGGCAGACGCGTCGCTTCAAACGGCATGTGTGCTGCTCTGTATGCAAAAGATATCCATGAGTATTAACTAAGTTTGCAGGAGGAATTAGGATCAGTAATAAATGCTTTAGCAAAGAGGCTTTTGGGAATCAAAATGTGTCTTCGGGCAGAATTCTCATAAACTAGACATCATCTTTGATTTACAGTTTATAGTATTTTCTTCACTGTATCCAATATCCCCAGCTCCAGGGCTCCTGCACTGTCTGCTCTGACTGACTGCTGAAGGTGGGAGGGCAGTACCATGGATTGAAGTGAAGTCAATGGAATTAGGAATTGGGCAAAACACAGAATTTCAGTTTTATACAAGTCAGATCAGACAGTTTTCAGTTCCCCCCCTTGACTGCCAAGCAGGATGCCCCTCCCCAAAACACTACTGCTGTTTAGAGAAAAAGTTAATGATCTTCCTTTTCTATACTATCATTTTATGCCAGGCGGAAGATGGAAGGTGACGCCTCTGAAGCCATCCTCCATTATGACACCTTTCCTGAAAAGTGCAGTATTCTTAGCAATATCTGTCAGCACAACTGAACTTGCCCTGGAATATTTTTCAATACAGAAAACCAAAATAATTATTCACAAATAATATAATTGAAGTTCTTCCAGCTTCTGACTCCCAGCTAGGACTCAGCAAGTGTCCTCCCAAGTTCAGAGTGAGGGTGGCATGGCAGAGAGCTCCTAGCATTATGTTTAGAATCATAGGACCTGGGTTCAAATTCTGGCAGAGCTTGGGCAGGCCACTTGAACTCTCTAGGTCTCTGTTTCTTCCTCTATAAAATTGGGGGTTGGATTAGATAGTCTCTGAAGATTCTTTCAACTTGATGTCCAATAAAGGCCATTTTATAAAATATTTATAGCAGTAAGAACAACCAAACAAACAACAAAAATCTTTATAACTAAAATACTTCTACAATACAATAAATATTTCTTAAGCACCTATTGTATACAGAGAACTATGCTAGGCAGAAAACCATAAGTTATATAAAATATATCCATGCTTACTTAAGGATTTGGGGGAAATGGATGGGGGCAGAGAAAGGTCTAGATCAGCAAAGGTAGCTAAGTGGTATAGTAGATTGAGCACTAGGCCTAGAGTCAAGAAGACCTGAGTTCAAATCCTGCCTCAGATAATTTACTAACCAGTATGACTTGGGCAACTCATTTAACATCTGTTAGCATCAGTTTCCTCAGCTGTTAAAATGGGTTTTATAATAGCCCCTACTTCCTAGGGTTGTTGTGAGGGTCAAAAAAGATAATATTTGTAAAGCTCTTAGCACAATGCCTGGCACATAAAGGTACTTAAGAAATTTTTGTTTCCTTCCTTCCTTTTTTCAATGTGAAGAATTTCTGGTAGGGAAACCCCATCAACTCCATGTTATAACTTGTACTTAAAGGTCACAACTTAGTCTTAGAGATTCGTCATGGAGGACCAAGGGGGTAAGCGACTTAACCCACTGTTTTAGGTTATTTTATTGGTTTCCTGAGTACAAGTACACAACATATCATAGATAGATAGATAGATAGATAGATAGATAGATAGATAGATAGATAGATAGATAGATAGATAGATGGATGGATATAGATATAGCTAGATACAGATATAGACATAGGTACAGAAATATAGATATAGATATATCTATATGTATGTTTCTATGTATACATACACACACACACACACATATATATATGAGATGAGCACAGTAGGCATGTCTCTATAAAGATGAAAAACAAGTTGTAAGTTTTAAATGCTAGATACAGTTTATTATAAATGAATTATACTTATGCATGAAATATATTATTCAGTGTCCAATTTTTAAACTAATCCCCTGCAATGTAAAAGCCCTTTCTCAGGTTTCCATACCACAGAAAATGAATTGCCCAAGTCCCCAAAGGTTAGGAAGTAGGAATTTCTAGCTGGTCATACGCTAAACCACCTGGAACTACCTTTCTACCCCCTGGATAATGCAACAATACTTTAAGGTTTATGGTCTAGGAGTGGAGTGAATTGGAGTGGTATTGCAGGAAGTGATGACTGGGGATCCCAGCAGGTCCACAGAATATAAGATAGCATCAGGCCCCATCTAAGATCCCTACCCAGACAGCTAGGTGGAACAGTAGATAGAGTACTGGACCTGGACTCAGAAAGACTCATCTTCCTGACTTCAAATCTGGCTCAGACACTTATTACCTGAACAAGTCACTTAATTCTTTTTGCCTCAGTTTCTTCATCTGTAAAATGAGCTGGAGAGGGAAATGGCAAACCACTCCAATATCTTTGCAAAGAAAACCCTAAATGGGGTCCTAAAGAGTTGTACACATCTGAAAACGACAACAACAATAGGCTCATCCCAATGTGGGCTAACCAAGTACCACTTCTAGAAGAGACCTTGATCAGTATTACACCAGACTGGTTAATCACAAAATCAGAACCTGGGCCTGATGTGACCTGGCTTTATAGCCATTCTAGCAAAGAGAATAAGGGATTATATCATCAATATCTAATCAATATTTGAGTGTGTGGCAATTTGCTAATATATTGAAAGTATCATCATATGTGATTATCATGTACTTTGTAAACAACTTATAGGAAATATTCTTTGTTATCTGAAATTTAGAAAACATAATGTTTAGTTATCTGTCAGGCTACTGTGACCCACATCTGATTATCATATTGATATTTTTCTTACATTCTCAAAGTGCTTGTGAATAAACATGTTCATCCTAGATTCAAGATAGAATTGCTTATGTCAGAGTAGTTATAATGCTTGTCACACATCAAAGGTCAGAATTGGAATTGGAAGTGGAATTGGAATTGGAACCAGGTTGTTCTGACTCTCAGGTTGGCCCTCTATTTTGCCACATTGTTTTTCTTACATGAAGAATAAAGCATAAATTCATAGAAAAGTAACTGCAGATATAAATATACAGAAGGTAACACCAGCAGGAAAGTCTTTACTTTTAGGATCCTATAACAGGCTTCTAGATAAGTATGTATACTGAAAGAAATGAAAAGGAAGGAAGGAAGGAACGAACAAACGAACGAACGAAGGAACGAAGGAAGGAAAGAAGGATGGAAGAAAGAGAGGAAAGGATAGAAGAGAGGGAGGGAAGGGAAAGTAGAAAGGGAAGAAAATGAAGGAAGATAATAGAATTAATTTCTATTCTGAGCTATGCTAGGTATGCTCAAGATGTGACACAATTTTAGAGTAACCCAGAGGTCCTTTATTTAAAAAGACAATAAGATGGCTAGCAGCAATGATGAGTAGGTTTTCCACTGAGAAACCTGATATTATTATCATTAAGTAATTTATATTATTCTAAATTACTTCCTTGGATTTTCAAACACTGTGTTCCCCTTGTCCCTCTCTCTTTCCTTTCCCTCCAAAGATTTCCATTGTTGGCCCGAAGCTACAGGAAAGCTCAAGAATGTTATGTGATTATTTCCAACAAGATGTACTTGTTAGTAAGAGAATGTGCAAGTTTGTAATAAACAATATGAGGAAATAGAAAAGTAGATAGCAAGTATGTGTTGGAGCAGTGACATTTTAAGCAATGATGGCTGCCTCCAAGTATATCTCCTGAGTCGATCACCACCTATCAACGGACAGAATAATAATCACTTTGGGACTTGAGAACTTTGAAAAGTGTGCTCCATTAACATGAAATAATGCAGAAGGGCAGAACAAAACAGTTCCATAAGAGAATTGCTTAAGCTATCCCCTAAAGGCTAAACATTTTTTTCAGGGAGCTTTTCTCTATGTTTTGAAAGGGTTTATGTGAATTTCTTATGTATATTGGTTCCAGATCATCAGCTTCACTTTTGAATTTGAGATTTGCCATCTCCAATAACTTTTCCATGAATTTCTGGGTTAATCTTTACAATTATAACCTTTGGATTTCACCAAGGCATAGAAACCTCCTGACTGAATCTAAATCTGACACCAAATACTAATCACTGCTTCTTAAATGGAAATGTACCAGATAAGTAAGTTTCTTTCATCTCTGCTAATTATATTTTAGATTATCAAATATAAAATACTATTAGATTAACACAAATAGCACTTCTTAGCAACTTTTAATTTTCCCTTCTCTGTTTCACCTTATGACTTCTGATCCAATGACTCACAAATACTCTCTGTTTTAATGATAGTCTTGACAAGAACATGGAAAACTTTTACTGGGAATGCTCTGAAATTACAGGATTCTCTCTTGCACCAAATGCAATAATATCATCTTCTAGAAAAGATGGACCTAAATTTAGAGAGAATTCTGAGTACTTATGTGAGGGTGGGAGCCAGGCCTTTTTACTTTTAACATTAACACGTTAATATCATCACCCACCAGGAACAGAATGAGAGGATGGATAGTGTTGGGAAGTCAGGAAGCACTAGGTAAAAGTCTTAGCACTAACATTTACGATTAGCATCACCTGAGATGAGATATAGATACAAAGAATTAGAATTGGGAGAGACCTAAGAGGCCCTTGAGTTCAACTCCCTCATTTTACAGGAAAGTAAATGAAGATCCATTGAATTTAAGCAACTTGTCCAATATCACATAGGTACTGAATATCAAAGAATGAATCTGAACCTAGGTCCTCTGACTCCAGAAACAGTAATTTTGCAATTTGTCACTTAAACTCTTTGTGCCTCAGACAACTCTGTAAGCATTACCTACTAATTCATAGTGGTTTGTAAGCTACATTAGTGTAAGGATGAAAAATAACATAGGACAGTACCTAGAAGTGTCACTAGATTTATATTCCCTCTACCATTGTAGGTTGGTACCATCTCTATAACTTATAATTCTAGAGAGTTGCCCGGCACACTGAGAGGTTAAATGACTTGCCTAGGGTCACATTGTCTGTATATGTGAGAGATAAACCTTGAACTTGAAACTGTCTTCAACTTCAGATCAATTCTCTAGCCTCCCTAGTTACTTTCAAGGGATAGATTCAAGTGCCACCTTCTGCTTGAAGTCCTTCCCAGAGGCTAATACCTTGCTACCCTCACCCCATCCCCCAGCTGCCTTGTATTTATTTTGTATATACATACATATATATACATATATATGCATATACATATATGTAGTTTCTCAGGATGGAATGTAAGCTCCTTGAGGGCAGAGACTGTTTCATTGTTTTTTCCTCTGTATCCCCTGTACCTACCATAATGCCTATAACCTCATAGTTACTTAATAAATGTTTTCTACAAAGATTAATTATTTGCAATCTTTGATGATATGTTTACAAAATATAAATAAGTATGAGATAAATCTTCCCTTCATGTAACACACAGATCCTATTTAATGGATTTAATATTTAATTTATAATGAATGTAGGGGGTCATGCTATCTAGTAGATAGTGCACTGACCTGGAATTAGAGAAATTTGGGTTCTAATCTTTCCTCCAAAACATACTACTTGTATGATGAATGAATAAAAAAAATTTTCTAAGCACTTACTATATACCAAACATTAGAGCTACAAATACAAAAGGAAGGCAGCCCACACCCTCAAGGAGCTCATATTTTAATAGAGGACAGATACATACAAGACTACGATGGCCAAGGAATGGTGTCTTGGTTTGGAAAGTCACAGGGACAGTGAGTAGAGCCAAAAACAACAGTAGTATTGATTGATTATTGTTCCCAGAGTAAGAGGTGGAAAGGGAAAGGAGAGTACATACCCAGGCAGGGAAGATGGCTAGTGTGGATAGTTGGATTGGATGCACTTAACCTCTCTGATAATGGTTGTTCATCTGTAAAATAGTGATAATAATATGCTGTTTGAGGGATCAAAGGAGATAATAGAGGTGTTTTGTAATCCATAAAGTGCCATATGAATGTGAGCTGTTATTACTTTATGCAGAGCTTAGTGAACGTGACTCAACAAATTGTCATTAAAAAGGTCTCTGTCCCGGCCAATTTTTCCTCCTGTATGTTATGTATGAAGGACACAACACTCAATCGTTATGAAAGATGATTAATAGAAACACAAGTAAGATAAGCAGAAATTGTGGTAGGTGTTACTTTAAAACATTCAAGAATTCCTCATCTGTAAAATGTTTATTCTTTAATAAAATGGGAGAAGGTAGGGTTTGACTTGAATACTTCTGAGGTCCCTTCTGGATCTTAATCTGTGATCCTATGAACTGTTTCTGCTTCCATTTCATAGGTAGTACCCTTTGCCTTATCCTTTACCCACTAAATTCCATAAAATAACAACAAAATCTGTTGGATTTTTTTGAAGGGTTACTTAAAGAAATAGAACTTTGAATAATAGAAAAAAGAATGCTAGTCCTTGAAAACAGAAGAGGGATAAGGGACAGCAAGGGCAGGATATTACATATATCAGTCAAACGCGGTCATTGGGTTGACTATTTTTTGTTTAAATTTTTAATGGGGAAGGGGAGTGGCATAGTGGATGGTGAGAGAGCCAAGAATCAGGCAGATCTGGGCTTGAGTTCTAACATGGACACATAATGGTTTTATGATGCTGGATAAGTCACTGTACACCTCTAGTCTGCCATCAGTGGAGGGAGTTTTCTCACTGGGATTTCCCTACACCAATGAAATCACAGACTTAATTTAAAAATTGTCATTTGCAAGAGAAAGAGTTCTTTTGGGAATGGAATATATCTGGAAATGAAATTATGTAAAAGCAAGAGTCAACAATGATTTTTTTAAAGTTGCCTAAATCCAGAGCTTTTCACAAACAGTTATGAAACATTGGAACTTTCCTCTCTTGGAGTTCCAACTGAGGCCTAAGAACAGGCTCAAGTTTGGGATGTAATACCCATCTTTCCCTATTGGCTTTCAGTCTACAGTTGGACAGCTGTATCTGCACACTGTGTCAGTAAGGGGTGGGAGTTCAGTCTCTGTTTGTATTGTGTTTGTGTTAGCCTAACACCCATGTCAAATCGCCCCAGCCCTTAGTATACTTGAAAGGTTCAGTCTGTGAGGTGGCAGGGGGATTTTGAGAAGGAGGTGGGGGCAGGGGGAAACTTCTATTGTTTCTTATCTCATTCAAATTGGATTGCCCATCTCTGGTACCATGTGCCCCACAAAGAACTATCCCAATAAAGATAAGTGATCTCTTGAGGGACATATAGTCCCTGTCAGCTTAGGATTAGGCCCCCACAATCTGTCCCCTAGTACTTTTATCCTCCCCCATTTAAAATAACTCCAGTAACAAAATCTTTGAATGACTCAGGAGATGGTGGGGGGTGGGAGGCTTCTCAGTATGATTGTCATTTTGGTTCAAAGAAGAAGAAAGAAGTTGATTTGATGCCTTGTGTTCCAGTAACAATATGTGAAAAGGTTCTTTTAAGTCCCTGATCCTTGTTTGTGGTGGGACCTAAAAGGATCTGAGCATTTAACAGCCTCACAGCGTTCTGCTTTTTGAGCTGTTTTTCTTATTTATGTCCTAGTTGTTAAAGCTAGAATTGTTTCCTTTATTGTTCAGTGAAGGAAAAGGGGAAAAAAAAGATGACAAATTGATATCAGTCTCTTGCAAAGCAATGGCCCTGCAGTTAAAATTTTAAAAAGAAAGTGACTAGACTCCTTTAGCTTGGAAAAGTTTGGCTTATAATATTTTTTTAATCATTTAAAACAAATAAACAAATTCCCCAGGATGACAAATAATAGTCTAGTGCCGTATAAGGAAACATGAATTAATAAAATTCAGGGAAAGTAAACTCCCTCAAGCAACCAATTAACAAACATTTATTAAATAACTTGTGGCAGGCACTGTGGTTGGCACTGGGGATACAAGGACAAAGAAAGAAATAACCATTACTCTCTCAGGGAGGTTACAATCTATTGGTGGAGGTGAGATGTGTGCATGGCTATATACAAAATAAATACAATACAATTTAGGGAGAGGGTTGGGAGAACACTAGCAGCTTGGAGGGATCAAGATAGGCTTCCCGTAGAAAGTAGCATTTAAACACCCTTATTGGAACAACTTTTAGGGGGTGAACCAATGAAAAGGAGAAGCTATGGGCTCAGCATCACCTTGAGGTGATGTGGCAACACTTAGTCTAAACTAAAGACTCTTTCAGTTGCCTTATGTTTCTGAAGGCAGGAGTGAACCTTAGACTGTGTGATGCTCTCCAGGCTTGGAATCATAGAGTAACTGATTGTACCAATATGTTATCTGAGATTAATAATTGATTTTTTTAATCAAGTTAGGTTGTTACTGAGGAACGTTGGGTTTTTAGCAAGAAAATCTGGATTCGAGTCCTGAATCTCCATTTTACAAGTCTCTCTGGACCTTATTTTCCTCATCTGTAAAATGAGGGTTTGAAACTAGTTGACGTCTGAGGTACCCTCCAGCTTTAGATCTACTCTACTCTTATCTGGGCTGAAAACAGAAAGATAAAAAGAAGACAAAGATGAAAGTAATAATAAAAGAAAAGTTAAGGAATTTTGGTTAAAGTACTAATAACAGGATGGAGATAGGTGAGGATATTCTGTGGGAGAAATTGTGGTTCAAATCAGTGTATGGAAACAAATAGCAAAGACTAAATGCTAACTTCAAAGAGGAGATAAAAAATTAAATTAATACAAATGAGTTAGATGGAGAAAAAGCCAAATTTTGCAATTATCATTTTGCATATCAGTTAAATCAGTGCCTCAAAAAACTATAGAGAATGGAAGGTTACAAATTTAACAATGTATTACACAGAAGAAACATAGTTCAAACAAAATAACTTAAAAATGAGGTGCTGGTGCAAAATTTATTATGCATCAGGAGATTTCAAAAAAAACTATGTTTATAATCATAGTTTCAGAAAATGAATAGAAATAAAAAGGGAAACTATAATATGCAGCATAGGCAATGACACAGTATTATTTTGAATTTATTTGTACTGCATGGCATATTGTCTAAATTCTTTTTTTTTTTTTTAAAGCAATCGGGGTTAAGTAACTTGCTCAAGGTTACACGGCCAGTTATTTCTGGGTGTGGTGCAAAGTATCTGAGCCCGGATTTGATCCCCAGGTCATCCCGACACTGGAGCCGGTGCTCTTACTTGCTGAGAGCCACCTGGCCACCCCTCATGTTGTCTAAATTCTTAATGGTAATGCTAATAATTGTAATATAATATCATGTAGCAATAATTATAAGAGATTTCAATATCCCCCTTTCAAAACTGGGTGAAACTTATGGAAAGATTTTTTAAAGGAAAATAATGAGCTGGGAAAACTATATGTGAAAGCTCTTCAGTGAATTCTTACTATGAATATTAAAGACTATACAAACTATAGACATCAATGTTGTACAATATTGCAATATCAAAGTTGCAAATAAATATAAAAAATAAATAAAATATGAGCAAAAGACACAAAGTAAAAACATACTGTCATAACACATATATAATGTTAAGAAGAATGACAAAAAAGGCATCATACAAAATTTCATGGGTTCAAGCAAAAGGCATTTTTAGAAGAATAATAATAACAAAATGGGGAAAGAGGATAAATGAAATGAAAGTGTTATAAAATATTTAAAGAATAACCAAATAAATAGCCTGATGCAACAACAGCAACCAAAAATATTCTTAACACCTATAGTGTAAAAATTAATTTTTAAAAATTTAAGAGTACAGAACTCTATAACAGGAAAGGTTTTTTGTTGTTGAAAAAAAATGACAATCAAATTCAATAACACATCACCTAATTTGATAATAAAATAAAAAGAAAATAAAGCCACCAAAATAAAAATAGAAGATGGATACACAACACATAATAAAGATAAATACACTAATTACTATGAAAAATCATTTTTGTGGGAACTACAACATATTTATAAAGTATTTCTAAGGGAAAAGGGATTAACAAGTTAACTCTAAAAATTTTGTGAACACAATTTGTATTTTCTAGAGTTGAATTCTTAAATATCCCAACTTGCAAGTCATATTTCTTTTAGATGAGGGAATATAAAAAGTATCTACTTATATATTACACAATATCTAAACTCATGTATAGTTTTAGCAAATTATAATAGAACAATAATTTGCATGTTGTACCATAAGAGAATTTTACACTGTTGAAAAATTAATATTTTGAAATGTTTTGGATATTTTCACCAAGTATTACACATAATAAAAATACCTGTTTATAAGCAATAATTTATCAGTGAGTTATTAAAGTTTAACCACACTTACTAATTTCTATTACTAATAGGTCTAAAAGCCCTACAAAATATGATAGACTAATTAGAAAAAATTAGTGCAATCACTTAAGTGATAATATAAGTAACAGGCACTAAAATATAAATATCAAATCTGAAATTGTAAATAAATCTGTGGTTCTTAATACAAATCAACTGTAGCAGGGAAAAAACTGTGTTTGATAAACCCCACAAAATTGCACTATAGAAGTCTTTTCAATAGTTTTCCATAATTACCCATTTTCTCATGCTGATAAATGCTTATTTACTATGATTCAATGGAATTTCAGTAAAATGAGAGTTTTAAAAAATGAAATATGACCTATAAAAAATAAAAATACCCAAATTAACACAATGAGACATGGAGATATTAATCTATCCAGTCTCAAAAAGAAAAATTGAACAAGCCATAAATGAACTCCCAAACAAAAGGAAACCAGGGTTTAGATGGATTTACAGGTGAACTCATTATAGGTGAACTGATTAATTACATTTTAAAATATAATTCTCAGTAACCAAGAAAGAATGCATTCTATAAAATTATTTAGGCGGGAGGGGGGCAATCATGGTCTTGACATTCTAAGCAAGGAAGAATAAGAGAAATATTTATACCAAAATATTAAATATATTAGCATAATAAAACAAAATTATAGCAGCATATAAAAGAAGTATTCATTATGACTATGTTGGATTTAAACCAGTGATACAACTTGAGTTGATCATTTGGTATAATTAATCCTACAAACAAACAAAAAAAAACAGGTCCCATCATTATATCAGTTGACACTGAAAAAAAAAACATTGAAAAAAAATACTTCCTTGATACTCTGATAGATCTGTGTAGTCTGATAAGTATAGCTAATCCTTCCAACAATGCAGAATGCAACACATCCAAGCTCTTACCTCATGCTTTTCTTATTTACATCTTTCCTACAAATCCCCTACAGGAAGTCTACTGAACATTCTATGGAAATTTTACTGGTTCTCTTAATATTTTTTTGCCTACTAATGAAGCACACATTCCTGTTATTTAACTAATCAGCCAATGAACAAGAATTTATTGAGCTCCCTCTTTCTACCAAACAATAATCTGGGTGCGGGTGACACAGTAGCCTTGCCTACTCTTTGCTCTTGCCAAATGACCAGACTGCCTACTTCTCTAATGGTACATTTCTCTGATGACATCCTTTATGTTTTTTTTTCCTTTATGAAATTCTTGGTTGGTGGGGGCCATCTCCAATCATCCTGATCTTTATCTTTACACTGGACCCAGATGGCTCCAGAGGAGAAAGTGAAGCTGGTGACTTTGCACAGCCCTCCTTCACTTAAATCTAATTCATTTGCAAGTCATGGCATCACCTCCCTGATTTCATGGTCCTCTTGGCTGGTAATGTAGTATACTTATTCCCTCCATGTTCCTCCCCATCACCCTTTTGATGATTCAACTTTAATTCTTCAGAGATTATTTTGTGATGACCTGGTATGTGGAAGAATATCATTTTGAAGACTAGTCTTTATTTCAGGAAGAAACCACTCCACCCCCAGAATCTGGCTTCCCATATTATTATTCAATTGAAATTGCCCTCTGCAAAGTTTTCAATGATCTCTTAATTAAGAAATCTAATGGCCTGTTCTCAATCCTCATCCTTCTCTCTATAGCCTTTGATATTGTTGATCATTCTCTTCTCCTTGATATTCTCTCCTTTCTAGGTTTTCATGGCACTGCTGTCTCTTAATTCTCCTTTTCCCTGTTTGAATTTGACTAATCTTCAGGCTTCTTCAATGCTTCATCACCCAAGTCACACCCCTAGGTCTCTAGCCTAATCCATCTTGTCTTTTTGTGTCTATTTTCATCTCTTCTCCCTTTCTTTCTTCTTTTCCACTCTTCACTATCTCACTTAATACTTTTATCACCTTTCTGTGTGGATGATTCCAAGCTCTAATAGTCTCTCTCCTGAGTTTCAATCTGGCATCACTAACTCTTGTTAGATGTATTGCATTGAATGTCTAGTAGGAATCTAAAATTCCACATATTCCATATAGAGCTCATCTTTCTCCCCCAATCCTTTCCCTCTTCCTAGCATTCCTATTCCAGCCAAAGACTATCATTCTCCCAGTCACCCAAGTTCCCAACTTCAAACTTATCCTCAACTCTTCATTTGCTCTTACCAAGGTGTATGCTGGAACAAGTTTGTATTGACTTGCAAAAATAAATTGTTAAATTTTCAGCCTGAACATTTACACCTCAGAAACTGACAATAGCTACAACTCAGGGGTTGGTTTATTGTTTAACTGGTTGTCTAAACTTAATAAAGTGATGGAAACTTTTTTTTTTTTTTGCTTTTTGGAGGGCAGTTGGGGTTAAGTAACTTGCCTAAGGTTACATGGCTAGTATTTTTGTGTGGGTGTTAAGTGTCTGAGGCTAGAACTGAACTCTGGTCCTCCCAACTCTGGGGCCTGTGCTTTACTCACTGCGCCACCTAGCCACCCCTGGAAAAAATATTAATAATTCAGATTAAACTTAAAAGTAGGCCCTGCATTTAGGAGAATCTTAAATATATCCCAGCATACTCTTGCACCTCACCCCACATGCCCAGTTTATTGTCATGTGTCATCATTTCTACCATCATTACATTGTCCATATACATACCCTTCATTCCACTCACACAGCTGCCACTTTTGTGCAGTCCACTTCCCCTCATGCCTGAATTATAATTTTTAAATTTAAATTTATTTTTGTCACATTTCAAGTTCCAGCTATTTCTTTCCCTCCTTCCCCATCCTGAAATAGAGAAAGTGTACATAGATACGCATAAACACACATGTATGTATGTATGCATGCATGCAAAAAATGCTATAGATACTTCTATTTATCAGTTATGTCTCTGGAGGTAGATAGAATCTTCCTTCATAGGTGCTTTATAGTTGGTTTGAGTATTTGTAATACTCAGAATAACTTATCTGTTCACAGTTATTATTCAAACAATATTGCTGTTACTATATACAATATTCTCTTAGTTCTGCTCATTTGACTCTTCATTGTTTCATGCAAGTCTCTCCATGATTTTTTTAAATCTACCTGCTCATCATCTTACAACATAGCATTAATCTATCATAATCATATACAACAACTTGTTTAGTCATTTCCCAGTTGATGGGCATCCTCTCGATTTCCAATTATTTAAGCTAGATGCTATAAATATTTTAGAACATATAGGTTCTTTTCCTTTTTCCCAGATCACCTTGGCAAAAATACCTAATAGTGATATTGCTAGGTCAAAGGGTATATACCATTTTATAACTCTTTGGACCCATATGCATTATTGTAAGAGTCTTCTAATTGGCTTCCCTTGTTCAAGTCATCCATCCTCTACTCAGCTACCAAAAGCACAGGTCTGATGATGTCACTATGTGTTAATAAATTCCAGTGGCTCCCTTTTACCCTCCAGGACAAAATATAATATTATCTTTTTGTCTTTTAAAATCACTACAGATAGCAGTGATTTTAGAGTAGGAGTCTACTCTTCTTATACTTTATTCTCCTCTATATGTTCTCTCTCTTTATTTATATCTGTATGTATATACATATAAATGTACATGTGTATGTATGTGTGTGTTTGTGTGTGTGTGTCTTTTCTATGATTAACATGGACTGGCCTATTTGCTCTTCCTCAAACACCTAGCTCCACCACAAAGTTCCAGACAAAAGGTACACACCTTTTCCTTTGTGTTGCCCACCCCTCAAGCCTGAAATGATTTCCCTCCTCACCACCACCTTCTGGTTTTCCTGGCTTCATTCATTTCATTCATATGATTATACCTACTGCAGGAGGCCTTTTGATGTTCTTTTCAAATGGTAACACCTTCTTTCTGAGATTAACTTCCATTTAAACTGTATTTACATCATATTATATACAATTTTTGCATAGTCTCCTTGATTAGAATGTGATCTCCTTGAAGGAAAGAACTATATTTTCTTTTTTCTCTTTTTGTGTTCTCAGGACTTAGCTTAGTGCCTGACATATAGGAAACACTTAATATAATCTTGTCAAATGACTGTAGTCAGTAAAAAGCCTGCTACATTTTTTGTAAGGCAATTCAATCTGGCACTACATCTCTTCTTCAATTCTGGGCATAGCTCATTATCTATATTCAAAGTCTACCCAAGAGATGTAGATGACACATCTATCCATATCTATATTTATGTATATCTATATTATCTATCTACCTATTTACATACGTGGATACATAAATAGCAATATAGATATATTGAAAAGAAACATGGCATAATGGATTGAGAGCAGTCTTTAAAGTCAGAAAGATTTGGTTTCAAGTATCTTCTCTGCTATATAGTAGCTTTCTGACCCTAGGAAAGTCACTTAGCCTTTCTAAGTCTCTTTTTCCTCATCTGAAATACAAGAAGATTGGATTAGGTAACTTCTAAAGTCCCTTACAGCTCTCAATCTGAAAGCAACTGGCACAAAGATCCAGTGGTTCCATGCTAGTTTTAGCTCTGCTAATTTATTTTAAAACCCTAAAATGAATTGCATGCAAGGGACCTTCTTTTATCTGATCAAAAGTATATATCTTAAACCAAGAATTAGTTTCTTTATGCACAAAATTATGCACAAAAGAGAAATACTGGAAGTTTTTGCAGTAAGTAGAGGAAATGTTATCATTAAAAAGAGAAATTAAAAGTATAAACATTGGGAAAGAATAAACAATTATTCCAAATTGGAAAGACATGAATGTGTATTGAGAAAACCCAAGAGAATTAGCAAAGGAATTAAAAAGATGATTAATAGTTTTAGTAAAGTGGCAGGATTCATAATAACTCCACAAAACTCCCCATAATATTAACAAAAGCCAAGAACAGAAGATAGAAAAATACTCCATTCAAAATTACTACAATTCAATAAAATATCTGGAAGTTAACCTATTTATTCAGGCTTCATATTATTTCAGCTACAAAACACTTTTTTACAGAAATGAAAAACACTTAAATAGGGAAATAGTTATATTCGTTATTTGGTCATGATAATGTAAATTTTAATAGTATCTATAATAATAATGATTCAATAATAAAATTTATATAATTAAATTAATATTATCATTTAAAATAATAAGTTTAGCACTGTTTATAATAATAAATAAATGAATAAAGATTTAATTTTATTCCAGTCAAAGTAACAAAGTGGCACTTTGTCAAACTAGACAAAGATAATATTTTAAAAATAATTTAGAGAAATAAAAGTTTGGGGACTTAACTGAAAATAAGGAACAAGAGCTAGTAAATGGACCCAATCTAGCATTACCAGATATGAAACCATATTATAAATCAATGATCATCAAAAACTATTTGGTAATTTAAAAAAAATAGAAAAGATCACTGGGAGAGATGAAATAAGCCTATTTAAAAACCAACTAATGGTAGCTCAGTGTTTGATTTTTAAAAATACTAAGGGAATGATTCCTTATTACACAAAACTACTGGAAAAACTGAGTAATAGTTTGAGATCATTACCTTATAGCACATGCCAAATGGATGTGATTTAAAAATGAGGTAACACAATTTAAAAGAAAAAAAGAGACAAATATAGGTCATACTTTTTTCATAACTGTGGTTAGAGGGATAGAAGATCTCACACACATACACACAAAAGATAATATTTAAATTATATACTACTTTTAAAACAACAACAACAGTATAACTAGTATAAAAAAGGTGCTAGAAGAAAATTTCTTTGCATCAAATATCTCTGATAACATTTTTATATCTAGGTCATCTAGAGCAGGTGTCAGCAAGCAATGGTCTATGCCCCAAATCTGACCCACTAATGATACAACAAAAAACATTCATGGGCCATGAAAAAAAAAAGACAGGCAATGGACTGAATTTGGCCCTTAGATTGTAGTTTGCCAACCCTTGAGCTACAGTACTGATGCAAATATATAAGAAAAGTCATCGTCCATTAGCTAAATAGTGAAAGAATATAAAGTTTTTGAAAGAAAAGAAAATTGGGAGTAAGAACAGGACTTCTGTTGGGCTCCAGCTCCCACCACCTCCAATTCATATAAAAGGTGACTCTGAACAAACTTTGGTGCTACAAAAAGCACAAAACAACACAGAGAAGCTAACCTCCCGCTGAGGACAGCCTGGCAGGCCGGCAGGGAGCAGCCAGAACAATGCTCTGGGAGCCAACCCCAGCCCCATGCTAGCTGGAGGTTTGAGCCCCAGGGCCTGACAAGCCACTGGCTGGAGGGACTTCAGATGACCAGCAGCTGTAGTGGTTTCCAGAATTATCAACCCATAGAAATTAAGAACTAAGTGAGAGGTCAGTGCAGTGTGGACTTTGGGATCCAGTAGTTTGGGAGTGCTTGGCCTTTAACCCCTGGAGGGAGAAGCCACTGAGGCACAGTGGCTGTGCAACTGCTGCCAGCTTCAGCTCCTGGCCTGCAGACTGTAGGGGGACCAAGTGACCAGTCTGAGGGGTAATCACTCTTGCTTTAACTTGATTGGATGTGGATTGCAGTCTAGGGTGGAGGTCCTGGGGTGTGTGACCAGCTTGCCAGAGCATGTGGAGGCTTCAGAGAGGACACCCAACTAATACCTTTGGCAGCTGAGAAAACCCCAGTGTTTGGTACAAAGCTTCCCTGTCTTGTAGCAGAGTCCTATTGTAGCAAAAAGCCCAAAAGTCAAGTAATTAAGTGGCAACATGAATAAACAAATGAAGCAAAGCAAACAGAGGAATCCAACATTAGACTTCTCTTTTGGGGACAAAAAGGATCAAAGCATGGAACAGGAGGAAGACAGTGAAGTCCGAACTCCTGCACCAAAAGCTTCCAAGAAAAAATATGAGCTGGTTATAGGCCATAGAGCAGCTTAAAAAGGATTTTGAAAATCAAATAAGAGAAGTGGAGGAAAAATTGGGAAGAGAAATGAGAATGATGCAAGAAAATTATGAAATGAGAGTCAACAACCTGACTGAAGAAAATAACACTTTAAAAAATAGACTAACTCAAATGGCAAAAGAGTCTTAAAAAGGCAATGAAGAGAATAATGCCTTAAAAAGCCAAATTTGCCAAATGGAAAAAGAATCTCAAAAGCTCACTAAAGAGAAGCATTCCTTCAGAATTAGATTGGAGCAAATAGAAGCTAGTAACTTTATGAGAAACCAAGATACTATTAAACAGATCCAAACAAATGAAAAAAAAAAATAGAAGGCAATGTGAAATATCTCATTGGAAAAACCACTGACCTGGAAAATAGATCCAGGAGAGATCATTTAAAAATTATTGGACTACCTGAAAGCCATGATCAACAAAAGAACCTAGAAATCATCCTTCAAGGAATTCTCAAGGAAAATTGCCCTGATATTTTAGAATCAGAGGGCAAAATGGAGGTTGAAAGAATCCACCGATCACCTCCTGAAAAAGATCCCAAAAAGAAAACTCGTAGGAATATTATAGCCAGGTTCTGAAATTCCCAGATCAAGGAGAAAATATTATAAGCAGCCAAAAAGAAACAATTTGAATATTGTGGAAACACAATCAGGATAACACAACATCTGGCAGCTTAGAGACTGAGGGATGGAATGGCTTGGGATATGATATTCCAGAGGGCAAAGGAGCTGGGATTAAAATGAAGAATCACCTACCCAGCAAAACTGAGTATCATGTTTCAGGAGAAAATATGGTCATTCAGTGGAATAGAGGACTTTCAAGCATTCTTCATTAAAAAAAAACAGAATTGAATAGAAAATTTGAATTTCAGATACAAGAAGCAAGAGAAGCATGAAAAGATAAACAGGGAAAAGAAATCACAAGGAACTTATCAAAGTTGCACTATTTACATTCCTACATGGAAAAATGATAATTGTAACTTATGAAACTTTTCTCAGAATGAGAATAATTGAAGGGAATAGAAATGTATATTATATACACACACAGACACATATGTATGTCTATATAGGAGGGTATATGGGCACATGAATACATATGTGAATGTATGTATATATGTGTACAGGTATACATAGAGGGCAGAGGACAAGTTTAATGGGAAGGGATGATACTTAAAAGGTGAAATTTATTATAATGAGAGGAGATAGGGAGAGACAGATGGGGTAAACTATCTCATATAGAAGAGGTAAGGGAAAATAGTTACAATGGAGAGGAAGAACAGGAAGTCAAAAGGGAATGGGTCAACCTCATTCTTATTGAATTTGGCTTAGGGAGGGAATAATATATACACTCAATATGGTATCTCACCCTATAGAAGAGTAGGGGGGAAGGGCATGAGAGGGGGGATGATGGAAGGGAGGGAAGGCTGGGGGGGAAGGGAAGTTGGAAGCACCCACTTTTTTATTTTATTTTTTTATTTTTATTTTATTTTTTTGGTGTTTTGCTTTTTGGAGGGGGGAGGGCAGGGCGGTTGGGGTTGGGTGACTTGCCCAGTGTCATAGGACTAGTTGTGTGTGTGTGTGTGTGTGTGTGTGTGTGTGTGTGTGTGTTGTATATGTGTGTGTTGGGTGTCTGGGGCCAGATTTGGGCTTGGGTCTTCCTGACTCCAGGGCCAGTACTCTGTTCATGTGCCACCTAGCCGCCCTGCACCCACTTTTGAAAAAGGACAGGATCAAAGTAGAGAATAGAACAAGTGGGAGGTGGGATAGGAGGAAGGGAAATATAGTCAGTCTTTTACAATATATATACTATGGATATGTTTTGCATAGCTACACATGTACAACCTATATTGAATTGCTTATCTTCCCAATAAGGGTGGGTGACAAGGGAGGAAGGGAATGAATTCGGAATTCAAAGTTTTAAAATCAAATGTTTAGAATATATATATACTATTATCAATTTTTTTTACATGTAAATGGGAAATAAGATATACAGGCACTGGGGCATAGAGATCTACCATGCCCTACTGGAAAGTTGGAGGGGGTATAGGAGAAGATATGGGAGAGAGCAGATTGGAGGAGGGGATATCCAGTGGGATTGCTATTTTGGGGTGGTGGGTAGGGGAAAAACGGGAAAAAAATATGTAACTCAAAATCTTGTGGAAATGAATGATGTAAACTAGAAGTTAATAAAGCATTTGATAAAAAAAGAAAAGAAAATTATGAATAACCACATGAAGAAATTCTCCAAATTAATAAAATAATAATATTAAATAACAACAGCAGCCTAAATGAAAACAACTCTGAGATTTCACCTCCTGCCCAGGAAAATTAGCAAAGATGATAAAAGATAGAAAGAGTAAATGTTAGGGAAGCTGTAGGAACACAGGCACACTGATGGCTGGCAATTTTCATATGTTGTGTCTGACATCCAGTTGGTTTTACTTAAGTGTTCTTCTTTGTTATAAGGAAGGGTTCTATGTGGGAAAATGGCTACTGGGAAGTAACTGTGATGTACAAAACAAAAAGGCATCAATGAAACTTTAAAACAAAACAAAACAGGGTCATTTATGCCTCTTCAACTGTTCCAGCCAAGTATTCAGAACATTTCTTGTTTACAAACCTTTCAAAGCACCAGGGGAGGAACTACAAAGAGAAAGAGAAAAATGCATATTTTCTCCTTAAAATTTCAAGGTGAGCTTTAATATCTGGGGTTATGGGGACATAAAGAAGGACATACACACATATGTGTGATATTGATGTGTTTTTCATATAGAGAGCCGGATAGATGGGTATCTATCAATCTCTCTATCTTCACACACAAATGTGTGTACATACACCTATATGTATACACATATGTGTGGTATGTACATATGAGGTATATATTCACAAATATGTGTATATATCATTCATACACATACAATACACACATATGGAAGATGTGTATGTATACAATTTTCATATATACACCCTTTGTGTATATATATATAAACATACATATATGCACATGATGTGTATATGTGTCTTTCATATATTTTACATATACTCTTGCATATACACATATTATGGCATGCATGCCTGCTTTTTCATATATACAGCTTTTATATAAACAAATATATACCTATATACACATATTGTGATGCATATATATTCATTTTATATATACATTCTTTATATAAATGTATATATTCTTTTATATATACATTTTTCATATGCATGCATACACATACACATATTGTGATGTATATATGCATTTTCATATATTCCTTATACATATAAATGCACATACATATGTACACATTGTGATGTATATATATGCCTTTTTCATAGTTACATTCTTTATACATTTACACCTGCATATACACATAATGAAAATATATACACATATGTATATTTAATATGTATATCCTTCACACACATATGAATGTGATTTTCCCAGGAGTTTCTGAATGATTCATTTATTAAAATAACTTTACTGTGACTTCTAAACTAGGTATTTTGTAGGAAAGAACCTGAAAGTCCCAGTTTAGTGAGTTAGGGAGTGTCTGCATTTTCCTTGTCATGAGGGAACTTTTTTCCAGATATACACACAAGGATGTGTCTTGACACTGAGCAGTTCAGAAGGCAGTAGATAAATAGATGAATCAAAGCAAAGCAAACAGCTAAGGCACATTTCATTGGAGTGCAATCAGATCGGGGTCCATGGCCAACTCAAGTGAAAAAAAGACAGCTGAAATCTACTGTCTGCTCAAGCCAATCTCAGGATTTTCCACTACATTGGACAGAGGAAAATAGATTGGGGTTTAATAATAGCTTCCAATTTCCTTGTATCTTAAGCCCATTTCTTAAAATGAACCCATGAAGTCATAAAGACAAGAACCATTGCTCCCATTTTATAGATGGTAAAATTGAGGTTCAGAAAGGTCCAGTTATTCGTTCGGAGTCACAAAGTTTTTTAAGTTTTGAGCTCTGAAACCAATGAATATACTTTTCGTTATGCTTTGCTGTCTCTTGTCACATGCTCTACCTTATATTGGGCCTTCTATCTATAAAGGAAAAAAAAAGACAAGCCCATATAGGCAAATAAATAAAACAAATGCAACCATATGGAAGATAATGTCACATGCATTTCAGCCTTATGACCTACTTAAAAAGCTGAGGTGTGAATTGCATTCTCCAACAGTCATTGTCAAAGGAAAGAAAGAGTCTTTTTAAAGGCCTTGAGCTATGCAGAATATGCTTCCTCTTCTATAAAAGGACAGAAAGAAACCAGATGATAATCTCTAATGATCTCCTTCCCTCTTTGACTTGTTATGAGGCTTTGAAAAAATCAGTCACAGAAACCAGACCTAGTAGGATAAATCTATTTCCCATGTGTAGAGTTGACCTCAGAAGGCAGCTCCTTAGCCATTGAATTTGTAGCCTGGAGTTCTTAAATATTGAACTTGGGTAAGTCCATATTCATTCTTTTTGCATTTTTTAGGAGAACGGAATATACAATTTCTCTTCTTGGGTCTGATATTCTATCAATTACACCACCTAGGCCTCTCTTTTCCCTACTTCTTCTTTAATTCCTTTACCTGAGAAGCATATTGGAATTCTAGTGTGGGGTCAAACTTGAGCAAAGATGCTGGCTGTCAATAGACTGATGTGATTTGAGGAGCATGGGAGAGGCTGCCAGCTCCCAAATAGCTGCTTCATTGATTCTGGGTTTGTTTTTTTAAAATAAGGATTTTTTCCTCTGTGTCTACTATTGCCCTCTTCCTTTAACCACCTTTAAAATGAAATAGTCTAAAAATGGAACATATTGATCTGAATACGTTCCCATTATTTTTCTCCAGGTAATAGAAGAGACAAAAATAGCAAGAAAGTATTGGAGATGGGGAGAGATAGAGTCTTGGGGAAAGTAGAGTGAGCAGAGATGTTGGGTAGTTAATGAAGAGAAACTTTTGCTTGTTTTAGTCTAGAATAATGAAATATGTCATAGGGTTCCAAGACTGCATAGGATCATAGATTGAGAGCTAGAAGGGACCTCTGATATGATCTAGTCCAACAATTTCATTTTACAGATGAAGAAACTGAGGCCCAGGGGGATGAAATGATTTGCCTGAGGTCACACAGGTAGTAAGTGTCAGAGGTGGGATTTGAACCCTGATCTTCCAACTCCAGAATCCTTAATCTCTGGAGATTTCGCAACTCATTTAGTTTAACCAGACTTGAACAGAAATGTCTTCTAAAACATCACCAACTAATGGTCATCTAGTCTTTGCTTGAAGATTTGCAGGGACAGAGAAATAAATAGCTTTCTAGGCAACCTCCTCTTGGTTTTGATGCGATCCAAGTCAAATTCATTCAGTTCCATGCAATTTGGTTCAACAAACTTCTACTGAACACCTATTGCTCATTCATTCAGTCATGCCCAACTTCTTTTTTTTCTTTTTTTATAAGCAATAAGGGTTAAGTAACTTGCTCAAGGTTACATGGCCAGTTATTTCTGGGTGTGGTGCTAAGTATCTGAGCCTGGATTTGATCCCCAGGTCATCCTGATACTGGAGCAAGTGTTCTTACTCGCTGAGCCACCTGGCCGCCCCTCATGCCCAACTTCTTGTAACTCTGTGGACAATAATAGCATATCAGTACTGTCCGTGAAGTTTTCTTGGCAAGGATACTGTAATGGTTTGCAATTTCCTTCTCCCCCAGATTAAGACAAGCAGAGGTTAAGTGACTTGCTCAGTCACACAGATAGTGAGTATGTGATTCAGGATTTGAATTTTAGTCTTCCCAATTACAGCTCCAGCACTCAATCCATTTAGTCACCTACCAATCACCTACTATGTGCAAGATGTTGAGCTAAACAATCCTTGTCTTCAAGGAACTTATAAATTATGATGGGATAAGAGAAGGGAGATCATATAATTTGGTATTTGTACAAAAGAAATGAATTCAAGAGAAATTGAAGAGGAAGAGAACACTAATAGGGGGATCAGGAAAGTCTTCCTAAAAGAATTTACCTTAGTTGAAGCTTGAAGAAGACTAAGGATTTCAAGAGGTGAAAGTGAGGGGGGTGACTAGGTGGTGCAGTAAATAGAGCACCGGCCCTGGAGTCAGGAGGACCTGAGTTCAAATCCAGCCTGAGACACTTAACATAAAAACTAGCCCTGTGACCTTGGTCAAGTTACTTAACCCCAATTGTCCTCCAAAAAACAAACAAAAGAAAAAGAGGTGAAAGTGATGAGGGAAGGCTTTCTAGATGTGGAAAACAGCCTATACAAAGTCAGGGAGGTTGGAAAGAGGGCAGAGGATTGGAAACTATCTCTCCTAAAGTGATGCTCTTCTGATCTGTTTGGTTTGCATACAAGACAGTGAAAGAGAGAGTTTCTTTCTGTTGATGCATTACAAAAAAAAAAAAAAAAAAGAAATTCCTTCAGGGCAACATTCCAATACATTAAGATCAGAGAAACAGATAGACCAGATTCCAAGCACTCTTTCTCCCAAAAGAAAGTCACAAACAAAACTTTTAGCACAAAATGACCCCAGTTCTTTATCACACTTAACTTTTTTAAACAATAATCTAAATAAATTGTAGCCAATGAAGGTTTCATATATTTGTAAATGTCACACCTGGGAGGGGCTTTAATGATCATCTTCATTACCTTCATTTTAAAAAGAAGGAAAATACTCTATATTTGGGGTCAGAGGACTCAGGTTCATACCCCAACTCTATCACTTAACAGCTTTGAGAGCTTGAATAAATAACTTTCTCTGAGCCTCAGTTTCCTCATCTATAAAGTGAAGGACTTGCACTCAGTGATTCTAAAATCCTTTGCTCTCAGGACCCCTTTATACTCTTAAAAATTATTGAGGCTCCTCCTCCAAGAACTTTTGTTTATGTGGGTTTGAATCTATTAATATTTATTGCATTAGAAATTAAAACATCTTAACATTCATGTGAAAATAATTTTGATTTTGAGGACTCCATGAAAAGGTCTAAGGAACTCCCTGGACTATATTTTGAGAACCACTGGACTAGATCAACTTTCGCGTCCTGTACTGCTCTATATTTATGAACCTATGAAATTAATGACAGAATGAGGGCCAAAAGCCAAATCTCTTGCCTCCTAGTATGGGACTCTCTCCCTGTGATCTCTCATGTTAAATAGCAGACAGACTGTAATGGAATACCTCTTATTTTCTCCGGGGCCTTTGTTATATAGCTCAACCTAGGACACCCTGGTAGACTGCTATTACTTTAAATCTAGACCAGGGATAAGAAAACTGCAACCTTGAGGCCATGTGTGGCCCTCTAGGTCATCAAAGAAATCCCCTTAATAAAAGGATTTCTTCTTTAAAACTTGGACTTAGTCAAAAGACTGCACCCAAGGACCTAGAAGGCTACATGTGGCCTCAAGGCCGCAGGTTCCCCATCTCTGATTCTAGACTTTTGTCACTAATTATGACTCTGGCCTCCCCTTCCCCTCTTGTACCCCACTCCCCACCAACTTCTAGCCTACTTAGTCTATACCTCAGCCCTTCAACCCTCAAAGTTCTCCCTCCTAACTTACTATATACTCCATCCATATGGAAAAAACTGATTTACATAAAACCAGGAAACTTATTCCAAAATTATTTCTCAAGTGTGATAATCACCCAACCATGCCCCGAGGCTGCATGCCATAAATTAAAGCTTGTTCTTGGCTTGATTTATTATTAAGGCTTGGATATTTGCAGAATGACACTGTCCTCACTCATCTTGCCTGAAACTATTTGCAATCTCTACCTGGAAGTATTTTTACTGGACAGATTTAAAATATCAGATCTGTTCACTCTTTTCCCCAGAACCACTAAATTAAGTCTAAAGGAAACAAGTAGCATGATATAGTGAAAAGAATGATGAGTCTGAAATCCAAGGATTGGGCTTTGAATGCTGGCCACCTCATGTGTAACCTTAGGCAAATCCCTTAACCTCTCTAAGACTCAATTTCCTTGTGTGTAATGAGAACTTGGGACAGGATGGCTTCCAAAATTCCTTTCAGTTAGAAATCTATTGTTTAATGGCCTGGATTCAGGCCCTTATTCAAACTGGCAAAGTACTCTGAATACATGAGCCGATGAGGAAAACACTCTGTAACCCTTAAAGATTGATATAAATTATATCGTTAGTTAATTTCATTAAATTAGTTGTAGTAGCAATAGTACTAGCAATAGCAGCAGCAGTAGAAATAGTGATAGTAGTAGTGGAAGCAACAGTAGTAGTAGTAACAAATTTTTGAGTTCAAATTTTCCCTCAGACACTTACTATCTGTGTGACCCTGGGCAAGTCACTTAACCCTGTTTGGCCCAGTTTCCTCATCTGTAAAGTGAGTTGGAGAAGGAAATGGCAGCCACTCAAGTATCTTTGCCAAGAAAACCCCAAATGGTTTCTTTCAGTTTCTCTGCCAATATGGCAGAGAAAAGGCAGGGACTCACCTGAGCTCTCCCAAATTCCCCTCCAAACAATTTTAAATAATTCTTCAAACCAAATTCTGGAGCACCAAAACCCACAAAGAATGGAATGAAACAATTTTCCAGCCCAAGACAACTTAGGTCAGAAGGAAAGTCTATTTTCAAAGCTTCAAAGAAAAATATGAATTGGTCTCAGGCCCAAAAAGAATTCCTGGAAGAGCTCAAAAAGAATTTTAAGACTCAAATAAGAGAGATATAGTAAAACATTGAGGAAAGAAATGACAATGATGCAAGAAAGTCATGGGAAAAGAGTCAACAGCTTGGTAAAGGAAGCACAAAAAATACACAAAAAAACACCTTAAAAACAGAATAGACCAAATAGTAAAAGAGCACAAAAATCCAATGAAGAAAAGAATACCTTAAAAAGCAAATTAGGAGAAAGAGATACAAAAATTCACTGAAGAAAAGAACTTTTAAGAAGTGGAATTGGCAAAATAGAAAAGGAGGTGTAAAATAAAATAATTCCTTAAAAATTAGAATTGGGCAAGTTTAAGCTAATGACTCTATGGACATCAAGAAGCAAGGAAATGAAATCAAAAGAATGAAAAAAATAGAAGAAAATGTGAAAGATTTCATTGGGGAAAAAAATTGACCCGGGAAATAGAATCAGGAGAAATTATTTAAGATTTATTGAACTACCTGAAAGCCATGATTTAAAAAAAAGAGAGAGAGAGCCTAAACATAATGTTTTTGATAAATTCATGAGGAAAACTCCCCTGATGTTCTAGAGACAGAAGGGGAAATAGAAATTGAAAGAATTCATCAATCACCTCCTGAAAGTGATCCCAAAGTGAAAACTCTCAGGAATATAATTGACAAATTCCAGAACTCTCAGGTCAAGGAGGAAATATTGTAAGTAGCATTAAAGAAATAATTCAAATATTATGGAGTCACAGTCAGGATTATACTGTATTTAGCAGCTTTTACATGAAAGGATCAGAGAATTTAGAATATGATATCTGAGAGGGTGAAGAAGCTGGGATTACAATCAAGAATTACCTACCCAGCAAAACTGAGTATAATTCTTTAGGGGAAAACAAGAATATTTAATGAAATAGAAGACTCTCAAGCATTTCTGATAAGAAAAGACCAGACCTGAATAGAAAATTTGCCTTTCAAATAAAAGACTCAAGAGAAGGATAGAAAGATCATCAAGAAAGAGAAATCATAAGGGATTCAATCAAGTTAAACTGTTTATAATAATAATAATTATAACTCCTAAGAACATTCTCGTTATTAGGACAGTTAGAAAGAGTGTGACATAGACAGAGGGCACAGGTGTGAGTTGCATAAGGTGGGATGATTATCTAAAAATATAAAATTAAGTGTAAGAAAGAGGAATGTGCTGGAAAAGGGGGGGGGGAAGAGGTAGAATAGGGGAAATTATTTCACCTAAAAGAAGCAAAAAAGAATTTTTACAGTGGCGGGGAAGATGGGGAAGGGGAGTACATGAATGTTACTCTCATCGGAATTGGCTCAAAGGAGTAACATACATACTCAGCTGCGTATCAAAATCTACCTTACCCTTCCGGAAAGGAGAGGAAGGGAATGGGGGGAGCAGTGATAGAAACAAGGGCAGATTAGAGGAGATGGCAAGAAGAAGCAAAACACTTTCAAGGATTCACAAGGGAAGAGAGAGGATGAGATAAACAAGGAAAATAAGATAGAAGGAAATACAATAAGTAATCATAAATGTGAAAAAATTATAGAAAAGTTCTCATTTCTCAAATATATCAAGAACTGCTTTAAATTCACAAAATTATCAAAAGATATGAACAGGCAGTTTTCAGACAAAGTAATTAAAACCATATATAGTTTTAACGAAACTAAATTAATTTAATCTAATTAAAACAACTATAAGGTACCACCCCACTGCTATCAGATTGGTTAATATGAAAGAAAAGAAAAATGACAAATGTTGGAAGGGATGTGGGAAAATTAAGACACTAATGCATTGTAGGTGGAGTTGTGAACTAATTCAACCATTCTGCAGAACAATTTGATACTATATCTAAGGGTTATAAAATCATGCATACCCTTTGACCCAATAATACCACTACTAGGTCTGTATCCCAAAGAGATATTTTAAAAAGAGGAAATGGATCTGTATGTACTAAAATATTTACAACAGCTCTTTTAGTGGTGGCAAAGAATTGGAAAATAAGGGGATATTCATCAATTGGGGAATAGCTGAACAAATTGTGGCATATGATTGTGGTGAAATACTATTGTGCTACAAGATATGATGAACAGGATGCTCTCAGAAGAAAATCTGGAAAAACTTATATGAACTGATGCAAAGTGAAATAAGTAGAACCAGGACAACACCATATATAGCAGCAGCAATATTGTATGATGATCAACTGTGAATAACTTAGATATCTTGAGCAATACAATGATCTAAGACAATTCTGAAGGATATTTGATTTAAAAAAAAAATGCTATTTATCTCCAAAGAAAGAACTGATGGAGTCTAAATGAAGATCAAAGCACACTTTAAAAAAATAAACTTTATTTTTCATGTTTGGGTTTTTTTTTGTCTTTGGTTTTTGGTTTTCTTTCACAACATGATTAATGGAAATATATTTTGCATGACTTCACACATAAAACCTATATCAAATTGCTTGCCTTCTCAATGACGGGGAAGGGAAGAGATGAAGGGAGGGAGAGAATTTGGAATGCAAAATTGAATCTTGA
Source organism: Petaurus breviceps papuanus (assembly GCF_028583685.1). Lineage (NCBI taxonomy): Eukaryota > Metazoa > Chordata > Mammalia > Diprotodontia > Petauridae > Petaurus > Petaurus breviceps. The sequence goes on from NW_027187351.1 coordinate 2,870,089, forward strand.
AAATTGTTTTTGCATGTACTTGGGGGGAAAATAAAATATTAAATAAATTTTAAAAAGATTTTCACACACAAAGAAGACCCCAAATGGGGTCACAAAGAGTTGGACATGGCTGAAAAATGACTCAAAAAACTTTAAAAGTGAGGAAATTGAGTTCCAGGTAGGGAAAATGATTTGCCAAAGTCATATACCTATTAAGTTTCAGAGGTAAGATTTGAACCCAGATTCTACTGGTGAATTTGTTCTAATATGATGATTATTCTATGTTAGTATTTGTAAACTATGTTTTGTGCAAATGGCAGGATGAGTTGGAGAGTGAGGGCAATTGCCTGTCTACTTCAAACCAATTAAAAATAAATAGCCAGGGAGAAAAATAAGAACAACCTGCCTCCATTGAATTATCAGTATTAGCTCCTATATTGAATGAACTCATTAGAGTATAATACCTTTTCTCACATCACTTCTCCTGATGTAGATTCAAAATGGGTATTCTCAAAGCACCTGTGGGGAGATAAAAAAATACAGACTTTCTAATTAGGTTTCTAGTCACATTATAATATAAATAAACATATTTAGATTGTTCAAACAAAATAGCAAACATAATTCTGGAAGGCAAATTTCCTTTCCCTTATTCCTTGCTCATCTTCTACTGAGATGCAGCTAAGATGGGAAAGTGAGCAGGATCCCATCTCCCCTCATGCCTATGGCAACCATGAATGACAGGTGCACTTTCTTGGAATTTCCATGACTCAATGAGTCAGGGAACAAATAGGATTGTGGAATCTAGTAGGGATATCAGTCAAAAGACATGAGTTAATATCTTGGATCCACCATTTATCAGCCATGTGACTATGGATAAATTAATTTCTCTGAGCTTCAGTTTCCTGATTTGTAAAATGAGAATAATACTATCTGCATTCCTTACCCACAGGATTGCAGTGAAGTAATTCTTTTGTGAAGGAGCATAGGAATATGAATTATCTCTTGTTAAAGTGATAAATGAAGCAATTCAAAACTGTTTAATTCATCAGGCATCCATCAGGTACCTACTGTGTGTCAGACACTCTGTTAGGTCCTAAGGATAGAAAGACCAAAAAAAATTGAATGGCCTCTGCCCTCAAGTAGTTTATATTCTACTGGAGGTGGGGGAGAGGATACTATGCCCATAAAGGCTAGATAAATATATAAATTCATACATATTTATATAATTACATACCTCCAACAGAGGGAAAGACAGAGAGACAGAATAATTGGGGAGCGACTGGCAAAGGGAAAAATCAGGATTGTGGCATGTAAGTTGAACTTTTAAGGAAGCTGAGGATTTCATGAGATAGAGGACATGTATGGGGCACAGCTTATGCACTGGGAATGGGAGAAGCATTTTCCAAAAAATAAGGGAGGGGCACTATTTGGCAATTTTCTTCTCAGCTGAAAGGAAGACAAGGTTCCTAAAGACAGATGGGTAGAAACACTTGAGCTATAATTTTCAGCAGCTAGTCTGTGCTTGATTTTTAGATAATACAGGTTCTTTTTCTTTTCTTTGAGCTTTTCCATGAAGTAACCCTTGTCTGAACAAAAATGTAACTCAAATCCTACCTGTATCTGAATTAGACCAGAAGTCAAGACCCTCAAAGGGTTGCCTGGGAAAATCTGGAAAGGGTCATGGACCTTGGAGCTGCAGACCTTCAAAAGGGTTAGCTTTGTGAATGAGGGAAGGTTATTAGCTCTCTCTCTATCCTGAGTCTTTCCCAAGGCTCCCTAACCCCCAACTCTGAATACACCACTTTAAATTCTTCCAAAAGGAAAAAAAAGGGCTAAAGGATTGTAAAAGACCTATTGACTGATGATAGTGGCATAAGCAAGACAGGTTGTTGGATGCTGTTGTTTGGGACTTTGTGGTTTACTTAGAGTTTGGAAGATGTGGCCAAGAATCAATAGCTTTGCTTCCCACGCATGGAAATTTGCCATAGGAGGTAAGATACTTTACTCCCAATGTCAGAGTTCCTTACTTACAAATGAGATAGGAAAGGTAGTTGCCATATCATATCAGTTCAAAAGTACATGACACCACACGGTATAGTTGAAAGAATATGGAAATGGAAGTCAGAGGGCCTATTTTCAAATCCCACTTCCATTTACTTGCTACTTATATTACTATGGACAGACTTCTTCACCTCTGGGACTTTAGTGTCTTCTCAACAATAAAAGGATTATTTTTGATGATCTTAGTAGATCCACCAGCCACAGCATCATAGAAAAGTCATAACTAACTAAAAATAATATAAACTAGCATTTATATAATGCTTTAGGGTTTGCAAAATGCTAATAATATCTCATCTGATGCTCACAATAACCTTTTGATATTGGTGCAATTATTCTCCCCAAATTATAGATGAGGAAACTAAAACTGAGAGGTCAAGTGAGTTGTCCAAAATTACACAGCCCCTGAGTGTTTGAAGTAGGATTTGAATTTATACATCTTCCTAATTTCACAAGTATCATTCTATCCACTGTGTCACATAGCTATTCCTGCATCTACAGGGAACCATGAAGTTCGTCTAGGCTAATTATCCCAGGCAATGGAGGCCCAGAGTGGTTAAGTGACTTATCCAATGCATACACTGTTAATTGGTGGCATAGCCAAGACTAAAACCCAAGTCTCTTCACTCACCCTTAGAGATAATGTGGTTTACTCCAAGGAGTATTCATTGATTTTAGAGGTAGAAGGCCTGAGTCTGTTCATTCAACAAAGCACTGTTCTAGGAGCTGTGAATACAAAGACAGCAAGGATCATGTTTAAAGAAAATTATAAGAGAAAAATAAATTCACAGATAACAACAGAAAGTAAGATGAGTGCAAAAGGAAAGTCTAAGCAGGTTGACTTAGTGAAGAACCATGGATTGGGAATCAGAACACTTGGGTTTCCATTTTCATTCTGCTACATATTATCGTCTTTACTATTTACTACATCTTTGTCTTACAAATTATTTAATATCTCTAGGTCTCCATTTCCTCATCTTTTAAATGAAAAGATTGGGATAGAACAGTGGTTCTCACACTTCTGGGCGTCAGAGCCCCTTTCCAATCTTAAAATTACTAAGGACTATCCAAAACGCTTTGGATTATGTAGGTTGATATAGGTATTGATAATTACCACATTATAAATTAAACCATCTTAGTATCATGGCGAAAAAAGTTTTGACCTCAAAGATGGTCCCCTGCCCCTGAAAGCATCTGGGAAACGTCTAGGAGATTCCCAGAACATATCTTAAGAACTGCTGGGCTGCATGATCCATTTATTCCTTCTATTCTGTTCTATTATGCCATGATCCAAAATGCTATGAGATATTTGAGGGAGATTCAAGTATCAGGTCAGATACTTGCTTATCACAGAACTCTGAGGAAGTCACTTGCCCATTCTAATAATTTATCTAATAACAGCTAGTATTTATAAAGGGCTTAAAGGCTTACAAAGCCCTTTACAAATACTATCTCATTTTACCCTCACAACAACCCTGGGAGATAGGCACTATTAGCATGCCCATTTTACAGATGGAAAAACTGAAGTAGACAACAACCCACATAGCTAGCAAGTATCTTTGGCCCAGATTTGAACTCAGGTCTTCATGGCTCCAGGTCCAGCACTTACCCTATCCACTGTGGCACCTAGATGCCTTGATTTTCTTATCTAAGGAATGAAGATAACAGTTGCACTACTTTTCTCTAAGGGTGTTTGTAAGGAAAGTGTTTTGTAAATCCTAAAGTATATTTAAAATGTCAGCACCTAATTTCCCTATGTGTAGTAGACTACTTCCTCATGATAACCTGGAATTGCCAACATCCTGGTTACTAACAATCACTCCTTGACAATGACTCAGGATTTGATGGTCTAAGAGGATTTCATTGTTCCATCTACCTTCATATTGTCTAGCAGGTCTTGTGACCCCTTCCCCATCCCCCAACACTTACTGTTCCTGGGGTCTGATACTTACCTGGGTAACCTTGGGCAAGTCACTTCCCCTATTTGAAATTCAGTTTCATGAACTGCAAAAATGAAAGAGTTTCTCAATGACATTCCAGTTGTAAATCAGTGCTATTTTGACTATGTATGCATCAAAGTCCTATAGTTTCAATTTGCTACATGTCCATCTAGTGGCATGAATGAGTAATTCATATCTTCCAATGTCTAAAGACCTTGAGAGAGTGTGGGTTACTATGTAAAGCCTTTGAGCTCTTTGGAAGAATGGTAGTATAAGTCATATCTCCTTAACAACAAAGATCAGCATGATAACATAAATCCAGGTATAAGGAAAAAGATTTCCAATCCAGGTCCAGATTTCCAAGGTATAGTTATCCAAAGCATATTAATATTTATATGAATTATTTATTAACTAATATTTATACTTATAATTACATTTATTCCAAGGTATATTAATAGAAATATTTATCACAACAAAAATGCAGTGTGTAAAAATTATTGGCTCACCCTATAGCATGCAGAAAAATGGGATTTGATCTACCAATAGATGGAAACTCTTAGAATTACTTATTCTAACATTTTTTTTAAAGAAATTGAGCTAACAAATTACCAAAGAGTCCTTGTTTTGTCATGATGTGAAAGCTTGAATGTTTCTCTTTGTATCTGTCTGTCTGTCTGTCTCTCTCTGTCTCTGTGTCTGTGTCTCTCTGTCTCTGTCTGTCTCTTTGTCTCTCTCTCTCCTTCTCTCTCATCTCTTCAACCTCTCAACTTCTTTCTCTGTCCATCTCTTTCTCTTTCTAACCCCACCCCCTCATTCAAGTTTGCTAAATCTCACTTCTCACTGTCATTAGGACAACTGGTGAGATCATGGGGTTAGCCCTAATTGTAATTTATCAAATGCTGGGAGCAACCATCACAGTATTGGATCAAAAAGTCAAGAAGAGAGATTCATCTCACACACACACACACACACACACACACACATCCCCATCCCATCCCACTCCACCCCTATACACAGAGACTCCTGACTGGGCCCCTGTGCACATTAGCATTGGACAGGACAAATGGCCTATTTTCAATCCCTCCAAGTCAGCTGCCTTCCACGTGCCGCTGCCTTTCTAATTCTCCATTGTTCTCCCAGCCCCACAGCAGCAGGAGGTAGGGGACATGTGGAGCCACTCTCACCCTCTGGCCTCAAACCCAGGCCTTTTCATCACACCACAGACAGACACTGTCCACGAACCTGAATGGGGACTGCAGCTTCCCCTCCTCTGATGGCTCATTAATCTGCCCAGTCATACATTCCTCTGGCTCTTAGCCACCCTTCTCTCTCTCCCTCACCAGCAGGACAAAATCAGGGTGGATCCTCTTCCTCTAATCAGTAAGTACAACTCAAGAACTTCTTGGCCTGTGTAAAAAACAGCAGAGTCTAGGACAGAGTGTGTTCTTATAAATCAAATGTCAGGATGCACTTGCTATGTTAGGTACGGGGGTGGTGCCGTCTTCAAATGTAAACACTTAGAGAAGCGAAAGTGTAACCATTTTATATTTAGCATAGTACCTAGAATGTTCTGGCTCCTTATTTTATATATACATTTACATGTAAATTATTTAAATATACAGATTTTAAAGAATTGCAAAAGAGAGAGACAGCATGGAGTAGTGACTACAGAACTGGCCATTCAGGAGAGCAAAGTTGTAGTTTTAACACAAACTGGGTCTGTGATCCTGGGGGAGTCACTTAACTAACTTTTCAGTGACTTAGACCAGTGATTCTTAAACTGTGGGTCTCTACCCCACATGGGGTCTTGGCAGGGGTAAAAGGTTTCTGAACACACAATGACCAAAAATTAAGTAAAAATCAAATGTGTTAGGTGGCACAGTGAATAGAGCACCAGTCCTAGAGTCAGGAGGACCTGAGTTCAAATGTGGCCTCAGACACTTAACACTTACTAGTTTGGGCAAGTCACTTAACCGCAAATGACCTGCCTTCCCCCCTCCAAAAAGACAAAAAAAAAATCAAATGCATGATGAGTCCAAGGTGTTTCTGGAAGCATTTGCCTGTGTTGCATTGCACAACTTCACTGCAGCCTTGATTCTGAACACACATCATGTGCACTTTGCACTGGGCATGTCATTATGCCAACTAAAGCTGCTGAAATGTGAAAAGGGGTCTCAAGCAGAAGAAGTTTAAGAAGCCCTGGACTAGATAACTCTGTAAAGTGACAAAATGGGGAATATGTGCTGTAAGTAGGTGCAGTTAGGTGGTGCAGCGGATAGAGCACTAGACCTAGAACTAGGAAGACCTGAGTTCGAATCAAGCCTCAAATACTTACTAGCTGTGTGACTCTGGGCAAGTCATTTAATCTCTACCACAGTCTCCTCATCTATAAAATGAAGATAATAATAACAAATACTTCCCAGGGCTGCTAAGTGCTGAGCACATCAATGCTTGATACATAGTAGGCACTATAGAAATGTTAGCTATCATTATTATCAGAATTATGGGAGGGAATTTAATCCCTGGGGAGGTCCCTATATGAATGAAATCATAGGTCAATCTATCAATCAGGCTGTTACCATATGCCAGGTATGGAGCTAGCACTGAATATACAAGAAAAAGAAAAACCAGTTCCTGCCCTCAAGGAGTATCCATTTGAATAGGGGAGACAACTTACACAATTCAGAACATTCAAAATAAATACAGAGTTAGTGGAAATAGCACTAGCATCTGGGAGGACCAGAAAAGGTCTCCTGGAGGAAGTTTCTCTTGAGATGATTACTGAAGGAAGTCAAGGATTCCAACAGTTGAAGTTTGGAGGGAAGTCCAGGCAAGGTCAGACAGCTGACCAAGGAGCATCTATTGAGCATTCACTATATGACAGGTAGATTCTAGGAATACAAGAAAAGCAAACTGTCCTTAAGGAACTTCCATTGCAATGGAAAAACAACACGTAAATATCTAGGTAAAGACAAGATATATGTGATGATATATGTAAAGAGGAGATGGAAGGTAATCTGACAGGGGAGGGCACTAGCAAATAGGAGGAACAGGAAAGGTTTGCAAATGGTGGTTTGAGCTGTCTTGAAAAAGCCAAGGAAGCAGCGGTGGAGGTGAGGATCCAGAGCATTCCAGGCATGGGGGACAGTGAATGAAAGGGCATGAGAGGGGTGATGGAGTGTCATGTACAAGGAATAGCAGGGAGAACAGAATGCCTATGTTTTATTGGGCATGGAAGGTATAGAACTTAAGAAGACTGAAAGATGAGGGGTGGGGGCGCCAGACTTAAGAGCTTTTAAAACTACTGACTAGAGGTGTATGCGGTGAAAACAGGGACATGAGAGTGAGATTTATAATTTAGGAAAATCATTTTGGCAATTGTATGAAGGATGGATTAGAGCAGAGAAAGAATTGAGGCAAATTGACAAATTAGAAGGTTACTGCAATAGGTGGAAGTATGGAATATATGTGTGTGTATACACACACACACCTATACAGACAAATAAACATTGTGTATGTGTGTATACATGTGTGTATATGTGTATACACATGCATGTCTATGTATGTACACATATGTGTTGTATACACATATACGTGTGTGCATGTGTCCAAATGATTCTAAACTGAACATTTATTGTTTAATGAGCAAATTCTCATGTTAGTTATTTAAAAGGAGATCCAGGATGCTCCTGGAGTAGCTGAACGACACCCCCATCAGTCCTTCTAGGGTGCTATATAGATACTCAGAAATAGAAACTTTCTGAATAGTACCCCAGGGTTCTGAAAGAATCTTGTTCAAATTGGGCTGTCTCTCCTGCTTTTCTGCAACATGTCATGAGTTTTTCTTATCTCCATGTCTTTTATGTTTCTATTCATCCACTATCCATCTTTGCCTTTGATTTTCTAGTCATCTTTCCATGCCCAGCTTGAGAACCTACCTGTTCCATGAAGCCTTCCTCCTGAAGTCTCAGTCTGCTTGGTAGGGGATAATGGAAGGTACATAGTAGAAGAGACATACTTCTTGAATTGAATTGAATTTACCTTTTCTTTAATGTAAAAAAAAAGATTTTATAGTTTAAATCTTTGAGGTAAATCTATGAGATATAGCATTCTCTTCATTTTGTATATGTGGAAGCTAAGACTTAGAAAGAAGTGAAGGCTATGACCCAAGGATACATAGCTAGTATAAATTAAAGCTGGAATGCAAAGTCAAATCTCTCACTAATTCCGAATCTAGATCTCTATGCCAGATTACCTCCCAATTTGTTTTCTGTCATTTCTTCAAAGATGGCACCACCTGGGCAAATTTTTCTAAGAGCTACCCCAACCAGATGAAAATTCTTTTATCCCTGTATATTTGGGGGCATCTCCTTTTTAACTCAAGAGAAATCATGTGAAATGTTGCAATAGATTTCCTGTTTATATATTCTGCTGTGAGGGAAAACATAGAGTGAGCACATTTTACTTTCTTCTTTTTACATTGGACTACTTGTATAATTGAAGTAGCTAGATGGTTCAGTGAATAGAGCACTGAGCTTGGATTCAGGAAGATCCAAGTTCAAATCTGGCTGCAGATGCTTACTAGATGTGTGATCTTGGGAAATTCACTTAGCCTCTGTTTTCCTAGGAGGTAGATAGGTAACTCAAAGAAAATAGCACTGAGCCTGGAGTCAGGAAGACCTGAATTCAAATTCATCCTTAGACACTTCTTGACTGGGTGATCCAAGAGAAATCATTTAAACTCTGTCTGCCTTGATCCACTAGAGAAGGAAATGGCAAATCACTCCAGTATCTTTGCCAAGAAAACCTCATGGACAGTATAGTCTTTTGGGTCAGGAAGAGTAGGACATGACCAAACGACTGAACAATAACAACCTGTGTTACTACAGTTGAGGAAAAGAGGGATATGTCCCCTGAAAAAAGTGTTCAGCATTCCTGTAACATCAAGGGACCAGGAGAATGCATGTAAAGTGGCATGCTATGCTGGGAGAAGAAGAATAGTGTGGTGCAGTACAAAAGGCTGGACTTGGAAACAGAAAGATGGTTCTAATCCTGGCTCTGACACCCACTAGCTATGAGAACCTGAGCAAATAACTTCCTGTATCTCAGCTTCAGTTTCCTCATCTATAAAATGAGGGGGAGGGGGTTGGACCAGGTGGTCTCAAAGGCCTCTTTTAGCTTGAGATCTATGATCCTAAGAAAACGCATCTTCTGGAGTACCTGAGACTATAGGGCATATTCCCACACGCTCAGTAAAAATATTTTGGTGGTAAGACAGAAAGACCCATTTTGCATATAGATTATTCACATGAAGAAGTGTAAGCCCTGGAGCAGGAGCAAAAAAGAGCCAAGACAGGGGGACATCATATTTGGCTGTTTCTCCAGCCTCCTTTGTCCCGTAACTCCCTTTCTGTTTTCTACTCTGACTCACGCTCACATGGAATAGCCCTAAGAGCTCCTGAATGGCACAATTATGTATCAAATTTCTCTTCTCATACAGGGGATAAAAGAACAAGCATCTAGCATGCTCTCTATCCCCCATGTCATCCCATAGCACACATTTATTCTTCCACTTTGCAAGGGCAGATCTGACCCCACTCGAAATACTGGAGCTTTGAATATTTGGCACAAGAAAATTAGCAGAGAAATAGATATGAAGATGAATTACATTTGTTACCTGTACCTGTCTTGAATTCTCAACCTATTTTCTCTTTTCTTTGCTCCCCAGTCCAGGCTTTGTCCCTCTCAGCTACCCAAAACCCTTTCAAAGTGCCAGGTCTCTGTATAGCTGTCCTGATATCACCAAGTGCACAGACCCTCCGGTATAAAGCTGGTATTGATGCGAAGGCATCTGTTCATTGTGTTTCCACAGCTGTCTTCCTCATGGTAAACACTTAGGGTCTCAATATTGCTTTGCTGGAGTGCTCAAGAAGGTTTGAGGTTCTCTGAGAGATTTGGAGTTCTGGCAACCTCATCTAGTGCTGAGTAAAATGTTCTCTGGGAGTTAGGGAAACTAAATAGTTTCCTCTGTTCAACTACATACTATTATGAGACCTTTGGGCACCATTTTGTTTTCAGTAAGAGGTTCTTTGCCAAATGGTACCCTGGTGTCCAGAAAGGGTTAATAGTTTAGCTGTTTAAACTGCAAACAATATTTTATTGACCCTGGCTCATTCTGCTTCCAGATAAGATTGTATGAAAAGAATCAAAACTAATCCTAAGATTTGATTACATTTGGGAAGAAACATCTTTTTTTTAAAAAAGAGTTTGCTGTACTGTGTGATTTAAATCTATGTACCATGCTAATAGAAAGTAAAAAACATTGCTGTGGGAACTGAGGTTTGCTACAAGTGCCCTTTGGAGAATACAAACCCATCATATTTTATCCACTTGTTTTTCCAAGCTACTAATAAGGCCTACACAGCATGTACAGAGAGCTGCTCTACATAACTGGTGGTGAGATAGAGATACACGGATCAGAGAATCTGGGTCAAAAAGGAGAAAATGGTACAGACTTCCTGGACATGCACTGAGGAAGATTTGTTGCTTTAGGCAATCTATGATAAGAAGTTACTAAGGGAAAAAAATATGAATCGATCTCTTCCAGATTCAGCAGCTTGCAGCCCACTCCAGAGGGAGGAGGGGGAGCAAAAACAAAAGTTAGAAAATTAAAATAATCAAATGTTAAACTTTGATAATATATTTAATATTAATATTTTCCTTAATTCTCGTTTTGATGAAGGTCAAAGATGAAGTTAACTCACAAGGTATCTCTTTTTTTATGTGTTTTAAATTTATTTATTTATGTCTTTTTTAAAAACAGCAACAAAAGATATCTTTTATTTGGGGGCAGTTAGGTGGCGCTGTGAGTAGAGCACCGGCCCTGGAGTCAGGGGGACCTGAGTTCAAATCTGGCCTCAGACACTTAACACAAAAACTAGCCATGTGACCTTGGGCAAGTCACTTAACCCCAACTGCCCTCAAAACAAAAAAGGGCCAAAAAAAAAAGGACATCTTTTATTGACCTCTGACTTTTGTACCTCTGTTCTTGGGCATTTTTCAGAGCCAGTGGTTTCATTTCCAGTGCCCAGCATGCTTAGATATCATAGGATCATATATTTGGAGCTGCAAAAGATTATAGAAGATATCCAATCCTACCCATCCCTCACTTGACAAATAAAGCAAGAGAGGCCAAAGAGGAAAAATAACTTACCCAAGGTCACACAGGTAATCAACAAGCAACAAAGCAGGAATTAAAAATCTAGTACTCTTTCAAGATTTAGGGGGTATGGTGGAGAAAGCACTAGACTTGGAGTCAGGAAGACCTAAATTCAAATCTTGCCTCAGACACTTCCTAGCTGTGTGACCCAGGGCAAATCACTTAACTTCTCTGTGTTTCAGTTTCCTCATCTGTAAATGAAGATAGCTAACTGAAAGTATCAAGGTTTTGAAAGTCAAGTAAGATAATGCATATAGAGTGCTTTGAAAACCTTAAAGTGTGATGTCAATATTAGTGACGACGATGATGGTGGTGGTGGTGGTGGTGATGATGATGATGGCAATGATGATGATGAAACTTGTAAACAATACCATGAAATATCTTTTTGTGGAAGGAGGCAGAGATATATTCTAGGAATATCACTAGATAAGTATGAGCAATGGAATTAGGCAAACACTATGGTGGATACCAGAGATGTATCATCAGGAGCCTATGGCTTTTTGTTTGGAGAAAGATTTACCCAAATGAAAAGATTAGGCAATATGGTATATTGAATTGAAATGTGCAGAAGATTATAGATCTTAGAGCTGGAATTGTCCTTCCTTCCCCTAGCTATCTTGCTCTCATGCTTGATGAATTTCTCCCTATTCTTTAAAGTCCTGTATATCCATCATCCCTGTGATTTCCATATCTCTCTCTCTCTCTCTCTCTCTCTCTCTCTCTCTCTCTCTCTCTCTCTCTCTCTCTCTCTCTCTGTCTCTCTCTCTGTCTCTCTCCCTCTCCCTCTTCCTCTCCCTCTTTTTCTCTCTGCATCTGTCCCTCTTTTTCTCTGTCTCTTTGTCTCCCTATCTCTGTCTCACTCTGTCTTTCTCTCTGTTTCTCTCACTCTTTCTCTCTCTCTCTGTATCTCTCTGAATCTCTCTTTCTCTTTTCTGTATCTCTGTCTCTTTCTCATTCTTCCTCTCTGTCTCTCTGTTTCTCTCTATCTCTGTCTCTCTCTGTCTGTCTCTATCTCTGTCTCTCTTTCTGTCTTAGTCTCTGTCTCTGTCTCTCTTTCTGTCTCTGTCTCTGTCTCTCTCTCTCTGTGTCTCTCTCAGACCAACCAGCTTCCTTCAAGGCACAGCTTAAGTACTATTGCCTATAAAAGGCTAATTCAGGTCTATCCAAAAGTGTGATGGTAAATGTTTTAAAACTGCTGGGGGGAGGGGCGGCCAGATAGCACAGCGAGTAAGAGCACCGGCTCCAGTGTCGGGATGACCTGGGGATCGATTGCAGGCTCAGACACTTAGCACCCGCCCAGAAACACCTGGCCATGTAACCTTGAGCAAGTTACTTAACCCCAATTGCTTTAGGGGCGGCCAGGTGGCTCAGCAAGTAAGAGCGCCAGCTCCAGTGTCAGGATGACGTGGGGATTGAATCCAGGCTCAGATACTTAGCACCACACCCAGAAATAACTGGCCATGTAACCTTGAGCAAGTTACTTAACCCCAATTGCTTAAAAAAAACTGCTGGGGGGGTGGGAGGTGGGAAGAATGTTTTTCAGTTTAATCCTCATTATTAACATTTTCTCCATCATTTTCTTAAATCTAGTCTATCAACAAAATAATAAATCAAACCCTGATTTGTAGCCTTTGCTGATTTCTGAGGTATAAATGCTCACACTAAAAATTTAACAGGCCCTGATTCCCACATACACCTGGATCCATCCCACCATAATGCCCTCCCCTTACCTCAAATTATCCGGTGTTCCCTTGGTATGTATTTTGTGTTTGCTTCATTGTGTTAATTTCACCTGATAGATTATAAACTCCTTGAGGTCAGGGACTGGTTTTGGTTTTATGTTCAAATTCCCAGGGCCTGCATGTAGAACATATTTAATAAATGCTTGTCAAATGAAAAAAAAATGAAGTCTTCCTTGATTCCTCTAGATTGGTAATGCTATTCAGTAATAGAACTGGGCTCACATCCTGGACTCCCAGCTAAATAGCTTGTGCTCCTTTGAGCAAATTACTTCCCTTCTCTGGGCTTTCATTTTTTCAGATGAAAAATAACAGGATTGAACTAAATGGTCTCTAAGTTTCCTTCCAGCACTACATCTGTGATCCTATGATCCATTCAGTGAGGAAATAGATTTTGAGGTTCCTTATTTGTGTTCATCTTGTTTTCCCCAATAGAATATAGTTTTCTTGATGGTAAGGACTGTTTTGGGCTTTGTGTCTGTCCCCAGGGTCTCAGAGAATGCTAAATTATAATGACATTCAGTGGTAGGAGATCTGGGTTTAAAAGGATGGGGAACCTGCAGCCTCCAGGCCTCTGGGTCCTCAAGAGCAGTCCTTTGACTAAATTGAAACTTCACAGAACAAATCTCCTTAATAAAAAGATTGTTCCCTATAACTTGGATTCAGTCAAAAGGTGGAACCCAAGGACCTAGAAGGCCGCAGGCTCCCCACCCCTTTTAACTCATCACAAAAGGGCTGTCTTTCATTACCTAATTTAATTCCTCTCTACCTTAGTTTCCTTCCTCAGCCATAAGATAACAGGATGGGATTGGATGATCTCTAGGGGCCCTTCCAGCTCAAAAACTAAGGATTGCAGCAGATAGGGCAACAGGTCTTGGAGTTAGGAAGACCTGAGTCCAAATCCTTCCTCAGACACTTATTAGCTGTGTGACCCTGGGCAAGTCACCTAATCTTTGCCTTGATTTTCCCATTTGTAAAATGGTGATAATAATAGCACCAATCTCACCAGATAATTATGAGGATAAAATGAATTAATATATGTAAAGTACATTGAAAACTTAAGTACTATATAAATATCAATATCCTTATTATTTTTATTAATTATAGCTGTGATCCTATGATCTTTTTTTCTCTGAAATTCTGCGACAATTCATGAAGAGAAATGATCAACCAAAGAAACCACACTAAAACAACAATGAAACACAGTCTTGCATTTATCTACATTCTTTGGCTTACCTAAGGGCTACTCTCAGCAGGGATAAATTCTAAAAATTTGGCAGCTGGGGCATCAGTTCCCAAAAAGGAATTTAAGTAACAATGAGTAGAGTTCTTTGATCTCTGGATTGGAAATGGAATCCCAGTAAGCCAAGTGAGGAAAGCAGACACTATCCAGATTGACATCATGAAGCCAGTGATACATGAATGTGGGATTCCTCTGGGAGAAACTGTACTTGCTTCTAGTCTATACCTGCTCCAATAGGTTTCTAAGTAGCTTTTGGAAATAATTAGGGCTCTATTCTGGCAGTTTTGGTGACCATTAATGAAACAGGATTTTTTTTTCTTTCTTATAAGGCTGTCAGGCAAAAAAAAGATCACTGGCTTTAAGGACATAAAAGCATTGACCTAGAACTTGAAGGGATCTTAGAGGACCTTCTAGTCTCATCCTCCCTCATTTTATAAATTAGGAAACTGAAGTCCAGCAAATGTTAGTGATTTGTCAAAGGTCCTAGGAAGAATCAGAGAGAGATTTTTAACCCAGGTCCTGTAACTCTAGGCTAATGCTGTTTACACTTATAGTACTTCATCTGACATCTAGGCTCAGACATAGATCCAGCCCCTTACTAACTACCTGATCTTGGGTAAGTTGTTTAATATCACCAAACTTGTTTCTTCATCCCAAAGTCAGAGATAACAACATCTCTGCTTCTTATCTCAGAAAGGTATAGGGAGGAAAGCTTTCTTTCTGATATATAAAGAGCTATTATTAACAATTCTAGTGGCAGAAAGTGAAAAAGGAATTAAGAAGCCTCTTGATGAGGGTGAAAGAAGAGAGTGTAAAAGCTTACTTGAAGCTTAACACCAAACAACAAGCAAAAAATAACAGCCAACTGGTCCCACCACTTCTTGGCAAATAGGAGGAGAAAAAAATAGAAGCAGCATCAGAATTGTATATTCTAAGGCTCAAAGACCATTGAAGACAAGGCCTGTAGCCATGAAATTAAAAGATGCTTGCTCCCTAGGGAAAAAAGCTATGGCAAATCTAGAGCATGCTAAAAAGCAGAGACATCTTGCCAATCAAGGTCTGTCCAGTCAAAGGTATGGTTTTTCTAGTAGCAATGTCAGAGTTGGATTGCAAGGAAAACTGAGTGCCACAGAATCAATGCTTTTGAATTGTGGTGCTGGAGAAGAGTTTTGAGAGTCCCCTGCATTGTAAGGAGATCAAATTGGTCCATACTTAAAAGAAATTAATTCAGGCTATTGACTGGAAGGACAAATACTGAAGTTGAAGTTTAAATACTTTGGCCACATCATGAGAACATGGGACTCATTGGAAAAGATCCCAATGTTGTGAAAGATTGAAGGCAAAAGGAAAAGGGGCAGCAGAGGATGAGATGGATAGATAGTGTCATGGAAACAACAAACACAAACTTGAACAGACTTCAAGATATAGTGGAGGATAGAGAAGGGTCTGGCAGGCTGTGGTCTATGGGGTCACAAAGAGTCAGACACGACTGAACAACTAAACAACATTATCAATAGTTATTGCGTATAAGGCCACGGGAAGAGGAAGAGTAAAATATTCATAACTTCCGTGTATGATTGCCTTCTCTGTTGAGAAACATGAGTCAGAATAGCTACTTTCTTTTTATATCAGTCCATTCAAAATGTGTTCAGTTATTTTTTAGTCATGTCTGACTTTCAATGAACCCAGTGTGTTTTCTTGGCAGAAATAATAGAGCGGTCTGCCATTTCCTTCTCCAGCTCATTTTACAGATGAGGAAATTGAGGCACATAGGGTTAAGTGGTCACACAGCTAGTAAGAGTCTGTGGCTAGATTTGAACTCAGGACGATTGGTCTTCCTGACTTCAGGCCTGACACTCTCTCCACTGGGCCACCTGATTGCTTTAATTCAAAATAGTGTAGTGTAATGGAGAGTGTACTGGTTCTAGGGTCAGAGGACCTGGGTTCAAGTTATACCACAGATGGCCCCTTTGTGGGACATTTTTTCCACATCAAGAGTTGGATTAGATGGTCGCTAAACTCCCTTCCAGATCTAATCTATGCTCTTATTCCTTCTTTAAGCAATTAAAATAAAATAAAACAACAACAAAAACCCCTTTCCTTGATGTCTTTTTCCTTGATCCTTCACTATCATCTCATGGACCATCTTTTGTAATAAAGAGAGTTAAACAAAATTGAATGACCTAGTGACTAGAACTAGTAACACATGCAGCATTCTGTATCCGTAGCCCCTCATCCTTCTAACAAAAGGAGAATAAATTTCTAATTGTGTTTAATAACATTCTTCCTCAGCTTTATAAATGGTGAGGCAGAAGAACCCTATTTTAAAAATAGGAAAACAGAGACTGAGCCTACATTTGTTACCCAGTGCTGGGCCCCTAGCCTTTAATTTCAGGGGGGAGGGATCTTCAAAATGCATACGTGCATGAATTAGATTTTATTGCAGGTCAAATGCATTGCTAAAATTATGATTTGATTATGAAAGTTGTATTTCTACCAAAAGAGTCTGCAAAATCATTGGGTGAACCCACTACCAAAGAGGAAAGAAGTGGATTTCTTCTGGAGCTAAGCAATTACATGAAGCACAGTTCTCAGTCCTGGTTGTGGTGCAGGTGGGAGGGAGCAACTTTGTCTCTCTTAAGTTCATTTGCAGTCACAAAACTGCTATTTCTTGAGGAGGGAAAAAGCCTAAAGACCGTGGCAACCTTTCATTTTGAGAGGTGGTGGGAAATATGTCATTTGATCATCTAACGACCTCTGGCAGATGAATCTAATTGGCAGGCTCAGAGGAGCAAGAAGCAAATTGTTTTCAATATCCACTGGCTTGCATTTGATCCTTACCTCAAAAAATACAGCCCACAGTTTGATACTGTTTCCTTTGATTGTTCTTTAGCCCCCTTATCTGTTCAACTTTGAAGTAAATATTTAAAATATCCAGCCAAGACTTTTTGCATGCAGAAAACCTTGATGTTGTAGGTTTCTGACCTCTGAGAGTCCCTGGTTTAGGAATAGGGAACCTGTGGGGTCAAAGGGTAACACTTGAGGACCTATATGGCTGTGTATGGCCTCAATGCTGCACAAACAAATACTCAAAAACCTAACCGTCTCCTTGCTTGCATCCTCTCTTTCTCCCAACTCTAACTACTCCAACTCACAGCTTCTTTCTCCACCTGTTCAACAAGCTCCTTCTACCACAGGCTCCATGTGATTACATTCAACCTAGAAGGGGACAGGGAAGATCTTCAAATCCCCATTACTATTATAACCCTTTTCAGGGTTGTTCACCCACCCTTGATGTCCACCTAACACTCAACTCTCACCTGTGACTTTAAGAAGCTGTGGCTTGATCATTGTCCACAACATGGTAAAACCATCTTGGCAAATGGGCTAAACTAAATTCAGGTTAACAGAGAGGACTCAAGCCTGTCAGTGAATTAGGATGAAATCTACCCCAAGTAAGTGAAAACTCCCAGCAGAATAAGCTGATAAGAACAATTGTTCCAACTACTATGAAGGCAACTGAAGCATGATGCTCTGTGGAGTGTTTAGAGCTCGGTCATAGGTCAAAGACACCAAGGTCAAACACTGCATCCTAGCCCATGACTGAAAAAAAGACTGAACAATATAGTTATCAGATAATTAAAAAAAAACTACCAAGTTCTTGGACACCAGTTTAAAACCCTTGTTTAGTTTAACTTTTGTATTTTGTATTTTCTAGATAAGGAAACTGTGAGTGAGAGATACAGGAGGACTTAAAATCATAGAGGTAGTGGGGTAAGACAGAATTGGGTTTAGAATCTGGAGACCCAGGTTTGTATTCATTAACTAGGTGTGTGACTATAGGTAAGCCAATTCATCTCTCTGAACCTCAGTTTCCTTATCTGGGTATAATATCACTTCTACTGACTATCTGAAAGGGTTGAGACGATGATTGATTGATTATCCAAACAATGCGTATTTATCAGACACCTACTGTGTGCGAGACACTGTGCTAAGAGACAAAAGATTACTTGAAGTAGTGGTGGCAAACTCAGAAATAGGGGCCACTAAATTGTATGTAAGGATCCCTGCAAATGCATGTTGACTTAGAAAACCACATATTAACATTATCTTTGCCCTATTGTATGTTTATTTTATTAAATATTTCCCAACTACCTTTTAATCCAGTTCTACAACTGGAAAGCATATAGTAAAGTGCTAATTAAATGTGAGCTGTTCTCACAGGATCATAGATTTAAAGCTGGAGGCCAGGCTCCTCATTTTACAGATAAGGAAACTGAAGCTCAAAAAGGTTAAATGCCTTGCCCAATGACACACAGTAAGTGAGAAAAGTGGAATCTTAACCCAGGTCAATCAGTCAACAAGCATTTCTGACTCTAAATCAAAGTGTTTTGAGGTTTTTTTCCCCCATTGTATCAGAGAATCTCAAACTCCACTGTGAGATTGTAGTGCCACCAGCACCACCAACACCAAATCCAAGAGTCTGCCCAATCTCATACTCAAAATAACCGTCTGCTCTGAAGCATCCCTTTCAAATGTTTGCTCCAACCTGTTTCTGCAGACTTTCAGGCAGTGGTCCAAATGACATCTTATTTCTGAGGCTCCTGACTTTTCTCAATCCCTGGCAGTCATGGGATCCTCAATTTACAGCTTGTCTATCCCAAGCCTGCACTATTACCTGACCTGACTCTTGCCTAAAGCAAAATAGATAAGTCAATAGGTTGGAGACAGAATTAGAACCTAGCTTCTTGTTTTCTTGTCCTGTGTTCTTTCTCTTTCACTTTATGTGATTAGATCTATGCCTACAAATAATTTGGTAGACCCAGCCTCACTAATTTTCTACACATTGGCAGTACTTCAATTAATAATACCAAATAAATATATCTTTCTTCACCTTGACCAGGACCCAGAACTGTTGCTACTTGTATCTTTATCTCTAACCTCTCCTAACAACCTGCCTCCCCTCCCCTCCCATAACTATGATAAATGACTTTCACTAAGGTTCTATACCAATGCCATATCACAGTATGGACCTTGACCTGAGTTTTCAAAAGCTCTGGCAAAATAGTAAAACTCTGTCAGATTCTACCATCCTGGAAAGGCTGCAATTATAAATGGTTTTGTCATCTCGGGACCGACTAATTCAGAAATAATCATCTTTAGTCTTGGACACCAGGTCTTTGGATTCTTTAACCAGAGTAACTCACAAACTACCTATTAAGGCAATAAAGGAGTGTCCATATCAATGAAATTATGGCTCTTTAAAGAAATTGAAAGAATTCATTTTCAATAGAATATGCATGAAATATCACATACAAGGATGTTTTCTGTTCTGGTAAAAAAAAAAAAAACCTTAGCGTCTTCCCCCACCCAGATTGATAGTTATGTGTATGGGCCACCTTTTATCGCAGTTCTTACTTAGCTTTTGGTCATTGAATGGACACTGCTTCAGACAAACTGAGACCTGGAAAGACCTTAATTTAGCAAAGACAAAGTTACCCACTGCATCCTGGGTCATTACCAGTCATCTTGACTTTTGTTTTCCACTGGACCTCGATTACCCTGGAGGACAGAGTGATTCTGACTACTTTGCACAGCTCTGACTCATGTAGATCCAATTCACAATATCAGCCTTGTCATGTAATTGGTCCCCTTCAAGAATGAAGGACAAACAACAACATGTACACGTGTGTGTATCTAAAGTTAATGAAATAGCCAAGATGTCCTCTATCTTTGTAACCGTCATTAGTCTGTTAATCATTTTAATGTCAGCATAATTGAAATGTTTCCAATAAAATACAAATCTAAATTTTATCTGAGATATGTGAAAGTAGAGTTAGAGATATAAGGGACCTCAGAGGGTATCTATCTAGTGTAGTGCCCCCATTTTACAGATGACAGAACTGAGTTCCAGAGAAGTAAAATGGTTTCTGAATGGCTGAGAATTGAACATAGTTCTTTGGACTCTGAATCTTGTGCTTTTCCCACTTCCCACTAACTCATGGTGCCCCACTTCCAAATTCTTAATTGCACTGCATATACCCATATAGAATCATACACATATGCTGCAGTAAATTTACTTTATGAAATCTCTCTATATCATTTTTCAAATGTCTGAGAAAAGTAAATATTATTTAGAGAAAAGGAGCATTTGGGTATAATCAAAGTTGATTGTACTCCACATACATATATACATCTATATGTGTGTATGTATGTATGTTTTCATATGCTCTCTCCCTTATTTATTTCAGTTTCTGGTAACTAACATTTCTCCCTCACTGCCAGATTCGGGGGTAAGGGGTGGGATGGGGGGGGCCACACAAATATCCAAGATGACAAAAATCATAGACATATGTGATCCTTTATTTGATCTCACACATGAGACTATACTATACCACCTCACTGTGATGCAACTTAACTATAGCATAGAATGTAAGTCAGAGAAGAGAAATGAGGAAGATAAAGGTCCTTGAGTTGATGCCATATGCAGATCACTTAAAAGAACTAAGAAGTGTTTGGTCTGGAGAAGAGAAGAAATGATGATGGTTTTCAAAGCTGTCAACTGGAAAAGGAATTAAATTGTTCTTTTTGACCCCAAAGGGAAGAAAACCAGGACCAGTGAATTGCAAAGAAGTAAATTTAGGCTTGGTGTCAAAAGAAACTTCCCCATAATTAAAGTTGTGCAAAATGGCATGGGCTGACTCAATAGGTGGTGAATTTCCTAGCCAGTTCTTGCATCCAGGCCTGCAACAACTTAAATTCAGTGGGATGATGGCAAATATTTAACAACTAGCTCACTGGAAGGGAATGTAAAACATTTTTTAATTTTAATTTTTTTCAAATTACATGTAAAAACCATTTTAACATTCATTTTATAAAATCTTGAGCTCCAAATTCTCTCACTCCATCCATCCCCTTTCTAGGCAAGCAATTTGATATAGACTGAATATATGAAGTCATGCAAAACATATCTCCGTATTAGCTATGTTATGAAAGAAAACACAGACAAAATAAAAAGAAAAATAAGTATATGTATAAGTATGCTTCATTCTGCATTTGCTCTCCATCAGTTCTTTCTCTGGATTTAGATAGCATTTTTCATCATGAGTCCTTTGGAATTTTCTTGGATCATTGTATTCCTGAAAACAGCTAAATCATTCACAGCTGATCATTGTACAATAAAAACACAATTTTAAGTTTAATCTTAATGCACTGAGGCATTATTAACATTTTCCCCACCAAGTCAAGACAATCAACAAAACAATAATTCAAGCTCTGATTTGTATCACTTGCTGATTCCTGAGTCACGCTGAAAATTTAACAATTGGCTTTTATGGGTCAGTTCAAGCTGCCTTGAGCACACACAATTATGTTCCTAAGGGCATCACTGATGTGTGTTTAGGAAGGAGAGCGTAGTATGTTCCTACTGCTCATAAATATAGCTCCTGGCCCCCTCTGTCACACTTCCTATTTACACAAAAGTTAAAGTGACCACACTGACAAACATAAAGCAGTATGAAACAATAAGGCAGAAGCAATAATAAGCAAGCATTTTCCCATTAGAAGCTAAAACAGGGATAATATAAATAGTAGAGTCCACCCACAGATCCAGGTCACACTATTCTGCCAATGCATGCAAGATCCATAGAAGAATACATGTAGGCAATGATAGGATGGGATGTATGTAAGTGCATAAATGATAACACAGGGATGCAGGACTTGATGTTCCTGCTCTTTAAGTAACAATTTGCACCACATAAGAGTGAGCATTTTATAGGGCTTTAAAATGTGCAAAGTGTTATTAATATATTATATTATTTGATCCTCACAACAACCTTGAAAAATGAATGTAATTATTATCCTTATTTTATAGATAAACAGGCTTAGAAAGGTTAAGGCATATGCCAGGTCGCACAACTAGTCAAAATATGAAACAAGACTTGAATTCAAGTCTTCCTGACTCTAATCTCAGTACTCTTCACCACTGAGCCACCTAACTGGCACATGAAGACATTTCTATGCTGAGTGCTTCCCTTCTGGTCCTCACAGCTTTTCTACTAGGCAAAACTACTTCCCTTCTCCTGAGCCATTGGAGCAGTGAGAAACTCTTTTACCTCACAGCCCCCTTAAACAGGGTTCTGGAAAAGTGTTACGTTCTTTTAAGAAAGAAAAAAGAAATCACTTTTGCACTTGTCTAGTGACAAGTAGCTCCCTTAAATCGAAGGACTGCACAGTCCACATATTGACCCTTTGGACAATGCAGACCAAGGAATCTGCTTTCTCCAATCATGTTCTACCAAAGCAAAGCCTCTTTTTTAGCCACAAGCATGGCTCACGCCAAAAACAGATGCAAAGCCGTTCTTTTCCCTCTGTTTCTCGCTTTCAAATCACAGAGGACAACCAGTCACCCCAACTGATTTCTTCTTTCAAAGGCTGTAGATGGCACCAAAGAGCAATAAGTCAGACTACTCTACACGCATCCTTCAATCAGCAGAGCAGCAGAACCTAGCTTACCTAGCCTTTCTTCAGTTAAATGGCAAATAACTATTCCAAAGAGTAGCTTTCCAAAAAATCTGTGGAAGAGTTAGCTGTTGCATGTGATGCAATACATCTAGTTGCCTTCTATGTCTTTTGTCCTTGACTCCTCGTGTCTTCTACTCAGGCTACTTAGCTTCTTTTTCTGTTCATCTCTTCCTCTAGTTTCTTCTCTCTTTCTATACTTTTTAATTCTCTTCCTGTATTTCCCAGTAGGTCAAATCAGAGTCTCTTGATGATCTGTGAATCATTTTTACCTTATGAAGTAAAACACAAGAAATCAACCTTTCTCTTTGTTAGGAACCCAAGAAGTACTTTATAATCTTCACATGTCCAAGACTTATTTAATTTACATTTTCTCAGTTAACAAGCTTCAAACTTCTCACAATAGTCACTGATAGACCACAATGCCCTGCAGTCATCCTTATATCAATCATTGCTCTGCCTGCAAACAAATCCTCTCAGCATATTCAGCTGAAGGGAAGTTTATCTATTTGGCCCTCAGAAAAAATCTAAGTCTTTCCTTAACATTTTATCCAAGACATTTGGTTTCTTCACTAGTTGATTTGATTTACAATTAATTGTCTTTCTGTCCCTTCAAACAATCAGTCTCCATGTGTACAAAAAAGGCATTAGCTTCCCTCATGTAAGTATTCTATGATTCCCATTTTATAAATGGGAAAACTGAGGGTTATTGATGTTATATAAATTTGCTTCAGTCACACAGATATTAAGTCTGAGATTATTATGTAATAATAATCAGTGATTATTTAGCCATTGCCTTATATGCATTTTATACATTTGCTCTGACAGTAGAGGTTTAGGGTTAATACCTCAAGTCAACATGTCCCACGGCAACTTTATTACTTTTCCTCCTATATCTGCTCCCTCTTTTCTGATTTGATCTTTTCTGCCAGTAGCACAACCAATCACCCCCTCTCCCATGTTCAAAACTTTGTTATTCTCTTTGATTCTTCCTTATCTCCAACCTCTCATATTCAAACTGTCCTTATCCAGTTTGTATTGATTCTATACTTGCAACATCTCTCATCTCTCCCTTCCTTTCTACTCTCTCCTTAGTACAAGATTCATTACCACCTGCCTGAACTATTACAATAGCTTTTTAACACCTATTCCTGCTTTCATTCTCTTCCACTTCCAATCTGTCCTTAATATGTTGATCAAACTAATGTCTTCCATGCATAGATCTGTTTATATGCCATTATTCTGGTTAAAAAGCATCAGGTGGTTCCTGTTGCCCACTGAGGAAAGTTTAAATGTGTTTGCCTGCTATTCAAAAACTTTTATAATTTTTCATCACCCTACTTTTCTTGTCTTGTCTATTATCTGTCACCTCTCTGCTCTAGCCCAGCGTTTTTACTTTTCCTCAAACACGCCTGTGTTTTCCCAAACTCCATGTCCTTGTTCATACCAACCCATATGCTTAGAAAGCCTTTCTTCTCCCTCTTCTTCAATCTATAAAAGCTCAATTCAAACATGACTTCATACATGAACCCTTTCCTGATTCTCCCTGAGGGTGATGCTGGAACTTACAGTTATTCTATACCTCTCCAATGTACTTATGTAATAATTGCCTATGGTGATTATCTATATTATTTCTACTCTCAACCAGACTGTAGGCTACATACATTAGGACAGTGATCATACCTTGGGTAAACTTTGCATCTCCTCCACTGTTTATCACAGTGTGCCCTAGCACTTACAAGGTGTCCCTAAAGTCTGGACACATAGGAAATCTCATTAACTATGCATATTTTCAAGAAATGAAATGAGTGAAATTTTCAACAACATTTTATTTAATTAGCATAAATGAGATTTTCTAGGAAGATATAGGAGACATATAGGAAATCTCATTAATTAATTAAATTAATAACATTAATATGGAAAATAGTCCCCATGCTAATGAAAATAAAACTTATGAAAAGCTTTTATTCCCTATGAAATTGTCATGGCTAAAATTTATGCTAATTAAATAAAATGTTGTTGAAAATTTCATTCATTTCATTTCTTGAAAATATGCATTGAGATTTCTTATGTGTCCAGACTTTAGGGACACCCTGTACATAGCACATGCTTTATAAATGTCTGTTGAATTAGTTGATTCAAAAAGCACTCATCCATGGTTTACTCTGTGCCATTCACTGTGCTAGGCACTGAATGTACTAAGATAAAACAAAATAGTCTCTGCCCTCATGATGCTTAAATTCAACTGAGAGAACAAAGAGGAAGCAAGAACAAGTTAGCAATAACTCAAAGACATGCAAAGTAAAAGCAATACACATGATGAATGGACAGATGGATGGATGGAAGAATGAAAGAATTTAAATCATTTGAGTCAGCTGACACCTTGAGCCTATCGCTTCTTTTCAGAGCTGGTCACTTTCAGATTTAGTAAGATGTGAATGATAATTTTTCCTCTTTTACTATTTTCAGCAATGAATTTAGACCTCATTTACTCTGAAGCTCTGACTAGTTTTCAGAAAAAAAATGGTTGCATATTGTCAAGTGATTTACACACTAATAGAAACCAGAGGTCCTAGAGCTTCATTCCCATGTGGTCCCCAAACCCACAGCCCGACATTCCCATCTCTATCTCTATAAGCCTCCTGAGGAGTATTTAAGCATGAATTCGGTGATACCTATAATATACTTTTGAATTTTCTAGAGTAAGGCACTTTGCCACACATGTTGGGTTTTTCCCTTCCAAATATATGCAGTTTTTAAATTGCTCTTGCTTTATGTTCTAAATGTGTGCTTAAAAGCATATTTACTATGAACATTTCTGATCTACACTCTAGCATCATAAAACCACTTTGACACAGTAGGAACAGAGAAGAAAGCCTTCTGTGCCTAGTTTGCCCAGTGCATTCAATAAATAAAAATGAGCCCAATTCCCTCAAGCAACATGTCTTCTTGGCTGCAGAGGACAGAAACCCCTCTTTTTACTAGTCCTGTATTCCCCAGGAGAAGACAACTGTAAGGCACCCCAGAGAAGCATTTTGCTACTGTCACAGTCATAAACCAAGTTAACAAGATGATTTGCCTGATTTTCACCCATATCCCCTAACTTCTTACTAAAGCAGTATCCATTTATTAATTGCCAAGAGATGGAGGTAGGGCACAAGACAGAAAAGAAAGCCCTCTTTCCACCTTCTTTCTATATTCTGTTGTTAGAGGGAGGGCAGAAGGAAGAGAGAGGGGAAGAATCTAACCATCTGCACATGGGCCTGAATCCCACAAGCTGCTGATTTCCAAATCTGACACACTGACTCCCACCATAGCCAGGGGGTAAGATGTTGGAGCTTCTCCAACTGAAATGGAAGAAGGACAAGAGCCTCAAACATGAATTTGGGGTTATCTTAAATTGGTTCAGGTCATTCATTGTTTACCTTTTCCCTCATAACCTTTTTTGCTAGTCCAACATCACCTTTCTTAGAACATAGACCTTGGGCTTTCTTTCTAGACCCCACTGAGGGCTGGTGAGGGTTAATGGAAGCCAACAAGACTTTTGGAAGAGGAAGGCACACCCTTGGATTAACATGGAAAATATTAAGATGACTTAAATTGCAAATCATATTCTTCCAAAGCATTCTGCTAACCAGATTTTATTCTTGTGATGAAATGTGAAAACAAAGCAAAAACCAAACTAAAGACCTGTCCCTGAGTTTATGCAATTTGAAGGCTAAATTCATCTTGGGTGACTAAAATACAGAAGTGTTTAGGCTGCCTTTCACTTTGTTGTTCTCAATCTATATCTATTACCATTTGTTGTAATAGAAGGAAGACAGAGTTGAATAGAATCAGATGTCAATTTAAGCCCAGCCTTCAAGAAGGGAACCGAAAGAACAGAAGAAAGATTTGGTTCTGTTATTTTGTGTTCCCATTTCTAAAACTTCTGTAATTACATACAATTACCTATCATGTCAGAAATTGGTTCTCTAAAATGTAAAGCCGACTTTGTTGTGTGTTTCTTTAAAAAAAAAAAACTATACAAAATATGCAATTTTAAAAGTGAGCAGTTTGGAGTGTAGAGAAAAAACGAGGCTACAGCTGTAGGATTTTGTTATGCTTTTAGTACCAAATCACAAAACCCATTAAATTATTTATCCTACAGGCAGGCGTTGTACTGCAAACATTGAACACAATTGCAGATTCCAAGAAAAGAAATGTGTGCATTTTAATTGCCTCTGATTTAAACAACCCTTAATTTCATTAGTCTTATTTTTTTTTCCTCTACAAAATTAAAAGAGTTCATTTTTAGTCTTGGGACACAAATCATTCTGATCTTTTTCTTTTTTTGTTGTTTTGTTTATTTTTATTTGTTTTTTTTTTAAAGAAGCAAATGATTGACGAACAAGCTACATAGAAACACATGCCCATATGTACATGTTTGCTAGCTGCATACACATGCATTACATGTCCACACGTATATGACACCTGAAATATTTCACCAAAGCTTTACCATGCCCCTTCAAATGCAATGTTCCCCATCCATACATCCATATTTGTTTACAGTATTTCACTTTTATTGTTTCTACATGTAATCCACTCCAAATGAAGAGATCTTTCAGGATTCAATTTTACAAAGCAAAATGTTATTTCCAGATGAAAAATACATTGAAATGGAGCTGGGAAGCAAAATAGGGATGGGAAACTCTCTCAAGTCATACTTTTTGGTTCATTTGAAAAAATCTTGGCTTTGCCACACACTGTAATTAAAACTCTTCTGTCTTAAGATTTATTGGTGCAGTGGGGAACGCATTTTCAAAATGTTTCTTTACAGCAGCTATTGGAAATCTCTAAGTCTGCCGCAGGCAGGACGCTGCTGTTGTACTTTTTGGGGTCTCTTCTCCCCATGATAAATGAGCTTAACTCCAAAGAGAAGTGGCAACGACTCTCTGAGGGAAAATCTTTATTACTCTTAATATATGTTGCTCTCTATCAGTGCATTTCAAACACCCTTGCATGGAAAATAGACCTTATCCCACTCATTATAGCTGCTTTTGTCTATGCAGTAAGGTAACTTCCATGTAGAACTTGGTTGAAATATTGCATAATTAGCTCCTTCAAGTTGCCACGTGAAATATTTTCTCTGTATGGAAGGAAAGGGAGGTGTCGAACAATATATAATCCACGGTTTCCCTATCAAGGCACAAGTCTAAACAACAATGATAATCACATTGGCTATTTATCATATTATTTAATCAATATCAAATTAATCAATAATTTAGCATATTATTTAATCAATAGTAATCATATTATTTAATCAACATCAATATCTGGCCAGTATCAAACTTCATCAACCATAAATATTCTCTTGAAATGAATCTTTTTCTTTCAGCCAAATGATCACAGAATCCTTATCTGTGATGGATGCAATTTTAACGTGACTGATTATTCTCTCCTTTTTCTCCTGATTTTTGGCTTTCACTTTGGTCCTCATATTGTCTTTGCCCAATAGGTTTTGAAAAGCCACAGACAAAATAATGGTATGAAATAATTTCTGATCTTGTACCCACTTCATTTTTAGAGGTGTTAATTTCCCCCAAAAGGCATCTTCTTTTGCTCTTCTGTCCTGAGGGTTCATGTCCTCCCTTCCTAGGCATGTTGCCTCCTCTCCCTGAGTTTATTTGGATAGAGCAAAAAATAGATAAATCCATGCAGCCTGGAGAGCTGCTCTCTTTCTCCTTTGAAAGAGTTAAAGTAATAGGGATCGTGGGGGTGTTGGTGGGGGTGAGGGGAGAGATGTTGGGGCTGGCTAGTTGGAAGGGCAGGGGTACGAAGGGAAGGAAAGAGAAGAAAAATAAAAGGTTAGTGTTTTCTGTCCATTAAAGGGAGTATTCTGTTCTGAAACCAAATTGGTCATGCATTCCAGAAGCGTTTCCTGGTAGAGGGGAGTCTGACGGGAGCACCTGCCCTGCTATTGTATACTGGGGCTGGGCCACTCTCCTCCAGCCTTTTCCTTTATACTAGGCAGAATCTGTCACTTATTACGGACAGATTGCTCTCGGGCCCAGAGAGCTTATGAGGGACTGAAGGGAAAGGAAGAAAATACGAACAGCAGTATGAACCCACACAGAGCCAATCATTTAAACAGACTTTTCTTTCCTTCTGCCTCATACTCTTTTAGGGGAAAAAAATGTCAAAGTTGTTCACCACATAGCAGTAGACACACCAGTAGGGGCAACACTTTCTGGACCCAGGGTGAGAATTCATAGTGTCCAAGGTAATATCCTATGGAGAAAAAGTAGAAAGTAAATAGCTGGGCTTTGGAGATTCTGGGGAGACAACAGGAAAGGGGGTCCTACAACCAGGTTGACTGCTGCAGGTGGAATCTATTAGTTCTATAATACCCTAGGTAAATAATCAGGCTTAGCTTGGTGGATGCTGGAAGGAATTCCCCGGGGTTACAGCTGTGTTTTGCTGTACCACACAGAACATCTGCTCTCTGGGTTTACACCTTGGGCAACCCTAGCATCAAGGAAGAGGAAGGGGACTTCATTCAGAAATTGTGTCACCAACAACGTCTGCTACATCGAACCACAACGTGCTGTTGTTTCTTGTTGTTGTCTTGTTTTAAAAAGGCATGTTGTTGGGGAGCATAGATGTTGAAAGCATCCTTTTTAATGCACACTTTTAAGGATTAATTTGAGCAAGTCCTTTCCCACCCCTGACCCCTACAATTTTCCCCATTTGAGGAGCATATAATGGACAGGAAAAAAAATAACTCCCACTCTTAAAATTTACTTTTTTAAATGCTTGTACATTGAGAGGAACTTGCTGTGATAAAATCCGGTTGTGGACTTTTCACATTGCCCTGTGGCTATCTGTTCAGATTAATGAAAGGTGCCCTTTGTAACCAAATCTTCCTAGCTCTAGGGTCACCCTTTTCAACCCTCTAGAACTGTCCTGCTGAACATTAGACAGAAAGACAGACAGACCTGAAATATTTTGGTCTTTGCTGCTCAGATTGATGTCTGTGAACAGATGTTAATTATAAGAAAAGCAATAGTAGAAATGCAGATGGTATAGAAAATGTCTGTTAAAATTCAATCTGCTCCCCCTCCCCCATCTCCTTCCCTTAATACCCAGGACTGCTCCCTTGCTCCGAGGCTGGGCTAGAAGAGTGCACTGCAAAGACTTCAGCAGAGCACCCCTACCCCCTTGTGGCATAATGACACTTAGAATGGAAATTTCACCCTGTTTGAGAACTACTGCGGCTTTGGAACTCAGAAGCATCTGAAACAGATCCCAAAGCACCACAGGGCCTATTGCTAGAACACCATTTATCCATAGTTCCAGGGCAGAATGGAGAAATGAGTTCGACTACACCAGGCTACCTGCCTCCTTAGCCCTGTGAGAAAAGGAGGAACACTTTTTTTCTCATTTACAGTCATTGCTGTTTTGTTTTTGCTAAGTGTGTATCTGTGTGTATACATATATAGTGTATGTGTGCTTATACGTGTTTCTAGTATATATATGCTTTTTATTTTGAAATGAACATTGCCTATTAAAGTGTGTTTGCCATCAGGTTATTAGAAATCTCAACACTGGTTGAGACTGGAATACACTCTGTCATTAGCGATACACATCATTTTATTTGCTCACATAGAGAAGCAATATGGTATGATATAGAGCAGTGGTGTCACACTCACATAGAACCGGGGCCGCTAATCCATACACAAGGATCCTTATAGGTATCATATTGACATGATTTTAAAGTACAATGTTGTCTGTGTTTTCTTGTTTTGATTTATTTTGTTAAATATTTCCCAATTACATTTTAATCTGATTCTGAGGCACTGGGGAACGTTGCAGGCATATATAGCCCCCAAATTGCATGCTTGACACCTCCGTTGTTGGGAATAAAGTGTTGGATTTGGAGTCAGGAAAATCTCTGCTTAAATCCTAGCTGTATGACCTTAAAAAAATCATTCAATTTCTCTGAGCTACAGGAAATTCTCTGAGACAGCAGGCAAGCTATAGACTAGTGGGCATCTGTGAAGGTAATCAGCCATGCAGAGGAAATAGTAGTTCCTCCATAAAACATCTTATGGTACTTTGTTTGGACCTCCACTTTGTTGTCATACTCAAATTTGCATTGTATGTGTCTTAATTTCTTATATTAGATAGAAAGCACCTTAAGGGTGAGGACTAAACATCATATCTTCTTTGTGTTCCCAGGATAAGAGGGTTCCTTGCAAATTCTCTCTTTTGGTTCATATTTGTGATTTCATTTTTATGAAGAATTTTGGGTATACAGGAAACTCACATATACATACAGATTTAGCAATTCATCCATGATTTACAGTTATGGAGAGTTATTGGGGGTGGCATAGACAGGTTAAGCAATTTTTCTATGGTCACATAGCTGTTCAAAGAATGAGCTGTGCCCAGATACCCTGGGGTAAGCATTACCCTTCTTCTTAGGGTGTGTTTACTATATCCTGGCACATGGTCACTGTCAACCCACTTTCTGCATCTACCTATGAAGCTCATATGTAAAGAGGCAAAACTTGGAGCCAGATCTTCCTGACCCTCAAGACTCCCTTTGTCCAATTCTCCATTTCTAATAAATGCTTAATATATGATTGTTTAAAGTGAATCAAATTGAATAACAGCTGATATTTCCATAAGGTTTGCTTATGAAGTCACTTAACTACGTTATCTCATACAATCCTCATGATAACTCTGTGAGATAGCCACTCTAGGTATGATAATTTAATAGTCCTGCATATTTGTCATTTCATTTATGTGAATATTCACATTATAAAGACTACTGGGTGACTCAGTGGATAGAATGCTGGACATAGAATCAGGAAAACCTGACTTCATCTCCTGCCTTAGAAATTTACTAGTTGTATGACCCTAGATAAGTCACTTGACTTCTTGAAGTCTCAGTTTTCCTCACCTGTAAAATGGGGATGATAATAATATTTATGGCTCAAGTCATTATGTGAATCAAATATATGTAGAGTGATTTGCAAACCTAAATGTGCTATATAAATAATAGCTATTATTATTCTTACTATCCATACCTTCTCATCTTGTAGGGTTCTTGTCCAGGCTTACCATTCAGTATGCTAGAAAAGCTCTGAGCCCTTCCCTTATGACTTTTGAAATTTGGGGGGCTCCAGTGTACCATCTAGGTTGTCCATCTTGTTCACCATTTACTACACTTCTTGCTCATTCTTTTCCAATGTTTCCTGGATCAGGTGCCTATTTTACAAATCAGAAAACTAAATCTTATGGAGGTTAGGGGGTTAGGCCAAGGATGTGTGGTACGGAAAAAAGAGTGATACTCCAATTGGTTATAATCCTTCTTTACAACTTGACTAATGTTTAATGTGAAGGTATTTATAGATCCTATATTTGATTGCATGCCACCGTGGAGGGGGAGAGGGAGGGGAAAAAATTACAAACTCAAGGGATTGTGAAACTAAATGTTGTAAACTAAAAGTAAATAAATAAATTTTTAAAAAAGAGTGATAGATTTAGAATCTGATTCCAAATCCCAGATCTTTTACTCACAAGCTTGGGTGACGTTGGATAAGGTCATTAAACTCTGGGCCTTAGTTTCCTCATCTGTAAAGATGAGCTCTGAGGGCAGCTAGTGGATAGAGTCCTAGACTTACAGTCATGATTCAATTCTGGTCTCAGATACTTACTAACTGTATGTCCCTAGGCAAGTCACTTAATTCTGTTTGCCTCAGTTTCCTCATCTGTAAAATGAGCTGGAGAAGGAAATAACAAACCACTCTAGTATCTTTGTCAAGAAAACCCCACTGGGGTCACAAAGAGCTGAAGATGATTGAAAAATAAATGAACAACAGCAACAACAATAAAAAGTAAGGATAGATGACCTCTAAATTCCCTTCCATGTGCATATCTATGATCCTACATTTCTAAATCTATGTCTCCTTCATGAAGCTGTCCTCCTTTAGACTGGTCTGGTCTATCCTTTTCTAAACCCTACCTGCCCTTCATAACTCAGCTGAAGTTCCACTTTCCTCAGTTCAATTAAACAAAATTCAACACATAAAGTGTGCAAGGCATTTTGTATGTCCAATTGGTGAAACACTTCAGATTTTAATCCCAATGTGGGAACTCCCTCCACCCATAAAGTTTACAACCTATCCATAATTTATAGTCAGAGCATTGCCTCAGGGAGAGAGAGGTTAAGTGACTGGTCTATAATTACGCAGTTGCTAAGTGTCAGAACCAGGATTTCACCCAAGGTTTTGACTCTATGTCCAGCATTCTATACACTACTCTTAATTCTGTATGTTGAAAGATGGAAACTTAGTTTCTTTCATCAAATACCTTATTGGGGTTAGGGGGGAAATATTAACAAATATATATAAATATAGGTATAAATAAGAGCACATAAGATACCCCATTTGATGGGATGAAAGACTAAAAGAAGGCTAGATTGCTTCTACTTAAGGAAATCAACTTAACATTGAAGAAAATTGACAAAATTGAAAAAGAATCTCTGCGTGTGTGTGTGTGTGTGTGTGTGTGTGTGTGTGTGTGTGTGTGTGTG
>NW_027187351.1:2903378-2909543 GCF_028583685.1 Petaurus breviceps papuanus
TGTGTGTGTGTGTGTGTGTGTGTGTGTGTGTGTGTGTGTGTGTGTGTAGGGGAGGAATGAGGTTAAGAGAAGGAAATGTCCTTACAAATATGGAGTAAAATATTGGTGACAGTCAGTAGTTTAGTTTGGCTATAATACAACATGTGTAAAGGGAAGTAACATGAAATAAAGCTGGAGAAATAGGTTGGAGTCAGATTTTGGTTGCCCTTGAACACCAGGTCATGGCGGTTGGATTCTATCTGGAAGGCAATGGTGAGCCAGTCACTCAAGGTTTATAAGCAGAGGATATATGTAATTAGAACTCTGCTGTAGGAAGATTCCAGAGGCAGTGATAGGAAAGATGGATTGACTAGAGTGGATACCAGAATGCCATACCCAGAAAATGAAATAGCTTGGGGATATGCTGCCTACCATTTAGGATTGGAAAGACAACGACTATTGTAAGAGCCCACACAAGAGTTTAAACTATATGGTGAGATTGCAAAGGAGGGAACAGATATGAGAAATATACCAAAGGTCAAATTCACTGGATCCTACCATTCATTTGAGGAGGGTTGAAGTGAAGGTAGGGAGTGAGAAGAATAAATATATCTGAGTTGTTTATCCTGGATTATTGGTATCACCAATGGAAATAGCCAGATACTTTTAAAACTAACAACACACTTTACCCATGTTATTTCATTTGCACTTCAATCCAATTCAATTCAATAAACATTTATTAAACACTTAGTATGTGCTAAGCACTGAGCTAAGAATATCCTTAAGGAACAGAAAGTCATCCTCAACCTTCAAGGAGCTTACAAGCTAATGAGGGAAGATGAGACACAAAAGAAATTTGAAAACGACAGGGAGTATGAATTTCCATCTTGTCAAAACTGATCAGAGCTTCTGTTGGAAAGTGGTTGCTACACAGCAAACTTACAACAATTTTTTTTCAAACCCAGGTCTGTGATTTCTTCAATAGAGGGAATTTCTAGTGAGGAACTTTTCTCCCAACATACACATTCTCTTTAACTTATAGAGATTTAACTTTTAAAGATTTCCCTGGGGAAACTATAAGGTTATTATTATCCTGCATTTTAGAAACTGAGTCTGAGAGGTTAAGTGAACTTTTCAGGTTTACACAGACAGAAAGTATCTGAGAAAGGCTTTGAAACTGAAATAAAGTAGATCAACCCTGAGGTCCCTTCTAGCTCTCAATCTGTACTTCTGTGAACCCAGGTGTCCCCCCAAGGACTATATGCTGTGCTTTCTCTCTATAAAAGTTGGCTGGAAATGCTATAATTGTATTTACATATATTCTTATTTGACCTTCATAATATAACCTCCTTATCACGAAACTCATCATCCAACTCATCAGACTTAGTGCTCATTCTTCATCATTATTGTCAATATCCTCTGCCCCCTGATTGGGGGGCTAAGAAAAGAACTCTTCCCAAAGCTTCCATTTTAAGAGAGTTAATGAGTCAGCCTTGTCCATCATCTATCTACCCCAGCACAGGGCCTGGCACATATTAATGCTTAACAAATCTTGATTGATTGATTGACTAATATAAGGAACTTGGAGAAGGAGACTGGAAAAGGGGTCTTTGAATTTGGAAATTAGAAGGTCACTGGTCATTTTAGAAAAGTGTGTCTTCAGTCAAATGGTGGGAGAGAAGCCAGATTGCAGAAGGTTGAGGACTGAGTGTGTGATAAAGGAGAGGAGATGGTGACCTTTGAATATTAATTTTAGAGAGTTGATAGCAAAAGAAAGAAAAAAAATGATAGTAGCCTGGTCAAGAAACAGGAATCATAAAAGAATTTTAGCCTATTCTTAGGAAAAGAGGAAGCAGCTGGTAGAGAAGAGTATTTGAAAATTTTAAAAAAAGAAGGGGAAATGATTGATAAAATCAGATTCTAGAGATGAGAATGGATGGGCCCAAGAAAACAAGTAGAGGTAGAAGGGTTAGCTTTGGTAAATAGAAGAATCATATCCTCTTAGATTATAGGAAAAGAAAATAAGGTAGAAGGCAAAAAGATCTTTTAAAGTATGAAAGAGAAAAGATGAGGAAGCTTATGTTCAATAATTTTAATCTCAATTTAAAAAAAGGCAAGTGCATCTGCTGAGAAAAATGTGGATGAAGATTGAGTTGAGGGCTTGAGAAGAGAGACTTGGGGTCTTTTTTAGCAATTACTAAAGATAATAGACAGATCTGGAAGTAAACCTTGGAGGTCACTGAGTTCAACCACCTCATTTAATGGATGAGGAAACACTTAACTAGTGAGCGTCAGGGGCAGAATTTGAAAAACGGCTCTTCATTCCATCTACTATACTATGATGACTCTAAGAAAATGATAGGGTCAATAGAAAATGTCATTTAAGAAGGTGGGAGAATGTCCTGGAGCTGAGGTACAAGGTAAAAGACACAAGAACTAGAAGGGCTGGGATAATCCAAAAGTAAGAAGATGCTGTTGAGCAATGGTGAAAGAGTGAGGGTATGGAGATGGCACTGAAGAACCGAGGAGTAGATGTTTTCTTATCTGGACCCAAAAACCAGGAAGGAATTTTTAAAAGGCAGCAAAATAATAATGACAAAAGAATTTGATTTTGAAGTCAATTCATGCCTCAATTACTTACAAAGCGTGACCTAAAATAGTACGGCAAACAAAACTGAATAGCCGTTCATATTTTGGAAGCAAAAGGAATGTAGTATTTAGATAGCTGGAAAATGTGGTCTTCTTACTTGAACTTCCCTGTCTCTTGCTCAATTTCAAGGGTGCATTGGATACTACCAGCTTTTTCAAGTGATCCATGAATTAAAATAGCCTAACATCATCTTCGTTCCCGGGTGATTTTTGAGGAAGTCATAATCTTTATGTCTGTTTTCCAGGCTATAAAATGAGAAGGTTGATTTAGATGATTTCTAAATTCTTTCTCTTTCCAAATCTCAATTTTATTTTCTTAAGGAATGATCAGCATTGTACAGAGAGACAAGGGATGTAACATTCTTGAGGAAAAAGCCAAGTTTTGGTCTGTGAAAGGATCTACAAGGAGCAAAATGATATTTTCAGCAGCATGGAGTCTTCAGGCAGAGAACCTGTATTCAAATTCTATCTTAGGCAATCATGGCTACCTGTATAACCATGAACCATCAATTTAACTTCCCTAGGGTTAAATTTTCTCATCTATAAATGAGAGAGTTGATCTAGATGATTTCTAGGATCTCTTATAGCTCTCTCTAGCTCTATGGTCTTTTAGTTGTAAAGAGGAAGAGAAGTTCAGTGAAAGGAAGTTTGTTTACCAACAGGTCAGTAGCGGGGTAAGGCTGAGATGAATTGGGATGAAAATTAGGAAAGGTGTAGCAGGGGGATATGTTTTCACTTTAGCAAAGTTAATTTTGTATAATAGATTAGGAATGCAGAAATATTAGTGATCAATTGGGTTACTTGCTGGCAATTGAATAAGAATATGAAGTAGACAGAAAAATTTAGCAAATTGGCCCCAAGATTCTAATTATTGGCTGAAGTTATCAAGGGCATTTGCCCAAGTGGCTCTCTGTGACTTGACTTTTGCTTCAAAATAGCCTTTCTGACCCCAAATTGATAAAATATTTCCGTGGCATTTTTCAGGCTTCATTTTATGGTTCTTTTTGGGAGGCCCTATAGAGTTAGGCTCATTTCAGTGATGCCAAGCCATGAAGCAGAACTGGTAAGGTTGGCAGATTCCTAGTGCTCCCTTCCTGATCCTGTTAGTTCTTTTGAATAGGTTAATATACAAATCATAAAGCAAAAATCCTAACTGCCTCCTGCAATAACCTGACCCTGACCCTGCCTGCTAGCACCAACGGCATCCCAAGAGTGATAACAAACATTCCCTGATGGGTGTTCTAACCCTGTCCCCTACTCCATTATCCCATTAGGCCCTAACCTAGCACTTTCGATGAATTGAGAGGTCATACAGAGCAGAGTAGCTATCTATGGGATAGCAAATAAACATTCTGAATGAAAACATCCTCTCAGCATGCCTGGAAACAACAGTTATAATGACTCATTTCTCTGAAATGTTTTTCAAGGCCCTCCACTAATGTTTCCCTCAGATGTCTCATCTTAACATGGGAATGAGTGTCATAAGCCTTTCAACACTGGAAAAACTTCAAGCATGAGTACAGTGTCTGTCTTATCCACCAAAGGTTGATTATCCTAAAACCTGGAAACAAAGTGGTGGTTAATTTTTTGGAGACCAGCTAGAAAAAAAATGGCATGATATATTAAACTCATAAGTATAAGTACTCATTTCATAAGCATATGAAATACTTATCTATCAATTAATTTCTTTTTTCTTTTACTTCAAGTATCTCATTTGAACAACTTGAAATATATGAATGGATTTTTAATCCTTATTTTTAAAGACCAGGAAACTGAGACCCAGAGATACCTGTCCAAAAGACAGAAAAGGTTGGTTGCATTTCCAGGATAAGAGTCCAGGTTTCTTGCCCTCTAGTCCACTGTTTCTTCTACTTTCTCATATTCACACTAATAAATACTCAGAGATGACATGTAATCTATTTTTTCTGTGTTTCTCTTAATCACTTACATTCTTTATTGTAAACTTTTGGCTTACAAAATTTTATACCTTTGACTTGATTTTAATCTTATAGACAAAGATGATTTCTTATTTACCCTGGTGCCTATCACAGTGTTTTTGCTCATAGCACTTCCTTAACATAACCTATACTCATTTTGTGTCTTCAATTGTCTTTGAGTTAATATTTGCCAATGAGACTAAAAGAAGATGATGATTCTGGGAGAAAGAGAATAGCAAATGTAGACACAACTCCTCACTCAGTTTCACAAAATATGCTTGCCTATCATACAGGAAACTGCATAGTAGCATAGATGGGAGAAGAGATTTATAGGCTGAGAGTACAAGTTCAGAGTCCTCTTTCTTCTGCCACTCATGAGATGTGTACTTCCTGTTTAATAGGTAGAGAGTTAGGGGAAGAGGTGGCTGCCATTGGAGCTTGCCTTGATAATCACCATATGAGGGTCTGTAGGTAAAATGTAGCTACTATAAGGACTTCCAGAGCTTCCATGAGGGAGACCAGAAAAGCCAGCTGGAACTATGAATCAAGTCCTTGAAGCTATAGCTGCCCAAGATGTTCAGCTGGTGACTATTATAGCCTACAAGAATGACATGGTTGGGGGCGGCCAGGTGGCAAAGTAAGAGCACCGGCCCCAGAGTCGGGAGACCTGGGACCGAATCCGGGCTCAAATACTTAGCACCTACCCAGAAACACCTGGCCGTGTAACCTTGAGCAAGTTACTTAACCCCAATTGCTTAGGGGAGGCCAGGTGGTGCAGTGAGTAAGAGCACTGGCCCCAGAGTCGGGAGACCTGGGATGGAAGCCAGGCTCAGATACTTAGCACCACACCCAGAAATAACTGGCCATGTAACTTTGAGCAAGTTACTTAACCCCAATTGTTTAAAGAAAAAAAAAATGACATGGTTGCTTGGAGGAGAAAAATTCCAAG
This sequence comes from Petaurus breviceps papuanus, assembly GCF_028583685.1. Lineage (NCBI taxonomy): Eukaryota > Metazoa > Chordata > Mammalia > Diprotodontia > Petauridae > Petaurus > Petaurus breviceps. The sequence continues at coordinate 2,908,893 of NW_027187351.1, forward strand.
TCCTGAAGTGTGAAACTATTAAGAATCTTATACCTTAATGAAAGAATTTGGTAGGACTATATTCTCTCACTGTTCTTCCTTTTACTTTTTTTTCTATTAGATTCCAATGCTGATACATTGTCTAAGACAGGGATGGGGAATCTCCAGCCTTGAGGCCACATGTGGCCTTCTAGGTCCTTGGGTGTAGTGTTTTGATTGAGTCCAAGTTCTACAGAACAAATCCTTTTATTAAGGGGATTTGTTCTCTGAAGTTTAGATTCAGTCACACTTGAGGTTCTAGAGGGCCACATATGGCCTTGAGGTTGCAGGTTCCCCACCCCTGGTCTAGGCCATGCTTCTATGTCCTTAATCTTTTCTATCTGTCCATCAATCAATAATTATCAGGGGACTACTATGTAAAAAAACTTCGTGCTAGGTGCTGAGGATATAAGTACAATGATTCTCCTCTCAGTTGGGAATTTCTCTGACCTGAAAAACAAGGAAGATACTTAGGAGGAGATGATTAAATATATATCAGAGTACTTAATGTTTTTTCTTTCACTTTTGCCTTATTCATATTCTCTCTCTCTCTGTCTCTGTCTCTCTGTCTCTCTGTCTCTCTCTATCTCTCTCTCTCTCTCTCTCTCTCTCTCTCTCTCTCTCTCTCTCTCT
>NW_027187351.1:2909553-2927702 GCF_028583685.1 Petaurus breviceps papuanus
TCTCTCTCTCTCTCTCTCTCTCTCTCTCTCTCTCTCTCTCTCTCTCTGTCTCTCTCTGTCTCTCTCTCTCTCTCTCTCTGTCTCTCTCTCTCTGTCTCTCTCTCTCTCTCTCTCTCTCTCTCTCTCTTTCTCTCTGCCCCCCTCTGCCTCTTTCTCTCTGTCTCTCTCTTTTCATATATGTGTGTGTGTACATATATATGGATTATGTGACCATGATATCTTGAATCTATGTCCTATGAATGGAAGAAATGGTTAAGACAATGTGGAGAGATGAAATGTACATCATAGGTGGTAAGTTATAAATTTCCTGTCTTTGACATTTTAAGCAATTTTCTATGTCATTTCCTAGCCAAACTCTGAGAGCTTGAGTTCAAACCACTCAGCTCTCCTTGAAGCCAGAATGAAGGCAGTGCCCAAGGGCTTATATGTGTTCGGGCTAAGCACACTCTAGCTGCCTAAGGGGATGTTGTTATCTTTTGGGAGCCTATCTCATGCTTGTCAGAGAATTGAGACATGTCTTGGAGAGCACCACCTAGTGGGCAAGTCAGATATTACACTCCCTTACCAAATGCAATAACCTGATGTCATCCTTTTCATTTAAGGAAAACAGTTTTTAAGTTGATTTTTACTGCTGCCACAACTGCAGTGCCTCAGATACCATGTATAGGACAAAAATATTTCACTTTTTATAAAGGTTTGTTGAGTGAATGAACATAATTTATGCTAAGGATTATTTGACAAAGTGTATTTACTCTGCAGGAAATGATTACTGAACTCATCTATTTGTACTAGGCCTTGCAAACAAAATTTAATAATGTTAAGAATACTTCTCAGTGGAAATAAATAATTAAATAAAGACAATACATCTCAAGCATTATGATAAGTGATAGGAACACAAAACAAAAGAAAAGAGTACTTGTCCTCAAGGGACTTAAATTCTAATGAGGGAGAAAACATATATGGGGGAAGAAGAGGCTAGGGAAGGGTATTTTGGTTTAAAAAAAATTATAGATATGCTTAATGAAGCCAAAAGCAATGACAGTGTTGATTTGGCTGTGACTCCAGAACTGAAAAGGAGAATGAAGGTAACCAGGAGTGAATATATGTGAAGGAAAGGCAAGAGAGGAAAAGATGGTGAGAAATAAAAAGCAAAGCTAGGCACTTAGGACCTCAGGGGACTCAAGGTAGGAATTCTGGAGATAAGAGGACCAAGATTAGGATGCTCATGATCTTTGATCTGGGCAGCAAAGAAGCCTATGGCTAGATGGTGGGGGCAGTAAAATGATAAATTATCTACTTTTTTTCCTCTACTCTTTCTTCTGTAGAAGACATCATTTGTATTTCTAGAAGAAGTCTGGGGAGACCATTACTCACTTAAAAAGGATATTACTCACTTGAAATAAATCTTTAGTTAGTATATTTTCATAAATTAAAGGGTCCCTATTTCATTAGGGATGTGGTAGAGGGGTTAATATGTCACATAACTTTTGAACTATATGGTCCCTATGTTTCTTATAATTATGAGATTCTTTCATTCTAATTTGATCACCAAAATCTTATGACAGTGTGGTATAGTGTATATAGTGCTTGACTTTGGACCTGGGTTCAAATATTCCCTTAATACTTACTAACTGTGTAACACATGGCAATTCACTTAGTTTCTTTCAGGTTTTCTTTCATCTGTAAGATGAGGGAGCTGAACTACCTAACCTCTAATGTCCCTTTAAACTCTGAATCTATGATCTTATGATCCTGTGATTAAAGCCCACTCACTCTCTACCTGTCAACCCTTAGAGAACCCTGAACAATTTTAAGTTGCAAGAAAAGGAACTGAGATGGGTTTCATCTCCTCTGCCTCATACAATAATCTCCTATAATGTTTCTTTTACCCCCTTTTCACCTGATGATGTGGAATTAGACAAGCCAAGTGAGTATAAGATAATACATTTCTAGCTTCACTCTACTTCTTGCTATATAAATATTTGGGTAGATGTAACAATGATAAATGATGATAAAAAAAAGAATTCACAGCTACACAACTCATATTTCTTTCTGTTTCTCTCTCTCTCTCTCTATCTCCATCTCTATCTTTTTATCTGTTCTTTTCTCTTGTCTCTTATCCCCATCCCCAGGAGAATTATTATCAAATTAGAAAAATCAGAATAAAACATGATGAGTAAGTAGTTGGTTGTTGTTGTTATGGTTTAGTTGTGTCTGATTCTTTGCTATCCCATTTGGGGTTTTCTTAGCAAAGATATTAGAATGTTTTGCCATTTCCTTGTCCAGCTCATTTAACAGATAAGGAAGCTGAGGTAAACAGGGTTAAGTGACTTACCCAGAGTCACACAACTGGTGTATTAGGCCAGATTTTAACTCAGTGCTTCCTGACTCCAGGCCCAGAGCTCTATCAACTGTGCCACATAGCTGCCTTAAGGAATTGATACCCTGTCATGGTGAAAGAGCACCATGTTGTCCAGGTGAACCACATATCTTGGTGTTCTTGAAGAAGTTGAAGATTACATTGCTGGGCAACTGTCTTTGAAAGATCATCAATAATGGTTAGAGGAAGTCAAATATCTCTATCTTCAAAAGATGTAAACAAATAGAATAAATAAGTTATAGACCAGTGAGCAAAATTGTGCTTCTTGGTGAAATTTTAGAATATATGATAGGGATAGTTATCATAGATTTAAAGTTGGAAGGAACCTTAAAAACCATCTAGTTTAATCCCTTTAGTAACAAAATGAAAACAGAGGCCCAGAGTATTAGACAAATTACCCATAATCACACAGAATTAAATCCAAGATTTGAACCCAGATCTCCTAGTTTTGAAAATATGTCTCTTTCAGCTGTACCATGCTTCCATTTATGCAAGGAAGACAATCACATGGTGGTCAGCAGAATCAATACAAGGACACTGTCAAGGTTTCTCAAAATAACTTTGGAATTGATTGTGTGACATGGGAGACACTGGCAAAGAACCACTTAGCATGGCACACTGACATCAAAGGAGGTGCTGTTCGCTGTGAGCAAAGCAGAACTGAAGCAAATGAAAAGAAACACCAGATGTGTACATTTAGAAAATCCACCCCCAAATGTTCACATGTACTATTTGCATCCAACCTGTGGAAGAGCATTCTGAGCTTGTATTCGTCTCATCAGCCACACTTGGACACACTATAATTTGATGCTAACATAGTGATATCGGTTTTGGTCTTCTCTAAGAACAAAGGACAACAGTCAATCTTCCAAGAGATCTTGGAGAGCAAGAACATGTCAAATGAAGTTTAATAAGAAATACATGTAAAATCTTAAACTTTGGTTCAAAACTCATTTTCACAATTACAACATAAGAGGAATAATAACTCTAAGCAATTCTTCTGAAAGAAAATTAGGACAAATAATGTAATTCAACAGAATGACATGGCACCAAAAAAACCAAAACAAACAAGCAAACAAAAGCAATTAAATCTCATGTTTATTTAAGAGAGACAGTCCAGAACTAAGAAAGTGATAATTGTACCATACATTGCCTTGGTTAGACTTTATTTAGAATACTGTTTTCACAGCACATTTTAAGGACAACATTTCTAATGTTGAGTGAGTTTAGCAAAGGGTCTCTAGGACGGTGAAAAACCTTGAATTCATGATATATGAGGATTGTTTGAAAGAACTGCAGGTATTTAGCCTAGAGAGTACAAGATCTGGGAATATGAGTATATGATAGATGGAAATATGACAAAGAAAGTAGACTTGTTCTATCTGACCCTAGAAGGCAAAAGTATGAGAAGTGCTTAGAAGTTGCAAAGAGGAAAATTTAGGTTAAACTTATTGAAAATAAGCTTGCATTAGAGCAATAGGTGCACTTATGAAGCAGATGGTATTCCCATCTTTGGAACTCTTCAGGAGCAAGTAGGATGACTACTTTTCCCAAATACTTGACCAAGATAATCCAGGATTATGTAATAGGTTGGGCTGGATTGGCTTTTTAATATCCTGCTCTCCACCCCTACTTATTTCCTTTTTTACTCTGATGTGACACCAAACTCTATGTGTGTGTGTGTGTGTGTGTATGTATGTATGTATATATATATATATGTCTATATACTCTTGTCTATGTCTGTATACTTTTATTCTCATGTACCCTAGTTATGAGAACCAATAAGTTTCAGTCTCCTTTTCTTCTTTTCTACATTAGCATATTACTTTTACCTTCCCTTCTCTTGCCCTTCTTAACATCTTCAGAAAAAAAAATATATCTTTCATGTTTTCTACTTTTCTTGTTTAATTCCTACAATACCCTTGGGTTACATTAGGTTGTAAAAGGTCTCTTGTTTCTTTACCCACTTTTAGCATGTTAGCAGTATATCATCATATAGACAATTGTTCAAAGAAATGTATCTAAGTTCTCTTAAGTCTTTTGTTTGTTCTTCAAAGTTTCTGTCCAACTCTAATCTTTTCATCAGAAATGCTTGAGAGCCTCTGTTTTATTAAATATCCATTTCCCCTGTAGGTTTATTCTCAATTAGCAGGATAAGTTATTCTTGATTGTAAGCCTATGTTTTTTTACCTTTCTGTAACACTGTATTCCAAGATCATCTCTTATTTATCGTGAAAGCTGAAAGGTCTTGTGTGACTTTGACTCTGGTTCCTTGGTACTTGAACTGTCTGGATATTGTTTGATATATTATTTTCTTTGATGTGGAAATGCTGGAATTTCATAGTGACATATCTGAAATTTTGCCTTTTTTTCAGGAGACAATCATCATATTATTTCTATCTTCACTTTGTTCCCGCCACTCCCACACCCATCCCCCATCCTTTGATTCTCATAGATCAAAGCACTTATCATTGTTTTCAGGTACTCTGGTGATTCTTGTTCTCCTCACTCCATTTTCTGGATCAATTGTTTTTAATAATGAGAAATATGTTACATTTATTTTTTTTTCCATCAGGTAACTTTGTTCTGCTATTTTTGTTCTCTCATTGAGCCACTAATTTCTGTTTGGTCTATTCTAGCTTTCAGGGAGTCCATTGACTGAGTTTTATACCTTCCTCATTCAAGATTTTTATTCTCCTTCAAGTTTTCTCTATGTCTTTTATTTTTATCTATTGCTTAATATCTTCTTGTTTTTCATGCAGTCCTTGTGCAAAACAATTTTTTTGTCCTTTAGATTAATGCTTACAATTCTTATAGAGTGGTTTTCTCCTTCTAGGCTGGATATGTATGCTTCTTTAAATTTGTATTTAAAAATAAATACTGATCAGTCTCTTCTTTGGTTTACTTATCTCTCTAGCTTTAGTTCCTGAATTGAGGCTTTGTGCCAAGAACAAGCTCTTCCCTAGTTGTACTTTCTGTGGAGTGTTAGCATGCTATGAGGTGTCACACTGACTCACCTACAATTATCTGCTCACTTCTACTTCCTGAAGTTACACCATACCCCCTGATCTTTGAAGATCAGAATGCTAGATCTTCAGGGATGCTGTTCTGCCATTGATTCAGAGTACTATATTGAATTTTGAGTCTATTTTCAGATGGACATTAACAAAGTGGAAAAAATTTGGGTAAAGGGTACTACAATTTGCAAACCCTGAAGAATGCCTGAAGCTGCTGTCAGCCTCAAGTTTGGTGGTAACGAATTGAGGATTTTATATTTGTGAAAAAGGAGGAAAGTATGGCATTGTAGATTTCGTGTGTTATGAAAAGTGAATATTGTCTAAAATCAATGCTTATTTTCAATTGAGATGTTAGTAAAAAAAAAAAGATCATGGAATTCTAAGGAATTACTAACAAGAAATATGTTTTTCATGTTACCAATTTTATTTTGTGTACAGCATTTTATGGGTTACTTCATGGTTACTGTGTTAAGAAAAGTGCATATTATCAGAATTGGTGTTTAGTTACAAAGAATTATATTTAAAAAAGTATATTTTCAGTAATCTCTAGTGAAAGATTACAGTTTTTTGTTGATAGTAGGAACCTAACCCTCTATTTCCCATATGTTCAATGTATCAACATTTGCATTTTTGACTTTCATGCCAATTTCTAAGAACATGATCCTCATGAACATTTAGGATTGACCATTTTAGATTAATAACAGTAACTCACATTTATATCACAATTCATTTATTTGCAAAGTACTTTCCTCTTACTAGTCCTTTGAGGTTAAGTAGTATAATTATTATTAACATTTATTTTATAGATGGAGAAACAAAGATTCCTTACAGGAGATGTAGCTAGTAAATATCAGTGGAACGATTAAAACTCAGGTCTTTTGACTCCAATTTTTACCACTGTGCCATGTTAACATATACAGATTAGTCTAGATAATCTGAAGCCCCTTCTAACACTGAAGCTATGATCCTATGCCTTTTGGGAGCTTTTTGTTTCTTTGCTTATCTTTTTTCCTGTGATATGGTATATATGACACTCAACTTGGTGTCAAGAAGAACTGGATTTGAATTCTTTAAAGTCAGACACTTAGCAATGTGTGACCTGGACACATCATATAACTTTTCTGAATCTTAGTATCCTCATTTATAAAATGTGGCTAAATAGGGGCAGCTAGGAGCTGCAGTGAATAGAGCACCAGTCCTGAAGTCAGAAGGGCTTGAGTTCAAATCCAGCCTCAGACATGCCACTTAACTAGCTGTGTGACCTTGGGTAAGTCACTTAATGCCAATTTCCTTGTTTTCTCCCCTCCAAAAAAAATGTGGCTAAATAATACTACAGTACCAACCTAGTAAGGTTGTTATAAGGTTCAAATAAGATAATATATAGGAAGCACTTTGCCTCTGTTAAAGAACTATAAAAACGTAAGGTGTTAATATGATTAAAAGTGATAGACTTGCGATCATGCATCCACATTCTCCTATCCTTGTCCACTTTCTAACCAAAAACAGGCATCTGTATGATATGTATTTACAAACAGACTGGGGTTAGTGGGCAAGGGGCAGAACAAAGCTTGCTGCTCCTTGCAAGGACTAACCTCAGGACCTCCTTCTCATTAGTACCATGCTCCATACCACTGAGATAATTGGACAAAGACAAGATTAATCATTTTATGTGGATAGTCAGGATATTTTAGCTGACATAATCTGGAAGCTGCTTCCACTGAAATTTTAAAATTATGCATCAGAATTAAAAGAATAAAGTACTTTTTCTCTGGTCTTCATGCTTCATTTAAAGTCCCATACCCATCAACTTCATGAAGAAAACATATATTGCATTATTGCACTTATCAGCAAAATAAAAAAAATAGCCAATTAAACATAAGTCTTCTCCCCCATGAAAAATCAGTAGTGTTTGCTATGAAGGAGCAAAAGACCATGATCCATATTCCTCATCCTTGCCTTTTTCTGGACATCTGATAGGTATTTAAAATAAATAGTCTTGTCTTAAACATCCCCTTGCCTCGTGGGTAAACAATATTGGCATATATCTAGGCAATACAGAAAACATCATGACAAAGTTGGAAAGTGTAAGCAAGGCAAATGAGTAGGGGTTTAAGAGAAAAAACCCCAATGGATTTTTAGACATGGTCATTGAAATAAAGAATCAGCATGGTGTCTGAGGGTTCCTCATCAATACCCTACATGGTAAACCAGAATCTTAGGCACTAAGAAGAAAAAGGTCAGTGCAAATTGGGAGAGGAAGGGAGGGAAGAAGGATTTCCTATGAATAAGAAAGAAGTAAGAAAAGGTAGCTTAGTAGGAGATGGAAAAAAGAGACTATTCAAGTCAAGCAACTTTTTAAAATGTACCCTGTTCCACATACAAAGCCAATCAAAGAAGGCTATTTCTACCTACAAGGTAGGGGAGTAAAGAGAATCAGTGTACATCAGTAGGGGATCTTGACATAAGCCAAGGCCCCAAGCCCTTACAAAGAGGAGAAAAAAAAAAAGGTCAAATTTAGAATATGATTCTGTTTAAATATTGCTGGTGGGGGAGGGGAGCACCAAAACAACTTAGACAATAGAGTCTCTTTTTCTGGTGTCTAGCAAGACAAGTTGCATTGTAAAGAGGGTGCCTTTTGGGAGGAACTTTGTGAAATCAAGACCACAGTAATCATACTTCTGATGCACTTCCACTAAATCTACTACTTTATTTTTATTGTTCAATGTTCAATGTGGTTTATAGATATAAATATATAGATATCAATATTTTGCCCCATGAGTCCATACAGAAAACAAGGCCAGAATTAAGAGTTCATGAGGATTCTTAAAATCATTTGTATGTTTGTATAGCTGAAAGTACATGCATTATTATTATTATTCCCTTTTTTTCAGAGGAAGAAATTGAAGCTTAGAGAGATTACCATATTTGTCCATGTTCAGACATCTAGTAAATGGCAGAGTTAGGACTTAATATGAGTTCTCCTATGTTAAAGATCTATGGTATTTCCTCCAGACCACTTTTCCCAGCTGAGGAATTTGGCAATTTCCTGATCTAACAGCTCTTTTGATAGCGTATCTATCTTAGAGCAAAACTATCATTCCTTTACCTCTCCTTTGGAGGTATTTGTAGCTCAGCCATCTCTAGGTAAGGTAGCTACTCCCAGAAACCATAGGAATAAAATATACCATAACACAGTTCACAACCCCACCTGGCTTCTTTCCCTAGCAGACACTTATATCATGTGTTCAAATGACCTGAGACTATCAATGCTTTATTCCCAAGCATGCCAACAGTTTTGGATGTGCTGCAATATGTACCACTGAAAGGACTATTCAGATCAATGAAGTTCTAGATCCATTAAGAAATTTTAATTTTTTAATTAGCTTAATTATTTTAATCCATATGAGACTTTACCCTCCTTGAAAAAGCCTGCCTGCTTTGTGTCTATTTTTATATTCCCCATCTTAGCACAATGTCTTGCACTGTAATCATTTTTTTTGAATTGAATTAAAAAGAGTCAAGACTAAAACAAGCTGCCAGGGAGGAAGTAGAAATATTCATTTTTTAAAAATAGGCTCTATGGAAGTCACTGTCAGTGTATTTCATGCTGCCAACACTGCCAGATACATCAGGTTTTGTGGGCTGGTAAGCAGTTGTGTTGGCCTGAAGGCTTTCTGAACCAGTTTCTAAAGCTAATAGATAGATATCCAGCTAGCTAGAATGGTTTAGGTACTGTCTTGCCTGAAGGTACACTTCCAGATGAGCTCCTGGGATCCTCTCTAGAAATATATTAAGCTAAGAAACTCTGCAGATCAAAACAAAAGCCCCATTTGCCATATTCATGCAACCATTCCATGAATTCTTATTGAGTCATACACTATATATAAAATGTCCCCAATTCAATATCCCACTAGAGGCCACCCTAACTTCCAAGTCCACCCTTCCCCCGAGATACCACCTTCCTCTCTATATTAACAAAAGTTTCCCATATAAGCACCAAGTGGAAGACTTGAATGCTATGCAGTAGTCAGTCATTCAGTGAAAAACCAAATTACCACTAATTATATTATGGCATGCTGTGGTGCAGCCAGTGTGACTCCACAAAGGGAAATGGGCATCAGTGGCACTAGGTGGCACCTTCTGACACATTTACAGACCATTACCCAGGGCTAATATCATTTCACAGGGGCCTGTGTAGAAAAGAGGAAGGGTTTCTTGCAGCATCAGTCAGTTGAATGTGATCTGTGAATGGAAACTGTTTGTCTGCTCCCAGTGGGCCCAGCGCCAAGCCCAGCTCTGGCACCAAGGCTTGAAATTAGTAACAAGCAGCCAGCCATACACCTCAAAAAACAATGTGGTAATTCTTGAGATGGGGTAGGCAAGGAGGACAGAGGGAAAACAGATAGAGGCAGGAAAGTAATTTTTGATCTCTGAGGAATTCTGCTTGTAGATGGTCTCTCTCTTTCCTCAAATATTGACCATTTTAGGCCTTGCAGTGTGATTTGCTCTTTGGAGTTTGGAACTCATCTCAGAAGTGTTTTGGTGAATATTTTCTCTTTGGGGAAGCAACTTGGGGAAGGGTAAAGAGTGCTGAATTCAGAGTCAAAGCAAGTTACTTCACCCAGCACGTAGTAAATAATGCCAGCTGACCTACCTGATTCTCTATTTCCTCATCTTCAAAACGATAGGATTGGGCGATAGAGACTCCAAGGTCCCTTACAGCACTTGAACGATGATGATTCTATCATCCTAGACTGTCTTAGGAGATGATACCAGCATATTACTTCAAAGAATAAATGCCCTGATCTCATTTCATGGCCACACTTCACATATACTCACGGAATAAGAATTGGGTTAAAAAGGGCATTTCTGTGATTTGGGCCTTGATGACTGTTACAGAAGGAAGATCAAATGACAAATGAAATTCGCATTATACTGGCTTTGACACTGATGCGATGTGGCACAGTGGAAAGTGGGCTGGACTTGGCATGTAAGGGTTTGGTTTGGGATCAAAGATCTTACCAGTCATTCCTGTATGATCTTGGCCAATTTGTTTAACTTTTCTGGTCCTCAATTTGCCTCCTCTGTAAAATGAAGAGATTAGACTAAATGATCTCTAAAATCCTGTTTAGCTCCAAATCTTCCAAATCCCACCCTGGGCTACGGTTTGGTGAAGGTTGTCCATATCAAGCTCAAGCTAAAAGCAAGACACAACTTCCTAGCCATTTTTACACTATGAAACTTTATACTGAGCTCCCTTGTCCCCTATCTCCAACTCTTCCTAATCCTCATTTTCCTCTTCTAGCATCAGAAATCTAATCAAACATTCCTGTGATCAGGAATTAACATATCATATATTAATAAGTTGCCTCATGGGCAGAGGCCAGGAAGACGACAAGGCCGGTGCAGAGGCCTGGACACTGGGCCTCATAGAAGCCTGGACACTGGGACACTCAGAGGCCCTGATTAGGCCTGATCAACATGGTGACAAGTTGACCCACCAACCACAAGGGCCATTGCCAGGCCTATCACTGTAGGGCTGGGGCTGGACAGAGCTGGGTAAGAGTTAAATGCAGGGACCCTGGCAGTGGCAGCAGCTACTCCTGGGACTACCAACCTATAGCCTGGAAATTTTAAAAGCCTCTATCTGGACTTCCAGGGACCAGGATGGCAGAGTGAACCCCGGCTCCTCTAATTCCCCCCCAACCTGAAAAGATAGTAATTATTGCCCCAAAGCAAAACTTTAAACAGTAAAGGCTTGGGAACCCTAGAGGAAGGGTGTGGTTAGGGCCCTGCCTCAAAACAGGTAAAAAACAGACAGCAAAGACAAAGACTCTGGAGTCCTACTATTGTGAGTGGGAGGAACCAAATTCAGAGGGAGCCGGTGTTCACTCCACAGGCACAGCTGAAACATCAACAGGGAACTGGTCTCAAGCACAGAAAGCATTCTTAGATGAGCTTAAAAAGAACTTCGAAAACCAAATTAGAGAAATAGAAGATAAAATGAGTAATTCTTTTAAAATCAAAATTGCAAAATTAGAAAAATATTACAATGAAGAAAACAGCTCCTTAAAAAGAAAAATGTGTGACATGGAAAAGGAGCTTCAAAAAATAACCAAGGAAAATAATTCACTAAAAATTAGAATCAACCAAATTGAAGTTAATAGCTTTATGAGGAACCAAGAATTAATCAAACAAAACATCAAGAATGAAAAATTAGAAAAAGAGGTAAAATATCTCAATGGAAAAATAACTGACCTGGAAAACAGATCCAGGAAAGATAATCTGAGAATCATAGGCCTACCAGAAAATCATGATGAAAAAATGAGCCTGGACAACATCTTCCAAGAGCTTGTTAAGGAAAACTGCCCTGAGATACTAGAACCAGAGGGTAAAATAGAAATCGAGAGAATCCCCTGGTCACCTCCTGAAAGAGATTCCAAATTGAAAAGTCTATGAAATGTGGCCAAACTCCAGAACTATCAGGTAAAGGATAAAATACTACAAGCAGCCAGAAAGAAATAATTCAAATATCTCAGAACCACAGTGAGGATCACCCAGGATCTGGCAGCTTCTACACTGAAAGATAGGAGGAACTGGAATATGATTTTTCGCAAGGCAAAAGAACTCGGGTTACAACCAAGGATCGCCTATTCAGGGAAACTAAACATATTCTTCCAGGCAAGGAGATGGTCATTCCATGATATAATGGCTTTCCAGACCTTTCTGTTGAAAAAGCAAGAGCTCAATAGAAAATTCAACCTCCAATTACAAGACACAAGAAAGACACAGAAAGAAACGAGAAGTAGATGGACTTCATATTTACCTAGAGAGACTTATATGAACTGATGCTGAGTGAGAAGAGCAGAACCAGGAGAAATTTGTATATAATTACAGACACAACGTATGTGTGGCGACCAACTTTGATAGACTGGACTCTTCTCAGCAATGCAGGGTTATAAGTCAACTCCAAAAGACTCATGATGGAGAGAGATGTCTACATTCAGAGAAAGAAATAGAAAGAACAGAGTTTGAATCCAGATTGAAGCAAACTATGTGCTATTTTTCTTTATCTTGTTTGGGTTTGTTTCCTCTTTCCTGTTGTTCATTGCATCTGATACAGTCCTTCTTTAAAACCTGACTAATGTCTAATGTGAAAGTATTTGCTGATCCTATACTTGATTGTATGCCACCATGGGGAGTGGAAGGAGGGGAGGGAGAGGGAGAAAATTTGAAACTCAAGGAATTGTGGAACTGAATCTTGTAAACTAAAAGTAAACAAACAAATTAATAAAATCCAAAAAAAGTAAAAAAAAAATAAGTTGCCTTATGTATCCATTCACCATTCCTGTGACTTTCCACACCAAAACATTCCTCTTGGGCCAACACTCTCAATGTGTTGTTTGCCCCTAATGGAATGTATATTTCTCAAGGACAGAGATACTCTGGCTTTTTATAGTTGTATCCTCAGGGCTCAGCACAGTGCCAGACACATAGCAAGAAAATTCATAATAACTGTTTTTTCATTCATTCAATTATTCATCCATGTATTCTTTTTTTTTTTTTTTTTGCCTTTTGGAGGGCAATTGGGGTTAAGTAACTTGCCCAAAGTTACACGGCTAGTTTTTTTGTGTTAAGTGTCCGAGGCCGGAACCAAACTCAGGTCCTCCCGACTCCGGGGCTGGCACTTTACTCACCATGCCACCTAGCCGCCCCTCATCTATGTATTCTTATTATCCTAGATGATCAATGACTGACAGTTTTCATAAAGTGATTAAGTCCTAGGAGTTAGGAAATAGATCCAGAAATCACCAAGTTTGTCCCTATGGCTCAGGCAACAATACATAAAAGACTATGCACACACACATAAATGTATATATGTGCACATGCACATACATATGTGTGGAGGTATATATGTATGTGGATAGATAGAGATAGAGATAGATGTAGAGGTAGAGGTAGAGGTAGAGATAGATGTAGATGCAGATGTAGATATGGATATAGAGATAGATAGATATAGATATGTCTTCAAAATTCTCCAGGGAAAGATTCTACAACTTCTGCCATGGTTCATTCTGGTGTGGAGAGTCAACTCCAAACAGAAATACTTAGCTAAGATTTTGATCAATATCTCCTCACCTCTGCATTTTCCACTCTTGGATCCCTTGTTAGCACACATTCTTTCCATACTCTCCAAAGCATCAAATAGCTTTCTTGAGACTGATTGTATGTAAATCCATAACTAGGAAATGTGGAACCCAGAGCAAAAATCATAAATTATACCTAGGGCACCCCAGCCTATTATCTGGTAGTTTCTCATTTTCACTGTTTTATTACTAACTAGGTGATAGGTTATGCTGATGGGGTATAGATAATATTAGCTTCCACTCTCAATTCAGTGCCCTCTAAACTTGGTTTCCTATGAATTTAGAGCCTTGAAGAGAAATTATAGTTTCTCTACCTAGTTACAGCCTTGGTCTTAAATATGGGAAAAACAGTTACTTCCATGGTGTGATTTTTCTTTCCCCAGGAGGGGATAGGAAGGTCTTTTTGATCAAGCATGGCTTCTTGTGTTATCGTAACCCACATGAGCATTGGAAAAGGAGGTTTCTGAGGATACAATGCCATAAGCCTGAGGAACAACTCTGCAGGTGGGAATTCAGGAGCAGATCTCCCTGACCCACCTGCCATGGTGCCTCAAATCTTACAATCTCAAAGTCACTGCTCAGCTTTCTCAGGCACTGCTATCTCCAGGAGTCTTTATTAAAAAACAGGCTACCCATGGTGCTAAGGCACATTAGACTGTTATCACTCATTTACATCGTATTAGGGATTAGTTTTTCAGATAGCTTTATGGCAGACAGTTGATTCAAAGGAATTTGCAGGAAGAACAGGTAAGTTTTCCTAGTGAGAAGGGGAAGGAAGAGAAGTAAAGTGGAGAAAATTATGTAGAGCCAAGAGATAGCACAGAGGCCTTGGTAGACCTTGGGATAAAGAAGAGAACTAAATAGTAGAGAGAGTTTTTAACCTACTAGATTGTAATCTCCCTGATCTTTGCCACTCATCCAGCTGATCAACAAGCATTTATTAAGGGCTCACTATGTGCCAGGAATAGTGTTGATCCTTAGAGAGACAAAGGAAGAAAAAACAGTCCCTGCCTTCAAGGCTCTTGTTCTAGTAATGGAGAAAAAACCTGAGAATAACCAAGTACACCTGAGATATATACAAATTAGTGGAAGGTAATCTGAGACGGGAGAATACTAGTAGCTGGTGGGACTGGGAAAGGTCTCCTGAAGAAGGCAGAATTTGAACTGAGTCTTTAAGGAAGCCTGAAAAGCTAAGAGGTGGAGATGAGGGAACAAAGTATTACTTGCATGGGGTACAGTCATTACAAAAACCCAGAGACTAAAGACATGTCTTCAAACACAAGAAACAAGTATTCCAGTGAAACTGAATTGTAAAATTTGTAGAAAGGACAAAAGTATAACTAAGACTGGAAAAGTGGGAAGGAGCCAGGTTGTGGGGAGAAAAAAAACAAACAAACAAACTTTAAATACCAAAAGAAAGACTAGATTTTATCTTGGAGGTAATTGTGAGTCACTGGAGTTTATTGAATAGGGGAATTAATAGTTTGTTCATGAAACACAAAGGGGAAAAAGAGAAAGTTCCTTATCTTGTTGGCAAATCTTCTGTGGGGGATTTGTAGTAGTACATGGACAAAAACTAAACAAAATGATAGCAAAGAATAGGGTTGCAATCTACACCATTGGAAGGAATATAAATGTTATTAACTTACAAATTCATTGGAGTATCTGTTTATTGCATTTTAAATATGAGGGGCTTTAGAAATGTTTATCGAGTGAACATATGAATTTGTATGGCCCATCATAACAATAATTGGTATTTATACTGAATTTTAATGTTTTCAAACCATTATACATATATTATAGAATTTGAGCTTCACAATCAATGTAGGAGGTAGACACTGTATTATTATCACAAAGCATCTTGGCCAGGATCATAGCTAGTAAGTATCTGAGACAAAGATTGAACACAGGTCTCCAGGACTATAAATCCAGCACTCTATACAGCATATCACATTGTCTCTTTCTGCCTAGAATGGATTCACCCATTTCCCATGTTTTGCTGTTGAATCTTTTCTCAGGTTACAGATTGGGTGGTATTATTTTCTTAACAGAGTTTTCTCTGATGACTAGCCCACTTCCCCAATCAGAAGTGAAATTTCCCTTCTCGTTGTTTGTTGTTCCATCATGTCTTATTCTTTGTGACCCCATTTGGGCTTTTCTTGGCAAAGATACTAGAGTGGTGTAAAGCCAAGCATGAGCAGCTTTCCAGAGGACTGCTGCTGTGAATAGCTTTCAAGGTTCTGATTACATAGTATAGCAAACTCTATTTATTCAGTAACAAATCAGAACAAAACATTCATAGCAATCAAAGTACTGCATTAAGAATGTTATAACTTCACAACTTATCACTAAAATAGCCACATAGTTTTCAACAAAGTGGTCACATAGTTTTAAGCAAAGTACATTCATTTAGTCAATCACAAAGTCCTTAATTCAATCACAAAGTACAAAAGTCAAAGTCCTCCACCAATGGGATGAAATTAAGTTACAATTTCATCAGTCACTACTCAGTACCCTCTTAAGGGGTAATGGAAAGTACAAAGGCCATCCAACCCTAGGTCACATGTAAATTACAATTTCATCAGCCACTACTCAGTACTCTCTTAAGGAGTAGTAGAAAGTACAAAGGCCATCCACTCCTAAGTCACAATTAAGTTACAATATCATCAGTCACTACTAAGTACTCTCTTAAGGGGGAGAGGAAAGTACAAAGGCCATCTACCCCTAGGTCACAAGTAAGTTACAATTTCATCAGTCAGCATTAAATACCCAAGGAGAGGTCTTTTCATCTTTACTTAAGGCAGGTTCTCACCTTCCATGGTTCTTCTTCCATGGTCCCAGCTCCTGTCTAAATCTATCCAACTGCCACCTGAGTTCAAAGGTAGACAGCTTCCAGTTCCTTCTCCAGCTCTCCATGCAGTTCCTGCTCCACATTGAAGCTCACCTCAAGTCCTTCACAGTTTCTGTTCCTTGGAAGAGAAAGCTTAACAGAGCCACAACAATATCTATGCACATCAAGCTTAGCAGAATTACAAAAATATTCATACACATGGTCAGCACTATCATCTCAATTGACTTTATGCCTGTGAAATCAACATAGACCCAAAACAGACAAAGTACTGACCCCACAGTCATGTGGGGTCTATGGCAGTTCAGGCTGGCCCTCTGAAGTCTTCAGCAGCTCCAGCTGGTTCTTGGAAGTTCTCAGCAGGAGTTTGGCTGGCTCTCAGAAGAAGCTCCATCACCACAAGTTCTGTTCTCAAAATCAAAATCACTTTCTTCAGCCTGGGTCCCTCCTCCTCAGCCTCCACAGCTTACTCCAAGAAGTTCTGACTCAGTTCTCAGCTCTCATTTCTCTTCTCAGTTCTTCTCAATTCTCAGTTCAGTCCTCAGTCCAGCAGTAGCAGCCCAGCCTCCAGATGCTCACTGAGAGAAATTCTGGCCTCTCTCAGCTTGGGATTTTCCTTATATAAGGTATTAGCTCCTCCCTGTTTTGCCTCTTCCTGTTACATAAGCAACAGTGGTTCATATCTTCTGTTTCTTAACAGAGGCTTGATATAATTAACTTGAAACTAAGTACTAAGTACATGTTAGCTTGCAAAGGGATCTTCAAATTCCATTACTATTACAAATGGTCTGCCATTTCCTTCTCCAGGTCATTTAATAGATGAAGAAACAGGCAAACAGCATGAAGTGAAGTGACTTGCCCAGGGTCACACAGTTAGTAAGTGTCTGAGACCAGATTTGAACTCAGGAAGATGAGTCTTCCTGACTCCAGGCCCAAGACTCTATTATCCTCCTCTAATCTCTCATCTTACCCTGTTTATCCTTTCCCATGTCCTTTCTCAGAGCCACAATCCCATGAGGATTACTTTCTTGATTGATGACTCCTACATCACTACTTCAGAAAGGACCACAATGATTTTTTCCTCACTCATACCTTGATACTCTCTGATCTTTTCCTCCTCTTGCTCTTTCTCCCTCTTTTCCTAATCCTCTGTTAGACCAGCTGCCTTGCTCTAAAGTGAGCATCTCTCCCAATTCCACTGCCTCCCAGATCCTCTTCATGTGTTGTTTTCCCTCATTAGAAGGGAAGTTCTTTGAGGGTGTGAACCAACTTACTTATTTTCATTTGTATTACTGCCACATTGTATTACCTGGTACATAGTCAAAGCTTGCTAACTGTTTTATCATATATCATTGTCATTGTTCAGTCATCTCTGATTCTTCATGACCCAGTGGACCATACTGTCCATGGGGTTTTCTTGGCAAAGATATTGGAATAATCTTCCATTTCCTTCTCCAATGGACTAAGGCAAACAGAGGTTAAGTGATTTGCCCAGGACCACACAGCTAGTTAGCATCTAAGGCTGGATTTGAAGTCAGATATTCCCAACTCCAGACCCAATGCTCTATTCACTGAGCCATCTACTTTCCCTTCATCATCAATCTCTATTAATTTCATTCTAACCAATGTTTGATTTATGTGTGCATAAATCGTACCCTTGCTCAGCCTTAACCAAATTATAAGCCTCTAGAGTGCAGGGATTGATTATATAATTTTTCATTTTTATATCCTTAGCCCTTGTACAGAAGTGGTGTATA
>NW_027187351.1:2927712-2936572 GCF_028583685.1 Petaurus breviceps papuanus
AATTTTTCATTTTTATATCCTTAGCCCTTGTACAGAAGTGGTGTATAATAATTTTTAATTGATTGAAGTGGAAGCTAGATTGGAAGCCTCTAGAGTTCAGGGATTGATTATATAATTTTTCATTTTTATATCCTTAGCCCTTGCACAAAACTTGTATGTAATAATTTTTAATTGATTGAAGTGGAAAGAGAAAGGAAAAATTTCACTTGCCCTGATTCATTGCCCATCATCATTATCATATCACCATCATCTATAACTAACTATCTTTTAAGGTTCTGAGGGATACCCAGACCCTTTATTTTAGACATTCATAGTCTAAGATTGATAACAGCTAATACTATTGATAATTAGAAATAACACATGTGGTGCTTTAAACTTGTCAAACCACTTTACACACGTTCCCTTATGTGATCTAGATACATTCACACAGGGACACATGCAACTAACCAATAAACATTTTTAATTGCCTACCTGTGCAATTCTGGAGACTGGGGATGCAAAGATGGAAACAAAACAGTCTCTCCCCTCAAAGAGCTTACATTCTATCAAGGGAAATAAGCTGTACACATATCTTGTAAATACAGAGAGTATCAGACATAAATACTTAAATGAATCTCTGATCTCAGTGATGTGGACTTTTTCTCCAATGATGTTGTAGTGCATCCCCGTCCCTAATTCCCCACCCTTTCCTTTTCTATAGTTTCTCATAAGCTCACTACAGGGGGTCCACTGCCCCTTCCTTACTTTCTATTGCCGTGGCAGAGAGACCAATGGAGTATTTGGACTTTCACATAACTTCGCTATTGCTGCATGACGGTCATCATTTATGTTCATACATTTCTCAGATGACACTGTTTAATTCTCTGAAAGTCCTCATTTATTTAAAATCCTGAAACAGCAATTGAAAATGGAGAGCAGAACAAAAATGTTAAATCAATGTATAAATAAATACTTTTATCTTGATTACATGTAATCCAAAGATAAGTGCATTCAAATGCATTTCTGTCATATCACAAGACACTTATTATGTAAAATTATTTGTTTTCATTAACATTAGATATAGCTTTTAAGGAAACAATTTGACAAATTAAGTAAACTTAATAAGCAAGTGTAGTTTCCTTAAATAATAAATACAAATGGTATATTTATCCTGCCAAAAACTTTAACTCTGGGACCTTGTCTGTTTTTGATTTTCACTTGATATGCTCAAGCAAGGGAGTTTGGGTTAATAATACCCAGAAGAAATATCTTTCATCTTGTAGAATGTAAAACTCAACATGTAGTTTTTCTCTCCAACTGACTCCTTGAGTCTGTTCCTCTCCCACCACCTCTCTGATTCTGTTTCTCTCTGTGGATCAGCTGTCTATGTTGATGTCTGTGTATTGCATCTCTATCTCTATTGAGCCCTTCTCCGCCTGTTTTCCCAGATTTGTGCTTTTTTTCTATTTTCCTTATCACAAACCACCTCCACTCCTGACCAACATTGCCTTGTCTCTCCTCCTCCCCTATGCTCCATCTATTTTCTCTCACCATCTTGGACCTAAAACCATTAGAAACTTTCTGGATTAGATGTCAATTCTCCTTTGTTACTGTAGATACAATATGTATTGACCTTCTACACAAGCAGAGTAGATGAAAACCTATAGGGTTTATCTTTACTGGCTTTGAAAAGGCGATTTAACATCAGACTGTATCCTCACATAACCTGGCCAGTTATGATACCTGGAATTCTATTATGGGCTTAGCACAGTAGCTTGTATTATTCCAATGAAATAACATACATAAAGCATTTTGCACACCCGAAAGTACTCTATAAATGTGTAATATCACTACCATCATCATCATTGCATGATTGTGAAGCTCAATATATGTTTGTTGAATAAATAAATGGATTGACTAAGTAACTGAACTATTGAGTTCTTTCTTTTTCTTTCCTTCCTTTCTTCCTTCCTTCCTTCAGTACAAGTTCAACAAGAATTGTGTAATTACTTAGAGATATTTCAGGGCTATTAATTGGTCTTGAGGAGTGGGTATCAAAGGCAAAAGTTAGCAGTATCCACATCTACAATTGGGACCATTCAATTCTAAATTGTGTATCCATTTGGAAACCGTATGAGATATTGATCCAAATCTAATTTCCCTCAAACTATTTTCCACTTTTCCCAGAACTTTTTCTCAAATAGTGAGACCTTACCCCCCCCAAAAAAACTGGGGAATTTTATTTATTGAAAACTATGGTACTATGTTTACTTGTTTCTGTGGTTGTATTCTTAACCTATTTCACTGATCAACTTGTCTACACTTTAACAAGTATCAAATAGTTTTTTAAAAATAATTTTATGGGTGGCTAGATGGTGCAATGAATAGAGCACTAGCCCTGAAGTCAGGAGGACCTGAGTTCAAATACGGCCACAGACACTTAGCACTTACTAGCTGTGTGAACTTGGGCAAGTCACTTAATCCCAATAGCCCTGCCTTCCTCCCTCCAATAAAGAAAAAAAATATGGTTTTATAGGATAGTTTTAGATACTCTACTGTTTGAACTCCCTTCCCAACTATTTTTGTTATTTCTTTCCCTTGAGATTCTTGACCTTTTTCCTCAAAATAAATTTTATTATGTGTCTAGCTCAATAACATAATCATTTGTTAGTTTGGATAACATGGTACTGAATAAGTTAATTAAATTTAATAGTATTTTAATATTAATCATATTGGCTGAGTTGAACTATGAACAATAAACATTTCTTTAATTCTTTAGTTGCATCTTTATTTCTGAAAGAATGTTTTGTAATCGCATTCATATTTTGGGTCAGATATTTAGTGCAGTGGATACAACTCCACTTCTGGAGTCAAGAAGACCTGAGTTCAAATACAGCCTCAGACACTTACCAGCTATATGAGACTACACAAGCTACTTATCCTCTGTTTGCCTCTGTTTCCTCATCTGTAAAACAGGAATAATAATAGCACTTAGCTCCCAGGGTTGTTGTGAGGATCACACAAGATAATAATTACAAAGGACTTTAGCACAATTCCTAGCATGAAGTAAGCATTATATGAATTATTATTATTATTATTACTTGTGCTTTGTTATATGTTCTAATATTTTATAAATTCTACACTTAGGTTGAATGGAATTTCTTTCTATCACTTCTTGATGGATTATATTGGTTATATGAAGAAAGGCTAATGACTTGTGTGAGTTTATTTTGTATATTACTACTTTCTAATTATTTCTATTTAATTTTTAATTGACTCCCTAGAGTTTTCTAACTAGGCTATTAAATCATCTGAAAAAATGATGATATTTTTCTCTTTGCCTATACTTATTTCCTTGAGTTCTTTTACTTGTCATAGCTAGACTTTGTAGCACTATATCAAAAAGGAGTGGTGATAATGGACATCCTTGCTTTACCCCTGATCTCATCAGAAGAACCTTTAATTGATCTTCATTATGTATAATGCTGACTTTCGGTTTTAGGTAGATATTATCACTATGTTGAGAAAAGGTCCGTTTATTCCTATGCTTTTTGGTGTTTAATTTATTTTTTAAAAAGAAATAGGTACAGTAATTTGTAAAGAATTTTTTTCTGTATCAATATAAAAATGTGATTTTATTTTTGCTGTTATTCATATGGCCTATTTGTAGTTTTCCTAACATTGAACAAACTCTCATTCTTGGTACAAATACAATCTGTTCATAGTATGTGAGCTTTGCGATGAGTTGTACTTTCTTATCTAATATTTTGTTGTTGTTCATCCTTCATTTTCGAAGAGGACCAATGGCATCATGGGATGATGTCTTGACTTGTATGTGAATTGGATTTAAGTGCAGCAGAGTTGCACAAAGTAATCAGTTCACTCTCCCTACCAGTCATCAAAGTCCAGTAGCAAGACAAAAGATGATCAAAAATGACCCCGAATGTGGTGGATGATTTTGACATCTTTGATTTCTGACCAAGCTCTAAGCACTCTACAATGCCTGTTTCCCCTGCCTTCATGACTGTTGGAACAACTTGTTCTTATCTACACATTATGTTGAGGGAAGTCTTTACATGCTTGGGGTAGATGTCCTCTAACTCACTAATGGCTTTGAAGTCTGCCAGTTAGACTCAACCTGGTTTAGCCTATCTGCTCAAATGATTTTTACTAGGTGTGACCATTGAGCATGCTACAGCTTCTTGGAGTCACAGGTGAGTTGGGTGGCAGGTGAACACCAAAGGTGAATGAGTAGCCCTGAAAAGAGTTCAGCAAGCACTCATGATAGAGGTGCTACTCTTCCTTGAACACTCAATCTAATTTTATTTAAGAGATCGACAGGAAAGCAATATGACATGTAAAGGCAAAATTATAATGAATTTATATCAATATTTAATGTATATGTACTGACTGGTGTAGAATCTAAAACTTTAAAAGAAATGTCAGGTGATTTATAAGTTTAAATAGATAGTGAAACTCTAATAGTGAGACAAATCAATATATCTCTTTCAAATCAAGACAAACCTAATGAAAAGATAAATAAGAAATAAATTAAGGATCTGAATTAAAGTTTTTAAAAGTTAGATGTGACCAAGTTCTACTGATATCTGAGTGGGAATAGAAAAGATTGCATAGATTTCACTTAAAAATTTAAACCATTATTCCCTAAGTATATTAGTTTATAGGTTTTGTTCCCTCTGTTGTTTCTCCCTGATTTAAGTATCAAGACCATGTTTATATCACAGAAGGAATTTGGTAAAATTTCTTCCTTTCCTATATTTGGAATCACTTTATGTAATATTGGAATCAATTATTCTTTGAACATTTGATAGAAATCACTTGTAAAGCTATCTAGTATTGTTTATTTTTTTCCCTTTGGGAATTCTTTTATGACATGTTCAATTTCCTTTTCTCCATTTAATTTTTATTTCTTATTCTATTGATCTGGGAATTTTACATGTTTATAAATACTGTATTCATCCAT
Source organism: Petaurus breviceps papuanus (assembly GCF_028583685.1). Taxonomy (NCBI): domain Eukaryota; kingdom Metazoa; phylum Chordata; class Mammalia; order Diprotodontia; family Petauridae; genus Petaurus; species Petaurus breviceps. The sequence goes on from NW_027187351.1 coordinate 2,932,676, forward strand.
TTCATTTAAGTTGTGAGTTTTATTAGTATTGAGAAATATTTTAATGATAATCTTTTATTTCTTCATCATTTTTTGAATTCTTTTTTTTCTTTTTTGATAACAACAATTTGGTCTTACATCCTATTTTTCTTTTATAATGAGACTATTGATATTTTCTCATTCATTTATTTGTTTGTACATTTTTAAGACAACCCATAGTCCTGTTTATCAATTCAATGTATTTTTTTGCTTTCATTTAAAAAATTTTTTCTTTAAATTTTGTGAATTTCTAACTAGTTATTGAATTAGGCTTTTCTAATTTATTGTTTTGCTATTTATTCTAGTTGCAAACTTAATTCATTGATCAGGTTGGTTTTTTTTGTTTTTATCTTTTGATGATGAAAGTCTCCAAAGTATAAACTTTCCCATAGAGACTATGACTACTTACTAAAATTTTTAATATAATGCTTTATTTTCATCTTCTTTAATAAAAGAACATATTGTTTCTATTACTTGTTTTTATTAATCAATATCTAAGCATTAAGTTTTTTCATCTCTAACTTTATTTATTCAATGATACTTTATTGAATATGATATTTGTTTCATCTTAGCTTATAGAGCATTTGTTTAATAATTCAGCTTTTCTGGATTTGAAAGTTTTTATTCTCTAATACATGGTCAGTTTTTCTAAATGTGCCATATAGTGCTGAAAAATATATACAATCTTTTCTATTCCCATTCGTAAATTACCAGATCTTTATTACATGTATCTTTAAAAAAAACTTTAATTCAGATCCTTAATGTATTTCTTATTTATCTTTTTTGTTAGATTTGTCTTGATTTGAAAGAGGCATATTGACTTGTCTAGCTATTAAGAGTTTCACTTCCTATTTAAACCTATAAATAGTCTGGCATTTCCTTTAAGGTTTTAGATTCTGTGCCATTCAGTACATATACATTAAATATTGATATCAGTTCACTCTCTATTTTGACTTCATAGCCTTTCTGTTTATCTCTTTTAATCTTTAATTAACTTTGTTGCTGTATTATCTGATGCAATATTTTCTGTACCATCGTTTTTAAATTCAGTTGAAATTCCAGCCTCTTATTTTTAATTCTGTGTATCTTGATTTTTCAAGTGCTTTTCTTTTAAGCAACATATTGTTAGGTTCTACTTTCTAATCTATTCTGCTGTCTTCTTTAATTTTATTGGCAAGCTCATTCCATTCACGTACATGGTGTGATTAATAATTATCACCCTCAAACTTATGCTCTTATAATGTTCCCTCTATTTGCTTTCTGACTCTCATCTTACAACAAGGAATGGTGTGAGGAGAGAGGAGTGTCCTCAGCACTAATGTTGATGTATTCTCCTTCATCTTCTCTGCCCATCTTTTCTTTTCTTCACTCAGATTCTAATCACAGGCTCTTCCTCTTCCTCTTTTTTTCCTCTTAATTTCCTGTTGTTGTTTTGTTGTTCAGTTGTGTCCAACTCTTCCTGATCTTCCTAGCATAGCATGCTAGGCCCTTCTACCCTCCACTATCTCTTGAAGTCTGTCCAAGTTCATGTTCATTGTTTCCATGATACTATCTAGCCATCTCATCCTTTGCCATCCCCCTTTTCCTTTTACCTTCTATTTTTTCTGACATCAGGGTCTTTTCCAGTAAGTCCTGTCTTCTCTTTATGTGACCATAATATTTAAGCTTCAACTTCAGTATTTGACCTTCCAGCAAAAAACCTGAACTAATTTCTTTTAAATATTAACTGATTTGATCTCCTTGCTGTCCAGGGGACTCTCAATAGTTTTCTCTCACACCACAATTTGAAAGTGTTTATTCTGTAGTGTTCAGCTTTCCTTATAGTCCAAATCTTATAGTCATACATTGCTACTGGAAAAATCATAGCTTTAACTACACAGACCTTTGTTGGCAAGGTGATGTCTCTACCTTTTAGTATGCTGTCCATATTTATCATAGCTTTTCTTCCAAAGAGTTCTTTTAAGTTCATGACTGTAGTCACCATATGCAGTGATCTTTGAGGCCAAGAACATAAAATCTGACACTACTTCCATTTCTTCTCCCTCTATTTGCCAGAAAGGGATGGGACCAGTTGCCAAGATCCTAGGTTTTTTTTGTGTTTTTTAATGTTAAACTTCAAACCAGCTTTTACACTCTCCTCTTTCACCTACATCAAGAAGCTTCTTAATTCTTCTTTACTTTCTGCCATCAGAGTGATATCTGTGTATCTGAAATTATTGATATTTCTTCTACTAACCTTAATTCTGGCTTTTGATTCATCTAGCCTGGCATTTTGCATGATGAACTCTGCATAAAGTTAAATAAGGTGACAATCTTAAACCTATTAGTTGTTCCTTGCTTCTTGGCCCACTTACAGGTTTCTCAGGAGACAGGTAAGATGACCTGGTACTCACATCTCTTTGAGGGCTGGACACATTGTGTTGTGATCCACAACATAAAAGGCTTTAGAGAAGTCAATGAAAAATAAGTAGAATTTTTTTCTGGAACTTTCTTCATAATCCAGTGAGTGTTGGCAATTTGATCTATAGTTCCTTCACCTCTTCAAAAACTGTTAATTCTCAGTTTGTATATGGCTGAAGCCGAGCTCACAGAATCTTGAACATAATTTTGCTGTCATATGAAATGAAAGCAATTGGTAATTTGAAAGAAGGGCATTGGGGCATAAACTGATTTTTTCCAATCCAGTGCCACTGTTGTATTTTCCAAATGTATATTGAGTGCAGAACTTTAACAGCAGCATCTTTCATGGTTTTAAATAGCTTAGCTGGAATTTCATCACCTCCACTAGCTTTACTATTAGCAATGCTTTCTACGGCCAACTTGACTTCATTCTCCAGGATGTCTGACTCTAGATCAGTAACCATACCATCCTTGTTATCAGTGATAGATTAGAATTTGTTCTGTTTATGACTTATATCTCCCTGAATATGCCCTTCCTGTTATTCTACTTCTTTCCCTTCTTCTAGTTCTCTTCCATTTTCTTATTGAGTTGAAAGGATTCCTTTATCCAAACTCTTTGTGTATGTGTGTTCATGTTCTATCTTTCTATGGCCCCTTTACTCCTTCTTCCATGTTTGTAGAGCCTTTTACTTACATATTCTAATTATGTATAATTGTAAATTCTATCCCTTTCTGCCTGCTTTTTTTTTCTCTTTCTCCCCCATTTTCTTTCTTGACTTAAAATTATCAGAACATAATAAAATCACTTCCAGGTCCTCTGACTTTTTTTAGCTCCCTCTATGACACTTGAAATTATAGCCTACATTTTTTTCTAACCTCTGCCCCCTTGAGATGTAGACATTCATATTCATCCCTTCTAATAACTCAAACATATTTACCTTTAAATGTTTACCATTTCTAAATTTCTAGCTGCTTCTGGTCTTTAAACCTGTAAAAAATTGTTCTCCATTTCATTAAGGTCCTTTTTTTTCTCCTCAGTGTTCATACTGAGTTTTCTTGGATAAATTATTCTTGTTCTTTATCTTTTGTCATTTGGAATGTCGTGTTAAAAGCTCTCTTCTCCTTTTAAGTGATAACTGACTAATCTTATGTGATCCTGATTATGGTGCCTTGGTATTTGAAGCCTTTCTTTTGGGATGCTTGCAGTGTTTTTTCTTTGACCTTGAAGCTCTGGATATTGGCTATAATGTTCTTGAGGGATTTTGTTTGGGGATAGCATTTAGGAAGTGATCAGTAAATTCTTTCTATTTTCTCTTTGCCCTCTGGTTCCAATAGTTCTAGGCAGTTTTCATTCGTGATTTCTTGAAATATGGTATCCAGGCTTAATCTGTCTCTCTCTGTCTCTCTGTCTCTCTGTCTCTCTGTCTCTCTGTCTCTCTGTCTCTCTCTCTCTCTCTCTCTCTCTCTCTCTCTCTCTCT
>NW_027187351.1:2936672-2940133 GCF_028583685.1 Petaurus breviceps papuanus
CTCTCTCTCTCTCTCTCTCTGTCTCTCTCTCTCTCTCTCTCTCTCTGCCTTTCCCTCTGTGCCTGTCTGTCTGCCCTATCTATCTATCTATCTACCTACCTACCTATCTATCTATCTATCTATCTATCTATCTATCTATCTATCTATCTATCTATCATTTCTCATCACGAATACATTTTTCTTTCCTCATTCTATTTTTAGGTCATTTATTTCTGATAGGATATATCATTTTTTAAAATGTTTTTTTTCAGTCATTTTATTTTGTTCTAGTATTTCTTGCTGTATTATAGAGATAATGATTTTTGTTTGATCCACTGATATTTTCAAAGAATCTGTTTCTTGAGTAAGGTTCCCATAATAAGCTGTTTATTCTCCTTCCCAGTTTGTTTTTTCCTCTAGAACTCTCATTTCTTTTCTAGTTTTTTTCTTCTGAAGTCCTCATTTCATTTATAACATCACTCTTTTAAAAACTCTTATACCATTTCCCCCCAGTAATTCTAATTGACTTTGTGTCCAAGCCATGATTTTGTTCATGACTTTGCTTATAGATGTTGTGAAGTAAATCTTTTCTTTTGGGTTGCAAACTATAATTTCAAGGAACTAGTATATTTTTTTTCTAAACATATATAACTCCCTCCCAGCCCCTGATTCACATCTTTCTCTCTGAATAGCATTATTTAAATCATTCCTTATCCCCTTAACTAAAATTAGAGTATAAAAGAGGGGGATGGGAAGGGACTAAAAATAGTCACCTGCAGTTCGGCTATATTACATAAGTGACTTGGGCCTCTAGTGGTTACCAGCAGGTTCCTTTGTCTTCTTGGTCGATTGTTTCATTTGTATGGCATGTTGGACAACAACACAGAATAGACTTCTTTTATTGCCTTTTCTCTGTGGTGGATTTTTTTTTTTAGGTTCAGATTTCCCTGAGGAAGACACTGACCCAGCTACAGCTTGTGGCAAAAGGTACTCTCTGTCCTTCTACTGAAGAAATAATAACAGATTAACAAGCATTGTCTTAGGTGACACTATCTTTACCTTCTTTTGCTTGAGTGGGATACCAGGGGTAGAGAGAGAGAGAGAAAGAGAGAGAGAGAGAGAGAGAGAGAGAGAGAGAGAGAGAGAGAGAGAGAGAGAGAGAGAGAGAGATTAAGCATCTGGCATAATGAAATATAAGGAATTCAGAAAGTTCTCTCTCACTTTCCCTCTCTCTCTTTCTCTCTCCCTACCCACACTTTTTATCTATTTGTTAAACCTTATGTGTGCCCAGTATAGAAAGATAATGAATGAATAAAAAATAATTATTTATTAAATATTTAACTATATGCCACTATGAGTGAAACAATTCCTACTTTAAAGAAGCCTATATTCTGATTAGGGAAGACAACAGAAACATTATTATATACATAAACATAAAGACAATAAGTACAAAGTCATCAACTACAAGGAAATTTTGGATGTAAGGATTAGCAATTGGGAGGATCAGAAAAAGCTTTATGAGGAAGGAGGTGCTTGAGTTTGACTTGAACTCAGAAAGGAACCTGAGAGGCAGAGGTAGGGAGGGAATACATTCTAGGCAGAGGGAATGATGGTGAATGTCAATGGAGTGCCATTTGTGAGGAACAGAGAGAAGGCTTATTGTTCTGTGTAGAAAGGGGAGAAATGTCCAAAGATGCTAAAAAGAAAGGTTGGGGCAGTTTGTGAAAGATTTAAAAAGCTACATACAGAAGTTTAGATTTTATCTGAGGCAAAATAGTTACAGACATTTATTGAGTTGGGGAGTGACATGGTGCAATTTGACCTTAAGTAAAATCACTTTGGCAGGGCCTATGTAGGATGGACAGGAATCCTGAGATTTGAGGCAGGGAAACCAATTAGGAGCTGTTGGCAATTCTCTGTACTTGAGGGACTGAACTAAGATGATTACTAGATGAGTAAAGAGAAAAGTCCCTCCCTATTTTCCTCTCTTCTCTTCTCTTCTCTCTTCCTCTTCCCTCCTCTCACTTTTCTCCTTTCCTCTCTCCCATTCTTCCCCTGTCTCTACCTCTTTTCTCTCCTCTCACGAGTTTCCTCTTCCCTCCTTTAGATTATGCTGCTTATAATTGCTATGCTTCAGCATTCACAAAGAGGTGACCCCACTGCAAAATAAAGCCTGTAAAAGGGGCAGGGAGATATTAGCAAGGTACATCGGAATCAGAAATTCAGTGCTGTCCTTGGGGCTGCCGTTTTTAAAGTTCTTTCAGGAAACTTTAGGTCATTAGTTCCTTTCTAACTTTCCATTACTCTTTTAGCTAATGTAGCCACTGAGCATCATCCCTGGCATAAAACTGGGAACAAGGAGATTTATGGAACAGGCAGCGGGCAGGAAGAGTGAGATTTTGTGAATTAAATTGATGAGATGGTTCTGAAAATACTTAAGATTGTAAATTAGTTGTAAAAAATGACAGGGGATGCAAAGGAAATCTAGTCATTATTAGAGCCCCTTGCTTCCAATCTCACCTACTTAAGGGCTCATCATCTGCCTGTATAATTCACTTGGAATCTATTTATATTGATTCTTTATTCTTGAGTATTCACTACTCATTTATTAATTCATTAAAACATTCATTCATCCAAACACTTTATTAAGCACTCACTATGTAAATAGTGTTAACAGGTGGGGATGATATAAGGAAGTCCTGGGATCAGTTCTAGAGCCCTTTCAATCTACTTGATGAGATTATAGGGTATGGATCTGCATCTGAATGGCTCCTCTCCAGGTAGACTGCTACTCTAGCCCCTTGCTTAGAATGCAAAGACAATTCCTCTCTTTGATACTCAGTGAATGGAACTACCTCCAAGATTATTAGCAACTTTAACTCTCTGGGAATGGATTTTTTTCAGCAGAATCACCTCTTCCAAAGGGTCTATAAAAGCAAACTGTGAAAAAGGTTTGCCCTTTTCTTTCCAGAAACTTTATCTCCCTAGATTTCTGACCAATTCATAAAAAGAAAGAAGGGAAGGATTTTTTTTTTCCTTTTTTCTATACCTCCCCCTTTTCCAAAGGATAAAAAAATGGTAACTTGATAGAGAAGCACTTGGGTCCTAGACAGTCAGTTCCTAACAGCTTTCTTCTGCTTTTTTCTTTTCTTGTATGAATTCAGGTCAGAGACCAAAGTTCACAATCAGCAACAATCAATAAACATTTATTAATGGTCTATGGTGGATAGAACACCAGGCCTGGAGTCAGGAAGACCTCAGTTCAAATTCTGCATCAGACAATCTACCTATGTGACCCTGGACAAGTCACTTAATCCTGTTTGCCTGTTTCCTCATCTATACAATGAGCTAAAAAACAAAATGGCAAACCATTCCTACATCTTTTCAAGAAAACCCCAAATAGGATCAGGGAAAGTTAGATGATATGATTAAATGCACACACACACACACACACACACACACACACACACACACACACACAC
>NW_027187351.1:2940143-3051010 GCF_028583685.1 Petaurus breviceps papuanus
ACACACACACACACACACACACACACACACACACACACACACACACAATGATCTATAATGTGTCAGGAACTCTGCTAGGTGCTGAATTCAGAGTTTTGGATTTTGAGGTAGGTACAAGTTTTCCATAGAGAGATTTCCTAAAAATCAACGAATGACTGTCTTTTTCCTCCTTCTGTCTCCCCAGCACTTAGCATGATGCATAGAATTTAATAGGTGCTTGATATGTTATTGACTGACTGATTGGGAGAAGGATGCTTCTCTGAAGGTGGGGGCTAAAGCCATGTCATGAGAGGGGGTGGGGGGGGCAGGTAAGATTTGGGCCTTACCAGCCCTACAGGCATTAATATTGCCAAGTTACACAGTGCAGGTGGATGGTGAATAGAGTATTTGTTATAAGCAGTTTTAAAGAATCTTGACTTTGGCAATGAGAAGAGTCTAATGAGTTTAATAGGTTATTTCAAATTAATTTAAAAGGGATTGATTAGAACATGGGTTGGGAAGCACATTTAGAAACTATATGACACAGCCTTGTAGAAGACTTCTTTTAGACCAGGGTTTATTAACCTTTACTGTGTCATGGCACCTTTGGGCAATCCAGTGAAAACTATCCCCCCCCTCCCACCCCCGAATATTAAATGCATAAGATAAAATACACAGGATTACAAAGGAAAGCAACAATATCAAAATAGTTATCAAAGTATTTTTTAAATGTCATGTACTCCAGGTTAAGAACCTTTCCATTTAGATAGATTTTTTCATTTGAGTCTTTTAAAAACTCTTTGAATTAGTGACTATAATGGTTTTTGTTTTGGGAGTAGGGGTCAGGGTGGTATTAGACCTCTAATTCTTTGCTAAAGAGGCTTCCCAATGAGGAAAGCCCTCTGATAATACCAATGAATGCCTGATTCAAAACATATAATGTTTAGAGCATTGCTGGGGAACTCAGAGGTGGTTTGACTTACTGAGGTATTATATAGCCAGAATGTTTCAGTGATGGGACTTGAACCTCAGTCTTCCTGACTCCCATTTTACATATAAAGAAACAGAGAAATGGGCATAAGTGGCATGCAACATAGCATAAAATTTGTCAAGGATACATAATAGAGAAAGGAAATAGACTGGCCATGCAGACAACATGGGATAACAGTTGAGTAGCAGGAATAATGCATGAGTGCCCCCTGTATCCTTAAAAGACCTAGAGTAAGATATTATAGTGAATTGGGTAGATCAGTGGAGGATTTAGTGGTAAGGGTTCTTAATTTTTTTTTTTATGTTATGGATGCCATTGACAATCTGGTGAAGCCTATGAATTCCATTGCAGAACTGTGCTTTAAAAACAAACAACAACAAACAAACAGGATTACAGAGAAAACTAATTATATTGAAATATATCAAAATATTATAAATCAACAAGTTCATAGACTCCAATGCAAAGAAAAAATGTTTCTCCTCTTTCTTTATATGTTCCTTTTCTCCTTTCTACTTCATCTCCTTTAACTGTCCATAATATGAAAAGTGAAAGATGTTTCTAAATTCATTAAGTAGAGTTTGCTGTTTTATATATGTATATATATTCAATATGTGCACACTCATATACAAATATATATGTATGTATTGCATATTTTAAGTTCCTGAGAACAGACACTGTGGTCTTTTTTTTTCTTTTTTCACTTTCTTTATATTCCAAGTGTTTAACACATTACCAGGCACAAAGTTGTGTGTATGTTTTTGTATATACACATTTGTTATTGCCCCTGATGGATTATGTTTCTGGCATATAATAAGCTTTTCATAAATCCTTGTTGATTGATTGTTGATTAGTGAGTTAATTTTAATGCACCAAATATAAAAGGACAAACATTTATTAAGTACTTACTATATGATGATGATTATGATTTGCCTTTGGCATGATACAAAGTTTAGGCAAATTTCCTTTTCTACTAGAGTATACAGTTTATTAAGAGGAAATATCTAAGGATTAAGAAATCTATGTTTATACATCTCTTGCCAACTATAATCATTTCTTTATTTAAACTGAAGCCTTCCTTGTTTACAATAGTCAACTTGCCTATTGGTATGAGGTAAAGGGGCTGAAATTCACAATCCTTAATGCCTTGCAGAGATCCCACATTTCCTAGCACTGGCCCACTCTGAGACAGAAATATGACATGTATTAGGATCATTCCTCACAATAGAACTCCAAACTGTATCCTAATGAATGCATTTTCAAATAATAGCTCAGTAAACATTAGCCCAAGTGCAAGTCTTTACCCATGATCTATGTGAACTTATAATAGCTCATATTTACATAGCATTGTATGCTATACAAAGCATTTTTTTCTCAAAAATGTGGGGAAGGTTATATATGTATTGTTACCCTTATTTTAGCAAAGAGAAAAGTAAAACTCAGAGGGATGAAGCAATTTGTCACAGAATCTCGGAAGGGGGAGCAACCTTAGTAACCATCTAGTTCACCCTAACACAATCCTGTCCTTTCTATAGTTTATCCAACAAGTGATGGAACCAATTTCTATTGGGAAACTTCTACTAATAACTTCCCCTTTGGGTTAACTCTAATAGTTAGGATGTTGAGCTTAATTTGCCTCTATAACTTCAATGGATTGTCCCTAGTTCTGTCCTTTGGGGCAGAACAAAACCAAATATTATATCACTTCCATATTACAAATCTTCAAATATTTTAAGATTATCATGTCCCTCTTCTCTAGACTAACCATCCCCAGTTGAAACAACCAATCTTTATATGGCATAAATTGGAGACCCTTTACTATGCAGTTTTCTTTTCTGAATGTTCTACCTTATCAAAGTTTTCTTAATATAGTACTCCCTTGGGGATGATTGATGAAGAGGCCCTCCACTGTCTTTCCCAAACCACACCATTTTAGAGAAGGTACAGATAGCCTATGTTGCCTATCATCTATTAATGACACCTAATTAGCTGCTAGGCTATAATCCCACGGATATGAAAATCTGCCCTATCAGGGTTCTACTTCCTGTTGGTCTCAAGATGGATTGTGACTCTGTAAACTCCATTGACTTGGTAGAGGGATGTCCTTCCCATCACTGGGCCAGAAAATGTTAACTCCTGACTTCTTAGGCAAGTTGGTATCTGTGACAGGGCTACCAACTCTTTGTATCTTTTTTTCTTTGCTAGAGAGCTTTGTGAAATCCTAAAGTCAGATGAAATTTCTCTTTCCTGAAGATGTAGGCAATGGGGTTTTAGTTAATGGAGCAGTTGAAGCATCAATATCAGTGACACAGGTGAAAATAAGTGGACTAATAGGGAGTCACCCAAAGAGAGACAAACTATCAAATGAAAGAACCCACCTAGATTTAATCAGGTTATATTTTGTGGAGGTGAAATGTAAAATAGATAATATCTCGTTCTCAGAAAGAAGTTATTTTTATCTGCCCCAAAGAAAGCTTGAATATTAGCATCTCAACTGAGTGTAATCATTCCATTATTATTTATTGTTTAACATTCCCTTTGTTGCATGTGGGAATAAAACTTCCTCTTCCATACCTGATTTGCATTTGTAATTTGGGTTACTTAATTACATGTATCTCACACAAGGACTGAAGAAAACCACTTACACTAGAGAAAAAATTAGAATTGTTCCTCAGAAATCTTGGGAGATGGGGTAAGAATTAAAGCCCTAGGAGCCTAGTTCCCCTATTTTGAGGAGAAAGACAAGCTCAGAGCAAAGAATGTAGGACAAAACCAAAGGACTGGTAAAGGTCAAGGATTGGGGAAAGTCATCTGTACCTTTAGCATCAGCCTAGCAGTACCTGGCAAGGCACTGACCTAGACTAAATTCAGCATTGTGAATCCAACACTATACTTCAGATGTAGTCAACTAAGATAATACATTACACCAAAGCCTGCCATCCTGCATAAAAATCGCCCTGCTATCCACCTTATTTTTCATCCTGCATTTTATTATATTTCCTTTCAAGAAGGGTTAATGCTTGACTGACAGAGTGACAACTTATATACCAATATAAGCCTAGTATCCACATATCCTTTTCTTATAACATGTATCCCAGTAGTTCAAAAATATAGAAATGGAAAGTAGAAAAGTGAATCATTGTGATGACACTGATTATGACTGACAACTAATCTTAATCATTTAAATCATGATGCTCTTAAAAACAACAACATGATGGGGGAATAAGATGCCTGATTATATAGATAATTGTCTTTTTTTTTTCATCTCAGTAGTGTTGCTTGAGCCAATGAAACAACCCATTCAGAATAGGACATATTTTAAACCTACTCACACATTTCTCTAGATAAATTCTCAACACATATCAAAGTAAAAATTGGATGACTGATCATAGATTTAGAGCAGGAAGAGATATTGGAGGCCATGTAATCTAAACCTCATCACCCCATTTTACAAAGGAAGAATTCCACTAGAAAACTGTTGAGGCTATGAACTGGTCCAACCATTCTGTCAATGTATTTGGAACAATTTGAAAATTACCTGAACTGATGCCACTTTTCAGTCTGTTGATCCTATCATTGGCTATATACCACAAGAAGGTAAATAAGAAAAAAAAATCTTACATGTAAAATATTCACAGCAGCACTCTTATTAACAGAAGAAGGGGAACCTGGAAACAAAATAGTTTCCTATCAATTGGGAATGGCTAGAAAATGTGTTCTATGTGAATGTAATGGCATCAAAAGAAACAAAACAAGAAGAAGAAGAAATCAGAAAAAGATGAGAAGACTTCTGAGACCTGATCTAGATGTGGGGGGGGGGGGGACCAGAACCAGGAGAACATGTATAATATTATCAACAAAATAATAAAAAGTGTCAGAACTAAAATTATACACTGTCTTATCATGGTTCATAAAACTGTTGATATAGGATGCTTCTTTCCTCTCATTGGCTATGTATAGGTATTGTTTACTGTCCCTAGTAGACATGTCAGTTTGCTTTACTTAATTATTTGTCCTTGTTATAAACAAAACAGTTTTATGAGGCAGATTTGTTGGGAGACAAGAACAGCATAAGATACAAAAAGCATAAATAAAACATTTTTTTATGATAGGCCAGACAAAGAAAAATTCCATGGTCATGTAAAAATGTGAGACCTTGTACTTAAAGGAATTCTACTAATTTCACTGTCCTCTCCTATTCTTTTATTCTCTAAAGATGAGGAAATAAAGGGCTCTTTCTTAGAAAAAGATTAACCATCAATGTTGAATTATCTAGGAAATTACTCTGCTCTGAGGTATGTTCAGACTAAATACCAGTAAGAGGTATTATGGTTCTGGCATCTTCTCCCTGGTATTGTAAAGCCTTATGTAAGGTAAAGAACCATATTTAGGCGAAGAGAATCCACTGATACTGCTTGTTTTGCTCTTCTTTGTGGGTCTCCAGAAAGGGGGAAAATATTCAGCCTTGGTTTTCAAAAATGGCTGTCAAATTAAATTTATAAAAAGATGTTTTGCTGACATCTAGAGGCATTTGGATACTAATACTTATTAATAATGATCCTTTGGCACTCCGAGTGCCTTGCCAATGCAGGGCAATCCCATAGCTCTTTACAAACATTAATTAATTACAAATCACAAGACCCCTGTGAGGTAGAGTAGGTAAGCGTTATTATGTGCACAGGATTTATTGATTTTTCAGAGTAATATAAAACTGAGAGACACCAAGGGGGGAAACCATAGGAGTAAAATTTTAAAACAAGCAAACACACATAGATATACCATTCAATAGAAAACAAATTAGATGAAGGATTCCCCCACCCCCTAGTGCCTGTCAGAGGAAAGGTATTCTGAGGACCTGAGACATTGGGATGGTAGTATATTTTACCAAGTTATAAAGAAAATTAATAGAAGAATCTCATCAGTATTACTGCACGGTAGTCAGTTTTTTCTCTATGTTCCTTGAAGTTTAGTTTGGACTGGGTTCCCTCTGAGTCAGGCAGTCCCTATAACTATTAGAAGGTTTGAGGAGTGGGGGATGGATTTGTGACAGAGCATTTCTGGGAGGGGCTGGGTGTTGATAATGGCTGAGTGGCAAACTTTTACTTGGTTGCTCTTCAATTTAAACTCTACCAGTTAAGGGGAGCTACATAATTTGAATGGCTTCTGTGATTTCTTCTTTTTGTATTTTATGTACTGGTCCTATTGTAATTTGAAAATCTTGCCTTTCATTCCCTAATTTAATTTTAAGCACAAATGCCATGAAATTCATCATTCCATAAAGCAAAACAAAACAAAAATATTATTTCTTCATCATTTAAAAATTCTTGGTGTTGACCATTTCAGATCTGAAATGCAATGAATAGTATACTTAGAAAAGTTCCATAAAATTATTAGATTGAAGATGGTCAGGTCAGGGAAGGGGAGGAGCATTTTTATAGACTGAGTAAATTATTGAAATACATTTTTATTTTTATATAGTATTTTTCCCACTTATGTGTCAAGACAATTTTAGCATTCTTTTTTACTGGATTTTGAGTTCCAAATCTTTCTCCCTCTCTCCCTCCCATCTTCCTAAAATTGTTGGCAATTTGATTCAGGTAATACATGCACTATCACGTAAATCATATTTCCCTATTAGTCATAGTTGTGAAAGAAGAAACAGATCAAAAGAAAAAAACATGAAAAAGAATAATGTGAAAAAAGTATGCTTCAATCTGCATTCAGAGTCCACCAGTTCTTTATCTGGATGTGGATAGCATTTTCTTTCTTGAGTCTTTTGTACTTGTCTTAGATCATTTGCTGAGAAGAACTGAGTCATTCCTAGCTGATCATTACACAATGTCCCTGGTACTGTGTACAATGTTTTCCTGGTTCTGCTTATTTCACTTTCCATCAATTTGTACAAGGCTTCCAGGTTTTTTTTTTAAATCTACCTGTTCATTTATTATTGCACAATAGTATTCCATTACATTCATATACCACAGCTTGTTCAGTCATTCCCCAACTGATGGGTATCCCCTCAGTTTCCAATACTTTGCCATCATGAAAAGGGCTGCTACAAGTTATTTTGCACATGTATGTCCTTTACCCTTTTTTATGAACTCTTTGGAATATAGACTTAGTAGTGGTATTACTGGATCAAAGGTATGCACAGTTTAGTGCTCTTTGGGCATAGTTCCAAATTGCTTTCCAGAATGATTGGATCAGTTCACAACTCTATTGACAATGCATTGTGTCCCAATTTTCCCACATTCTCTCCAACATTTATTGTTCTCCTTTTTCATCATATTAGCCAATCTGATAGGTGTGACATGGTACCTCAAAGTTGTTTTAATTTGCTATTCTATAATAAAAAGTGACTTGGAGCACTTCTACATATGCCTATAGATAGCTTTGATTTCTTCATCTGAAAACTGCCTGTTCATATCTTTTGACCGTTGATCAATTGGGGAATGACTTGAATTCTTATAAATTTAACTATGTTCTCTATATATTTGAGAAATGACGCCTTTATCAAAGACACATGCTATAAAGATTGTTTCCTAGCTTTCTGCTTTCTTTTTAATCTTGGTTACATTGGTTTTGTTTGTGCAAAAGCTTTTTAATTTATTATCATCAAAATTACCTATTTTACATTTTGTAATGCTCTCTATCTCTTGTTTGGTCATGAACCTGCTTCTCCTTTAAGAAAGTAGATGCTAGGGGTGGCTAAGTCGAACAGTGAGCAAAGCGCCGGCGGCCCTGGAGTCAGGAGGACCCGAGTTCGGTTTTGGCTTCAGACACTTAACACCCACACACCCACACACACACACACACACACACACACACACACACACACACACAAACTAGCCGTGTAACCTTGGGCAAGTTACTTAACCCCAATTGCCCTCCAAAAAAAAAAAAAGAATTTAGATGCTATACCACTTAGTTCATATATGTTTAGTCTTGATATTATTTCATAGTCTATGGTGCCTTTTAACAGGATGTAATTTTCTTCCTTATCTCTTTAAATTAGGTCTATTTTTGCTTTGTCTGAGATCAGACAAATAACCCTGCTTTTTTTTCTTTTTACTTCAGCTGAAGCGTAATAGTTTCTGCTCTAGCCCCTTATCTTTACTCTGTGTGTGTCTCTCTACTTCAAGTGTGTTTCTTATAAACAACATATTGTAGGATTCAGGTTTTTGATCCACTCTGCTATCTGCTTCCATTTTATGGGAGAGTTCATCCCATTCACATTCACAGTTATGATTACTACTTGTGTATTTCCTTTCATACTATTTTTCCTCTTGTTTGTCCTCTCCTTTTACTATTTCCCTTTTCAACAGTGTTTTGCTTCTGTCTACCACCTCCCCCAATCTGCCCTCTCTTCCCTAAATTCCCTCCCCCTGCCCCACCTTTACTTAATCTCCTCCCCTCCTACTTTCCTGTAGGGTAAGATAGATATCTATATTCAACTCATTTGTGTATTATTCCCTCTTCAAGACAGTACTGATGAGAGTAAGATCCAAGCAATGCCCATCACCCACCCTCCCATCTTTACCTTCACCACAATCAGCTTTTGGTCCCTCTTCTTGTGAAATAATTTACCCCAGTCTACCTCTCCCTTCCTTCTGTACCTAGGGTATTCCTCTTTCTAATTCCTTATTTATTTCTTTATGTCATCCCCTCAAATTCACCTTATGCCCATACCCTCTATCTATCTATCTATCTATCTATCTATCTATCTATCTATCTATCTATCTATCTATCTACTATCTATCTATCTACTATCTATCATCTATCTATCTACTATATAGATGATAGATAGATAGATAGATAGATAGATAGATAGATAGATAGATAGATTCCTTCTAGCTGTACTATTTGTGGCACAGTTTTTAAGAATTACAAATATCATCTTCCCATGTAGGGATGTAAACATTTCAGCTCCATTGAATCCATCATGTTTTCTTTTCCCTTGATATTGGAGATCAGATTTTTTGTTCAGTCTGGTCTTCTCCTTATGAAAGCTCAGAATCACTGTCTCAGGCTTCTTGTGCCAGAGGCTGCAGTTCCTGGCTTTTACCCCATGCTGCTCTGATGTTGCCCTGAGACCCACAGAAGACTCTCATGTCAGCTGCTTCAATGAGGGGGGTATTTACCACTGCTAGAGGCTGTGGGGTTCTAGTAATTTACCTAGTACAGCACTGTAGTGGGCAACACTTCCCAGTTTATCCAGGTAATTGGGAAATATTTAACAAAATAAGTAAAAATACAACAGAACATAGTTAATGGTAATATGATTTTCAAAATCAATATGTGGCCCTCAGAAATCTCTATATGCACTTTGGTGGCCTTATTTCTATTTGAGTTTGACACCATTTAGTCTAGTCCAATCCCTTATCCTATAGATGAAAAAACTGAGGCCCAGAGAGATTAAATGACCAAAGGAAAACAGGTAGTAAATAGTGGAGCTAGGATTTTGACTCTAAATCCAGTTATCTCTCTCCTTCACCAAAATATGTCTATTTCATGCTGTACCATGGGATTATAAAGAGAACTTGTTTTCACTTGTTTTTATACTTATATGACTCCTGGGTAAAAAGGTGAAATGCGGTGATCTTCCATGCTGTTTTGTTGTTGTGCAGTAGTTTCATCCAGCTCTTCATGACCCCATTTGGGGTTTTGCAGGCAAAGATACTGGGGCGGTTCATGATTTCCTTCACCACCTCATTTTACAGATGAGGAAACTAAGGCAAGAAAGGTGAAATGACTTGATGAGGGTCACGCAGCTAGTAATGTCTGAGGTGGGATTTGAATTCAGGTCTTCCTGACTCTAGGTCAGGTATTCTATCTACTATGCCACCTAGCTGCCCATGCTATTACTGATACACTTAAGCATCTATAGGCCCTAAGATCAAGGACCTGTTTTGCATCTCAGTCCTAGAGAAATAGCACCTACTATGTGCTCTAAAATATATGGTGTTTCACGACACAACTATTATGAATATGTTTTGCATAACTACACATGTATAACCTATATTGAATTGCTTGCCTTCTCAGTGAGGAGAGGGAGGGAAAGAATTTGGAACTCGAAAGTTTAAAAAAAACAAATGTTTAAAATTGTTTTTACATTTAAGTGTGGAGAAATAAAATATTAAAAAAGCTTTAAATGAGGATAATACAATACAAATATGAAATAAATATAATAAAAATAAATATGAAAATAAAATTTTGTATAAGGATGTCATATAAAAAATAAAATATATGCTGTTAATAAATGCTGTACTATACACTTTTACAAATTTCTCATTTGATTTTACTGATAAGTATACTGAGCAGAAATTACTTGCTGATACATAAAAAAGTAGCATAAGCAAGATTATTTGTATACTTTGCGAACCTTAAGGTGCTATATAAATATTAGCCATTATCATCATTGGTGGTGGTGGTGGTAGTAGTAGTAGTAGTAGTAGTAAGGCAGCTAGATAGTTTAGTGAATGGAGTACTTGGTCTGGAGTCAGAAAGACCTGAGTTCAAATTTGGCTTTAGATGTTACCAGCTGTGTGGTGACCCTGGGCAAGCCACTTAACCCTATTTGTTTCAGTTCCTCAATGGTAAAATGAGCTGAAGAAGAAAAAGGCAAACCACTCCAGTATATGTGCCAAGAGAACCTTAAATGGGGTCATGAAAAGTCAGACAGGACTAAAATGACTGAATAACAACAAGAATAGTAGTAGTAGTAAAGTAGTAATATAAGTATCGTCTTACTTTAAAGGCAATGCCCTAGGTCATGCAGTAGAGCACTAAGTGAACAGTCAGAAAAAACTAAATTCAAACCCAATCTGAAATACTTCCTAGCTTTGTGATCCGAGGCAAGTCACTTGACCTCTGTCAGTCTGTTTTCCCATCTGTAAAATGGGGATAAAAATAGCACCTACCCCTCAGGTTTGTCATAAAGATTAAATGAGATAATATTTGTTAGGAATTTTTCAAACCACAAAGGTCTATATGAATGCTAGCTATTGTTATTATCCACTGCTCCACCTTGCAGCATCTCCATTGTGTTGTAGAATAGCACACCATCAATATGAACATCCTTATATCTCCTGGCCTCTGCTTCATTCTCTTACATTGGAGAGTCAAACATCTTTTATCCCTCATAGTAGAAATGAACTGGCTACCAAAATATGACTCTCCCAAGTTCCAGTTCCAGTTAAAGCGCATCCATTTCTTTTTATTGACTCCCCCTTGGTCTCTCCCTTTAGATTCCTGCTGTCATTATCCTAATCTGGGCCCTCTTTTCTATTTGCTTGGATTATTCAACAATTTTCTATCCAGTATCCCTGTCACCATTTTGTAATGCCATGCACAAGCAGCTTTCCAAAAGAATGCTACTGTGAACAGCCTTTAAGGTTCTGATTACACCATATAGTGAACATTCTATTTATTCCATAACAAATGAAAGCAAAACATCCGCAGGAAATCAAGTACAGCATTCACAACATTATAACTTATATTCACAAACAACTTATCATTAAAATGGCCACATAGTTTTCGCCAAAGTGGTCACAATATTTAGAACAAAGAACAATCATCTCAAAGTTCAATAGCCAAAGCCTTCTACTCATGGGGCAAAGTCTTAAGTTAACTCAGTCTGTCATTTATTCAACAACCAATTACTAAGCAAAGTCAAGATATAGTTTCAAAGTACTAATAGTTGAAGTCTTCCACTCATGGGGCAAAGTTGATTAACTCAATCAGTCACTTATTCAGCAATCAATTACTAAGTATCATACACAAACACCTCCACCCCTAGGTCACTAGTAAACTACAATTTCATCTTTTACTCAGCACCCAGGGAGAGGTCTTTTCATCTTGTCTTGGGACTGCTTCTCAGATTCCCTGGATCCCTTTCCATGGTCCCAGATTCTACCTGGATTCACCAGACTGTCACCTGGGTTCAATGGCAGACAGCTCCCAGTTTTTTTTTTCCAGCTCTCTGGTAGGTCCTGCTCCACAATGAAGTTCACAGGGTCTGGTCCATGTTAGATGCTTCACAATTTCTGCTCCAGGGAATTCAAGGCTCAACAAACAATGTCTCTGCATCCCAGTCATGCTTCTCCTGGGCTCCTCTATTACCTGGGTTCCTTCACTCCTGGCCTGGGCTCCTGGCTCCGGGCTCCGGGCTCTGGGCTCTGGGCTCCTGTTCAGAAAAAGCTCCACCACCACAAGTTCTCAGGAAATTCTGGCTCAGTTCTCCATCTCTTTTCTGTAGCTGCTCTGCCACCAGATTCTGGTCCCAAGAAATTCTGCCTGTGCCTCTCTGGGGCTTTTTCCTTATATACACACAGCATTAGCTTCCTGTTTCAGCCAACCCCTTCCTGTTACATCAGTAACTGAAGACAGGAGTTCATACCTTATGTTTCCCCAACAGAGGCTTGATCAGTTACTAAGTGCTAAGTACCTGCTACCTTTGCCAACACAAAGGGATCTTAAAATTCAAATTACATTGCCATTACACATTTATACCTTCATCCACAGTCTACCCTTTCCCACCTTCTCTGATTATTCTTCCTAATTTAACTACCAAGCCTTTGCCCAAAACTTTTAATGACTCCCTACTGACTCCCTATTGTTCAGCCTCTGAAAGCTGCCACAGCAAGACCCTCTGTGACCTGCCTATTCTCTACCCCAGCCTTTCCAGCCTAATTCATCTGATTCTTCCTTATGTACTCTAAGATTCAGTGAAACTGAGCTATCTGCCATCTATCCTTATGATCCGGGTTTTTGCTGCCTCTGAGTTTTTGTTTATATCTATCTGCCCTTTCTCTAGCTGTTGAAAATCTACTTGCCCTTCAAGATCTAGTTCAAATGTCAAGTCCCCTCTCAAGATTTCAAGGTTTCCCTCAGTGAAAATGACCCTTCCTCCTTGAGAGCTGCCAAAGTTCTTTGTACTTCTCATTGATTCATCCAATAGTCATCTATTGAACATTTTTAGGGATCTGAGTCTGTGATTGGACTAAGCTGGGTGCAACTGCTCGTACTACAAATAACCTCAGATTATGGAGGTCTGATCACACAGCCTCATAGAAGTAGAGCCAGAAGGGATCTAAGAAGTCATTTGGTTATCATTCTATAGCTGAAGCCTAGGAAGACTGGAATAAGTGATTTGCCTAAGGTTATAGAGCTCAGAAAAATCAGAGGTGGGATTTGAACCCAGGGTGTCTGACTATGACTTCAATATTTCATACTGCCTTCCTCAGAAAAAGAGACAATACAATGACGAAATGAAAACTTCTCTACACTCAAAAGCCTTCATTTGACTTAGCATATTCTGTCTCACAATATAGTTGTTTATGTATAGATTGTGTCTCCAGGACAGCTAGGTGGCACAGTGGATCAAGTACTACACTGGGTTTCGGGAAGACTCATCTTCTTGAATTCAGACCTGACCTCAGACACTTTCTAGGTGTGCAATCCTGTTCGCCTCATTTATAAAATGAGCTAGAGAAGGAAATGGAAAGCCATTCTAATATGTTTGCCAGAAAAGCCTAAAATGGGGTCTCAAAGAATCAGGAATGACTGAAGCAAATGAACAGCAACAAAAAAATTGCATCTCCACCCATCTGATTTCTCTCCTGGAAATATGTGACTCAGAAGGCACAGAGCTCTGCACTTGCAATAGGAAGAAAATTAGTAGCTTATCTTGGGTAAGTTACCCAACTTCCATGAGTCTGTTTCTTCATTGGTAAAAAGGAGATAATAGTATCTACTACTCAAGGCTGTTTTGAGGATCAAATTAGACCACATATGTAAAACACTTTGCAAAACTTTAAAACACTATAAATGGTAACTATTATTATCAGGGCCTAAGTGTCTTTGTCTCTCCACAAAGTTTGTGTCTCAACAACTCAAAGATCAGTGATTTCATTGGTATGAGTACCACCTTCACCAAAGCAGATCACTGTCTCTCAATGCATTAGTCAAAAATCTTTGTGAATTTGCTGTCCAAAAAAAAAATCTTCCTCCTTCCTTTGCCCCAGAAAAACAAAAACAAAAACAAACAAGCAAACAAAAAACCACCCCATCACCATATGGGCATCCTGGTGATAAGCTTTTTAAAATTCAGGTAGTCTTGTTGTCAATTAATAACTTTCCAGCTGTGGGAAGGGCGGTTCTCAAATTTTATTTTGTCTTTGGCTCATTATTTTTTGCCACAATTAATCATGGTAATTGAACTCAAGTTAGGACACTCAAACAGGAGAAGTTTCCTCTCCATAAATGCTTCCATTTTTCTTGAGTCTTCTGTGAGTTCAAGGCAAATTTTCTTACGGAAACTTTTGTTCATTTTCTGGATGCAATACTGATTCTGTATGTGTTAGATAAGTAAAATTGGTATTACACAAGTAATTTTAACGTTAAATAATTTTTAAACAACTAAATTCTCCTTTATCTCCAACATCCAAAACTTTGCAGAATGCCAGGTAAAATTCTGATGCAGTACTGACACCCTTTGAGAACACTGTGACAGAGTTTGTATACTATCATATTCTTCAAGAAGAATAGCTAACATTTATTAAGCACTTACTATGTATCAAATAATATATATGTACATATATATATATAATATATAAACACTTTGCTCATTTTATTTTATTTGATCCCTCCAGGAACCCTGGAATATAAGTGCTCTTATCATTACCATTTTACAGATTAAGAAACTGAGGTAAACACAGGTTAAGTGAATTATCCAGTGTCACTGTACCCTACCAGCTGCCTCTTCAGAAACCACATTCACTTTTGTGCCAGCATGAGGCTTCTGAAAAGGACTCAGATAGACAGTTTTGCATGCTATAAGTATTTAATAGCTATTTGTTAAAGAGAAAGGTACTAAATGTGTCTGGCCACCAGAATAAACAAGTATAAGGAACTTAAAACTTTCTTCATTGTGTTCATTCATTAAAGCCTTACCAGAGGGTCTCCAGGTGCTACTCTGTAGCAATACATAAGGCTCCAAGGACCCAAGTACAGGAGATGATAGGCTTGTAACATTAAGCTGAAAGGGACTTCAGATGGCATCTTGTTCAAACCTAAGGCTTTGAAGATCAAGAAAGTGAGACTCAGGAAGGTTGTGACCTGACAAAAACCACAGAAGTGGTAAGCATACAATGCCATAATTTGAATCCACAGCCTCTGCCTATAGAACCAAGGCTATTTCCACCCTACTATTTGGTTTCTGAGGACTTCATGTGTGAATGCACTATCATCAGTTAGTAAGTTCAAGTATGTAGAGAAATTAACTTCCTTTAAAATGGCCAGTTGAACAAATTGAAATCAAGGACAAAATTATGTCATCAAGTATTTAATGAAACTGCCACAAATTCACTCAAGGCTGCCCAGATGATTTCAAAAGCAACGTGGCAGAGTGTATCTATTTCTGAGTGATAAATGCATGTTCAACTGCTAATGTTTCCCTTAGAAATTCTGGTGTGTAGCTTCACTGAAGCCAATTTATAAACCTTAACTACTGTAGCTAATTTAACTCGCTAATTTCAGACAATGTGCCAAATTAAAATCTGCATTTTATTGTATATCAGTTTGTCTACTGCTGGCAACATTAATATGCATTTTGTAGTGTGGAACTACAGACTTTTTAATTTCCTTTTATTTATGCTTTGAGAAGCTTTTATGTTTGCTGAATCATTTTTTTTTCTTTTCTGAATTGTGACTGCTACTCAGCTAAGAAAACTGACGTGTACACATAGCTTCTGAAAAGGTCCGCCAAGGCAAAAGGAAGTCAGGAGAAAGAAATAAAGGGCATTAGCAGAGCTTCAACCAGTAAAGAAGCTAACTGGACTTTGTTCAAAGGTGCCTACTTGTAGGGGACACACTTCCTCCTCAAGTGTGCATTTTCTCCTAGTAGTAACCCTTACCTACAACTGACCCCTCACACACACACACACACACACACACACACACACACACACACACACACACACACACACACCCCTTACCAAAAGATTTTGGGCTAGAACACCATTACCACATTCTCATTGATGTGGTGCTCCCTTTTCATTGCTTATTCTGTCCACCTCCCAAACCCTAAGCTGACTCTGGGGGATAGGCTATCCATCTTCCCAGCAGGACTTTTCCTGAAACCAGACTGTCCTTTCCACTAACAGACTGCCTTCTCCCATCCCTAAACTCACAGTTTTTTGTTTGTATCTTTGTTTTTGTTTTGTCCGCAGTGTAAAAAAAGAAAACCCTCTATATGACTCTGGGCATTTATAAACTGTCCCTCATTTCTAGTCCCTTATTGTTAGAGATAGGAAAAAATTGCATTTATGTGAGTACCAAAGTACTGTCTATATAACTTCTCAAAACCTTTGCAATTAGTGATAGGAAATTACTGGGGGATGTTTGTGACCAAAAGATTAGAGTGGTATGGAGATGGAGAAAAGTCAAAATAAAGTTTGCCAGCTTTTGAACCTTTCTTGTGAAAAGCTAAGGACCTTCCATTCCACTTTGATTATTGTATAATTCTCCATCTGTTCAACACCAATAAAATGCAATCTATTTCATATCATTTTGCAATTATAGGACCAAAGATCTACTCCTGGAAGAGACCTCAGAGACCTTCTCATCCAATGCCCTTATTTGAGGGCTAAGGGAACTGAGGTCCGGAAGACTATGTGACTTGCTCATGTTCTCACAGGTCATAAACATTAAAGTCAGAATTTGAACCCAGGTTCTCTGACCACAGAGCCAATGTACTTTCTCTTCTTTCCTTTTCAATATGTGACGTTAAAAACTTGTTCTCATACCATTTCCTCTGCGTGTGTTCTTTCTCTCTAAGTACATTGTAAACTTCTTGAGGTCAGGAAGCATTTTTTTAAATCTTCTAAACTCCTCCCCAACCCCCCATTCCTTCCACTGCTTTTTTTTCCCAAACCACTGAGCATGATGCTCTGCTTGGAACAGCTGAAACTCAGTTATACACAGATAATATGTAGATGCTTTATGCAGGCATATATACATGTGTATACATATGCATACACACATATATATTAGTATGGGTGTTGTGTGTTTATTGTGTGTATATACATATATGTGCATATAATGTTCATAATTATTTTCATGCTTTCCCCCCCTTTAAATTGTGAGTTCCTGATAATCAGGGCCTATGCTTTTGCTTCTCTTTAAGTAACCACTTAATAAATGTTTATTCATTGACTAACTGGCTGATTGTTTTACCCTGTAAAGTCATTTAACTTCGTTGGTATGGTAGAAAGGTTTACCAGACTTGTCTGCAACCAGGGAATACCTATTGCACATAGTAGAGCAAATCGACTTAATATTCCATATAGCATCAGGGTTTTTTTCAGTGTGTTGATCAGTTTTAGTGATTTTTTTCTTCTCCTTTTAATCCTTTAAAATTTTAAATTATTTTTTTTTCCTTTTTTAATCTTTTGTTATAAGAGACAATTTCTTTGGGGGAGAAGGGAATAAAAAGGGAAATCTAGTTGACATAAAGCAAAATATGGAAAAATCTATTTTTGTGGGGGGAGATGTACTAAAAGTACATAAAAAAGAGTGGTAGAGGTTAGTATGAAAAAAAAATCATGTCTTTGACTAACTTTTACACTGCCTACAATTGTTTTCATTAAAGATAATTGCAAAGGCGAAGTTTCCAGAAAGCAGATGCTAAACCAAAGAAATAATGATTATAAGAAATTGTTATAGAACCACAAATCTAGAGCTTGAAGGGCACTCTAGCTCAATTCTCCCATTTTAGAAATCAGCAACCTGAGGCCAAAGGACATTAAATAAAATGCTCAAAGTCATATAGGGAGTAAGCACCATAAGCGGGATTTGAACTCAGATCCATTGACTACAGAGCCTGTACTCTTTACTCTGTATTATAATAACTATTTTATGCCTTTTTGAAAAGCCAGTGTATATAGTACTGGACTTGAAGAGAAAATGGACCTGAGTTTGAATACTGATTCTGACACTAGCCATATGACCTTGGGCAAGCCATTTATCCTATTTGCCTCAGTTTCCTCACTTGTAATATGAGAGAATTAGACTACATGGATGGTAAGGTCTCTTTCAGGCACAAATTTATGATTTTTTAAAATATTATTTTATGGTTTGTAATGTATGCACAAATACATTATCACTTGATTCTCATAATAACCTTATTAAGATAGAGTGAATAGATATTATCCAGTTTTACAGATATACACACTGAGACTCAACAGCTGAAATGTGAGCTCCTTGAGAGGAGAGACTGTTTTGACCTTTCTTTATATCCATAGCAGTTTACACAGAGCTTTGCCCATAATAAGTACTTAATAAATGCTTATTGGTTAGACTCCTAGTAAGTGGTTAAGTCAGCAAACTTAATTGCTCTAACTTTAGGTCGAATACTCCTTCTACTGTGACTCAGCTAAAAGACAACCAACAATATCTTAAATACCAGAAATAGATTTTACTTGATAATCAAAATATTGCCCATATCACCAATTTTCAAGGGCTTTCTACTTACCAATTCATATACGAAATTGTGCTTGGCACTCCAATCTAAGCCAATGAATATTTATTGTGTCTATTATGATCAAGGCACTGGGTTAAATTGTAATGATTACAAATGATGAAAACAAGCAGCCTCAAGGTTCTTGCAACCCAATAGGGTGGCTATTAGGACATGTTTATGAGTAAATAGGATAAAAAAAATAGAATGTGATCAAAAAAATGGAAAGACTCAAACAAAGAAAATTTGAAGAGGGAAAGATTGGTTTAAGCTAAAGGAATAAAGAGAAGCTTCATGGTGGAGGTAATTCCTGTTCTAGGCCTTGAAGCAAGAAAAAGATTCCAATAGGCGGAGATAAAGGGTAAATTTATTTGATGCATGAAGAATAGTCTGCTCAAATGCACAGAGATGGCAGAAAAGAAGACAAGATCACAATGCAGCTAGTCAGTTGGGGTCTAGAGAATAGAGTGAAGATGATTAGTATGAAATAAGCCTTGAAAAGCAGGTTGAGAGCCAGGCTGTGAAGGGCCTTGAAGGTTTGAATAAAGAGTTTGTATTTCAACACATAGGCAACATAGAACAAAATGTTATCATTTCGAGGAAACTAAAAGTCAATGGGATTAAGTGGTCTGATACTATGAGAGTGTGAGTCATGGGACATAGGTGATTTGGTAGTGATAGTCAGGATGAAGAGCCAGGACTGAGAGAACCTACATGCCAGAAGGGCACTAACAGGTCAGAGAAGTCATGAAAGAGACATGAAGGCAATAGGCTATTAGTTAGGGCAGGCATTATGAGACTGGGTCATTTTTAAGGTCCTTTCTCACTCCAAATACTGTATCAAAAATACATCAATAAATATAATAATTTGTATTTATGTTAAGTCGTAAGATTTCTAAAGCACAACAATGAGAGAGGGTTAAGTTCAAGGACAGTCCATAACTTAGAGCAAGGATTCAACAAGAGTGTAAAGATCAGGGTAAGAGCAGTTGAGGAAGCATGATACCATCCTGTATCAAGTACACTTGATCCCTGAAGTTCTTTCTGGATCTAGCTTCTGGATTTTCCTGTGCTTCCCATGAGGCCAAAGCACACACCAGTCTAGACCCGGCAAAGGAGGAGCAGGCAAATGGCGGCATCTGGTGGATATGGAGAACACAGGGGCAGGGAATCTGCCATGGCCCTTGGTGAGCAACCGCTGAAGTGGGAACAACACAGTGGAAGTCTGGTTGACAGCAGGACTTAGAAGTCCCGGCTCCCAGTCATCTGTCCTAACCGCAAGATAAATCTCTATTGCACTCAAAGACAGGGAGCTGGAAGATATACGGCCCTTCCAAGGGATGTCAGCAGCACCAAGAGAACCCATCTGTCAGGAATGCCAGTGAGGCCCAGCAGCAAATAATCAGTGAATTGTTTTGTGCCTTTTAATTTCCACAGGACCCTTCCATGATATTCATGTCTTTTGTCCAACTAAATCCACCCACAAATATTCGCTGACTACTTAATAAATAAAATGTACTAAGAAATACAGGTATGAGCTGAAAAGAAAAAAAACCTGTTAAGAAAATATGTGCTTTCTATTTCTTCTTCCCTATTCTTTCAATCTCATTATCTCTCCCTCCCCCCAGTGACCTCAAAACAAATAGAATAAGGTTTTGTTCAATTGTGTGAAATTCAAAGTTTTTCATTAGAAATTATATATGTGTGTATAATATATATATATATACGTTTATTATATATGTATATGTACATATATATTTGTTCAAAGCAGCAAAAAATAAAAAGTAAGACTCTTTTCCTACAAAGTCTGATGGGATACAGTCAGGGAAATATCCACACATAAGGCATTTTTTAAAAATGAGAACAGTCTTCCAGCCCAGACTGAGCCTTCAGCACCAAGGGGAGAGGTGGCAACATGTAAAGGAGGAGCTTGGCAAATAACTGAGAAGGAGTCATAGCCAAAGCCAGCAGTCACAGAGGGATTGAGTTACACTTAGGATATGCCACAGAAATATAAACAGAGCAGTGACAAGAAAATTCTTGCCACTTTTACGTCATGTTTCTCATGAAACTTTTCCTTCATTTTGTTAATCCCATTCTCTCCCCCTCCCACCTTTTCTCTCTCCTTTTCCCCTATTTCTCTTCCTCTTCTCTTTTTCCCTTTCCCCCTTCCTCCTCTCTGATTCTTTCTCCTCTCCTTTTTTCTCTATCCTTTTCCCCTTACTCTTCTCCCTTTCTTTCTCTCGTCTCCCCTCCTCTCTCTTTATTCCCTCTCTCCTCTTTCAATTCTGCCTTTCTCCTTAACCTTTCTACTCTCCTCTCTAATCCCTTTCTCTCACATATCCTCTCCCTTTCTCATTTTTTCCTTCTCTTTATTTTCCCTTCTTTCTTGTTTCCTATCTTTCTCTCCCCCATCTCACACACTTCTATTCTCTCATTCCCCCCTTTCCTCTTTTTCCTCCTTTTCTCTTATTTACCCTCCCCGCTCCAAGTGTTGTCTTCTCCCTCACACACTCTCTTATTACAGAGCCTTTGTCCCCTTGCCAGAAGCTGGCCTCCAGGCTACATCCACTTTTCTAATAAAGCAGCCCCTTTGTCAATGACAGCAATGATTACCTCTTACAGCTGCCCATGGTGTTGCATTTTGTAACACAATTTGGCCTCCTTTGGCCCCAGTTAGTCCTATTTAGCGTACTGCAGGGGTTCCCTGTTTGATCTCTAATTGATATAATTGACTGGGAATAATCAGAGAAGCTTTATAGATTTTTATTGATAGCTAATTTTCCTTCGTCCATTGTTTAATTCGATAAGAGCATAACCTAATTTATTGTCACTCCAATAGGGATCCATTACCCTTTTGATAAATGCTTCTGGGGCCGACTTGTCAGTAACTGATTTCAAAGAGCTGTTAAAGCCTACAGAGCCCATCATTAGTTAATGGCAGTTTAGAAAGCTAATGGTGTTATAAATTACAATCAATAAGTACATGGAAATTACAGTTGTTGAGCAAGATAGCACTATATTATTAAACAAACATAATCCTGTACCTTTGTTTAATATACATGAAGGGAGTTTCTGAATCCATTTAAGAACAACTATGATTAGTTCAAGAAACCACTGCTTGGGAGGAAGACTGCCTTCCTAATGCTTAAAGGATAACACAGAAAATCTAGGGGAGGGAAGAAGCAAGGTGTTTTTTGGTTTGGGGTTGTTTTTTTTTTTTTTTTGGTGAAATGGCAACTTGAAGCACCAATGACAAAATACCACTG
Source organism: Petaurus breviceps papuanus (assembly GCF_028583685.1). Lineage (NCBI taxonomy): Eukaryota > Metazoa > Chordata > Mammalia > Diprotodontia > Petauridae > Petaurus > Petaurus breviceps. The sequence goes on from NW_027187351.1 coordinate 2,961,898, forward strand.
ACATCACCCTTCCTACACAGAGATGAAAACAGACAAATAAACCAACTCCTTTGCCTCTATCTAGTCCAGCAACACATTCACACCAAACCATGCCAATTAGCAAAGGGAACATTGTTGTATTCATCACGTAGCATGCTCAAAGGCAAACCCTTGGCAGTCTCAGACAACTCCCTCTCATTTTCTTTAAGTATCTGGTTGTCATGGATAAAGTTTTCTAATTGAGGAATACCATGGTTGTGTGACTGTGTTACTGTACAATTAACCGTGTCCAAATGCTTATTATCCACAACATCCTTTCGGTGTTTGTATCTTCACTCAGTGGTATAGCCAGCAAATAATCTACAGCTGTGGGCTTCAAAGGACATAAACACCTATTACATTACTTCCTTACTGAGCCAGAATTGATTCATAAGATAGAATTGGGTTTCTTCAGCTCTTTACTCTTGTGATAGCCTAGTTCTCAGTGAAAAGATGGCCTAATTCTAGTTTGCTCTGACTAGTGAGTTTTTTAAGTGAGTCAGAAGCAAGCCTCAGAGTAGTTTCTAAAGCTTGATGATAGACCGGGCACTTGGCTAAGGCCTTCTGAGTTAAACTTCTGGTGCTCAGAAATATTCTTTCTACCTTGTATCATAAGACTTTAGGATCAGTGATACAGAACTGGAAACTACTTTAGAAGATATCTGGTTCATTTGCTTTATTTGACAGATGAGGAAACGGAAACCCAAAGAAGTTTTTTAATGTGTTCAAAGTAAAAGCCATTATGTGGATAAGTGGGAATTTCACCCTGTTCTTCCTGACTCCAAGGGGTCAGTTCTCTCTCTACTATGCTAATGCTGCTTGGCCAAAATTAGACAAGGAAAATGGATTTTCTGAACAAAAGTAGTTATCTGCTGTGAATATACAAGAAATGTCCCATTGCCATTTACTCCCCCCAAAAGCCAAAGGCAGAGGGAAAGAGCACATATTTACAAAACATAACAAGATAAAAACTAATAGTAACATTTTTTTATAGTAAAGACATCAGTTTCAGAATGGCTGAATAAATTGTGTTATGCAAATTCAAGAGAATATTATCTTGTTGCTAGAAAGGGTGCAGTAGATAGAGCTCAGGGTTTAGAGTTAGAAAGCCATGAGTTCAAATCTAGCCTCAGACACTTACTAGCTGTGGGACCCTGGGAAAGTCACTTAACCTCTATTTGCCTCAATTTACTCATCTTTAAAATGAGAATAAAAATAGCACCTGCCTCTCAGTATTGTCATGAGGATTAAGTGAGATAATTGTAGAACACCTAGCACAACCCCTGGCATATAGCAAGGACTATATAAATGTTATTTGTTTATTTATTTACTTACTTATTATATCATGGATTCAGAGAAACCTGGGAAGACTTGTATGAACTGGTACATGGTAAAAATAAGCAGAAACAGAAGAACAATGTATATGATGAACAAAATAATATAAAGGAAAATACTTTGGAAATCTTCAGAAATCATATCAATGGAAAGATCAATTATGACTTAAGAAGTTATAATAAAACACACTTCCCCCTTCTAGGCAGAGGTGATAGACTATAGGTGAAGACTGAGAAATCCATATTTTAACTTGACTTAAGTATTGATTCATTTTACTTGAATAGATTTGTTTTTTCAATGAGAGGATTTCTAAAGGGGAAGATGAATTGTGAACTGTGATAGGGATACCCCCCCCAAAAAAAACAAACCCTCCCTTAAAATAAGATTTTTTTTAAATGCAGAAGAAAAAAAATTCAGATGGGACAATTTTGTCACTATCATGCTAAGTTTAATATTCACTTAAAAAACACAACATGTATAATAAAGGTTTATAGTTTCACATACAATCTTCATGTTTGGTCTTTGTTTATGGAATGTTCACGGATTTTGGTGATGGTAAATTCATAATAAAAAGGTTTTTAAAAATCACCCATCACTGAAGAAACTTTAAACTAGTTATGACTCCACCCCTATAAGGAGACCTGAAATACTTTTGTTTTTAGTGAATATATAAGATAGGTGTTCATTTGTTTTTTCCAATATTAATTTCTGCTCCTTGATAGAATCTTATTATTATTGTTAAAAGTCACAGGAGAAGTACATGAGAAACACAGAATCCAAATTTCACTTTTCAGGAAATTGTGGTGATTTCAAAAGCTATATTCTTCTATATATGAACAGCCTTTGATCATTCAGTCTTTATTATCACCATGGTGAGGAGTGATACAGAATTTGTCATGGGGTTTGGACTGTGGATCTTGTAAGTGAATATATTCTGAGTCATAGGGCTAAGAATTGGTGCAGTCAAATATTTTTCCATTCAGGTTGAAAACTGAAGGTAAGATTATTCAAACAGAGCCTGAAGTCAATTAACAAAGATACAGAGAACTCAACCCATGGTGTTCTTTTTCAGTCATGTCTGACCCTTTGTGACCATATTTGAGGTTTTCTTTGCAAAAATATTGGAATGATTTGCCATTTCCTTCTACCAATCATTTTATAGATGAGGAAACGGAGGCAAACGGGGCAAAGTTTCTTGCCCAGGGTCACACAGCTAGTAAGTGTCTGAGGCTAGATTTGAATTCAGGAAGATGAGTCTTCCTGACTTCAGGCCCTCCATTCTATCTACTGTGCCACCTGGCTGCCCCAACCCGTGGTACAGAGGTCCAAGAAGGGGTCTAGATTGAAATCAACAGTGGTATTAAGGGGCAAGCAAATGTGAAAGAAGGTCAAGCAGAGGGGTCCAATGCTAACAGAAAGAAGAAAGTTTAAGTTCTGTAGATATTGAAAACAGACGATGGCACTCAGCATGATAGATACATGAGGGGTTTTATGCCAGAATATGTGCTGATGGTCCCTCCCATCAACTGACCCTAAATTTGTTGCAGCTGGTGAGTTTCCCATTGTTAGTTGCAGCATTAGCTCTTGGAAAATAACTCTCTCTGAGTCTCAGTGGATATCCATTTCCAATCATGTGAAAATAATTTTTACCTGATTTGCTAATTCATTAAGCTGATAGGATCATAGATTTAGACCTCAAAGGGATGTTACAGGTCATCTAGCCCAACCCTCTGATTTTACATATGAGGAAGCTGTGGCCCAGGGAAAAGTGATTTGCCCAAAGGCAGACAGATTATAACTCTCAGAGTGGGGATTTGAACCCAGGTCTTTGGACTTGAGCACTATTTTTTACAACCTTTACAAATATTTGCTAAAATTATAATTAAATCTACAAGAAGCTTGGAGCAGGGATTTTTTTTTTTGCTTTTTGGAGGGGCAATTGGGGTTGTGACTTGCCCAAGGTCACATGGCTAATAAGTGTTAAGTGTCTGAGGCCACATTTTAACTCAGGTCCTCCTAATTGCAGGGCCAGTGCTCTATTCACTGGCTCACCTAGCCACCCCCAGAGCAGGGATTCTTAACCTAGGGACTATGAACCTTTTTATATTATTATAACTATTTCAATATAATTAATTTTATTCACAATTCTATGCATTTTATTTTATGCATTTGAGAACATCATTCTAAAAAGTGGTTCTTGGACTTCATCAGACTGGCAGGTGTCCTTGACATATAAACAACAGGTCCTTGGCATACACACACACACACACACACAAGTTAAGAACACTTGAATAATAACCATATTCTTTCCCCACTAATAATGTGATCATAGGTAAACCACATGACCTCTCTGTTTCTTCATCTGTAAAATGAGGTTGTTAGGCCACATCTGGATATTTGTGTTCAGCCTAGGATGCCATATTTTAAGAAGGAAATTTCATGAACTTGAGAGTATATAAAGGCAACCAGGATGGTTAAGGACTTTGAATTCATATCATATGAGGATCTGATGAAGGAAATTGGAGTCTTTTGCCTGGAAAAGAGAAGGGTGTGGGGAGACTTTAACTATAGTCAACCATTTAGATAAATGGCTGCCACATGGAAGAAGGATTAGGTTTATCTTGCTCGATCCCAAAGTGTAAAAGAAGGCCTAATGGGCTGCCTCAGAAGGCATAGTACTCCACCCCACTTCAGTGGGGGCAGTACACAAGGATTTATTGACTACTTGTCTGGATATTCTAGAGAGAACTCTTGTTCAGTTATGGGTTGGACTTCTGAGATGCCTTTAAAGTCCGTTAGAGACAGTTAAGTGGCACAATGGTTAGGACACTAGGCTTGGAGTCCAGAATACAAGTTCAAATCTGTCCTCAGATATTCACTAACCATATGTCTCTGGACAAGTCACTTAGGATCTGATCCTCTCAGTTTCCTCAACTGTAAAATGGGACCAATATAACATATTATAGCATCTACCTTACAGGGTTGTGAAGATCAAATGTGACATTTGTAAAGTGCTTAGCTCAGTACCTGGCACAGAGTAGGCATTATATAAATGCTTATTCCCCTTTTCCTTCACCCCATTTATACTTCGACATTCTGGTATTCTTTGATTCTGTGACAGTTTTTTTTCTTTTTTTTTTAAACTTTCTTATTACCCTAAAGTTCTATGAGTCAAATACAAGAAGTCCAATACTACTTTTACATATTTTTCTAGGATATTATGGGGGCATAATGAAGGCCATCAGTATCTAGAAGGATGGAAAGCTCATATACACTGAAATTCAATTGATACGGGTAGGCTAGAAAAATTTTGAGGAAAAGGCTGTCTTGGAGAAATGGTTGGTACAGTTCATGCTCTAGCTCTCTTCTTACCACACTTTAATAACAAGAGCCTCAGTTACCCTAGAAGGTAAGGGTTAGACTGGATCTTCCAGATCTGAAATTCTGTTATCTCATCATCCAAGAGATTCTTTTGCCTGTGTGTTAACCTATCCTTAACTTTTGTTTTACATATCTTCATAGGCTGGAAGCCAACTCCAAGTCAAATAGTGAAGTGGACCAATCTTCCTTTCCCTCCCTTCTCATCCTCTTCCCTCAAGCACCCACTGTCCTCATGGTGCCCTCTATCTGCCCACATCTCCCCATCCACACTCCAGTGTGTGCTCAAAGTGTCTGTCTCTGTCCTACCCCCAATCCCTGACAAGGTTATTTATCTTTTACTCCCTCTCCATCAAAAAGTAAATATCCCACCTGCCATTTTCTTGGGGTCACCCTCATTAATCTGGTAAGCGAAGAATGGCTGATGTATGGGGTGGCTAGGTGGCATAGTGAATAGAGCACTGGCCCTGGGCTCAGAAGGACCTGAAAATCCGGCCTCAGACACTTGACACACTTACTAGGGCAAGTCACTTAACCCCAATTGCCCTCCAAAAAGAAAAAAAAAAAGAATGGCTGATGTGTTCATGGGTTAACATACTATACCTCCCAGGTATACATTTGTATTTTCCTCCTCCTCCTCCTTTTTCTCATCATCACCATCACTACCACTACCACCATCATTATCATAGTTAGCATTTTTCTGGAGCTTGGAAGTTTGCAATTTGCTTTATAAATATTACATCATTTTATCTTCGCAATGACCCTAGGGAGTGGATACTATTATTACCTCCATTTTGCTTATAAAGAAACTGAGACACATAAAGGTTAAATGATTTGCCCAGTGTCTGAGTAACTTTCAGATATGATGTTTCAGCTCTAATAGTGGTCATTTTAAGCAATTGGGCACACTGCAAGAGGAGATACTTTTTGGCACTAGTAGCTTTTTAGCACAAATAATTTAGTCCAGAAACTTTTACACAAAAATAAAAGGAAGGAATGGAACACAATAGAATCTGTAGTCATGTAGGACCAAGGCAAAGCAGCCTTCATCAGCTCAGTTTGCCATGATAACATACATAGCCCATGGAAACAAACAGGTCCAAACTCGACTCATGCACATAGCCATCTGGATTTCTGATGAAGACCACTCAGGAGATCAGGGCCTCTGTTCTCGGTTTCATTTGTTTGAGCACATCTTAACATTGTTATAGGCCAGAGCTTAGGTCAGAAAAGGAAGGAATATCATAGAACCTAGCCCAAACTCTCCAGTGAGGTCACATGTCAGGTATTAAGGATTAAAACCAGGAAGGAACATTAGAGGTCCTCTAGCACAATCCCTTCATTTAACAAAGGAGGCAACTGATAGGTCAAAGTGATTGTAGTGGGAATGTAAATTTATGTTGTTGCCGTCTTTCTAAGATTATATTGTGTAAGATCTTCCCTGTCCCTAGGCCATTTGATAGGCATAAGTGCACTTGGAGCCTGTAGTGGGAGGCTTGTTTTTCAGGAAATACTTTGTGATTGGGCAATGGGGTCAAGAGGGTTGTTACATTCTCTGAGCCAGAAGAAGGTGATATAAGCCTTGACTTGAGGCTTTGTTTTGCAGCTCACTTTTGAGAAGTGTTGTGTGATTTGACCAGATGAGACTTTGGGCAGCTGTTGAGAGCCCCCCTGGCTTTGAAAACCCAGATGTTGATGCTTCCCTCTCTGGTAACTGTGACTAGGTATGGATGTAATGGTCAGACAGTTGGAGGCCTGTCTGCTTAAAATGTTTCTCTGTCTTCTTGTAACTTCTGTCTGTATACTGTGAAGTTCAGGGTGCTGACTTTTTCCCCTGAACTAGGTAAATGATATGTTTGATTGATTAAAAGCAAGATTGTTAACCCATTTTGAGTTGTTTTCCTTTAGAAAAGCAAATTTAAGAACCTGTGTTGGCAGGCTCCCTGGGGACGCTGGGGTGCTTGCTGCTACAGTGGTTAAATAATTTGTCCAGGGTCAGACATGTAGCAGTGTGTGAGTTCAAAAAACATAGTTCACTTATGGTTCAGAAACCCACTAGCTATATCATCATAGATATGTGACTTTCACTCTCTAAGCCTCATTTTTCTCATCTATAAAACAGGGATAATACCATTTCTACTACTTACCTCATAAATTGTAAGGAAGGCACTTTATAAAACTTAATGTGTAATATAAACATGGTTGTTGTATTTATCTACCTTACAGGTAAGCTGCATTTATACACACTATAAATAGAAAATACTTCCCTCTAGGCTACTTCCCCACCTTGTACTCAGAGACCCTAGAGAACAGCCACTATTTAGGGTTGTGCAGTTAACCTGCCTAGAAGTGACCATATAGGAAGCTCATAAAATCAATATTTGAAGGGAGACAACGAATATGTATACATATATATCATATATGTTATATATATACATTTCTTTTTATAAGAGACAAATGATAAGATAGATAAATAGAGAGACAGAGAGATGGATAGATAAATACATACATACACACATATAAGAAAAAGGTATAGATGATAGGAATAGATATCTATCACCATTGTTCAGTCCTTTGTTTAGAAGAGGACCAATGACATCATGAGGTAATATCTTGATTTGCATGTGAATTAGATTTAAGTGAGGCAGAGTTGCACAAAGTCATCAGCCTCACACTCTTCTAGTCATCAAAGTCTAGTGGCAAGCTAAAAGTCAGGACGATTGGCCAAAGCCCAGTGATTGGCAATGAATGACCTGGCCATCTTTGATGTCTAACCAAGGTCTAACCACTTCACAGCAAGGGCTTTCAGCTGCCTTCAAAACTGTTGGAACAAATTGTTCTCATTGACCTATTCTGCCAGGGGAAGTCTTCACATGCTTGGAGTGGACATCCTCCTAACTCACTGACAGGTTTGTGGCCTGTCAGTCACCTCAACCTGGTTTAGCCCATTTACCAAGACTGGTTTACCAGGGGGCGCCACAGTACATGCTACATCTTCTTGGAGCCACAGGTGAGAGTTGGGTGAAAAGTAGACAACAAAGGTGGATAAACAGCCCTTAAAAGGGCTAAGCAAGCCCTCACATCAGATGTACTAGTTCCCTCTGAACACCCCATATGCTGCATCTATAGATGGATACCTTATGGATGGATGGATAGGTAGGTAGGTAGGTAGATAGATAGATAGATAGATAGATAGATAGATAGATAGATAGATAGATAGATAGATAGATAGATAGATATAGGTAATAAGAATAAATAGATGATACATAGATGGAAAGACAATGGATAGCTTGATGATAGGTAATAAATGATAGATTATAGATAAACAGACAGATAGCACTAGCTCCCACATTGTGTCCAAGGGGACATTTTTACCCTAAGCTGCTATGCCTACCATAGCTATAGAACTGAAAAATGAGACTTACTATAAAAATGAAGGCCCTGAGGCCCTTCAAAATCCTAAAATATTGTCTTAATTGTCAAAGAGAGATTATGTCATGAACAATATAGTCTTGGCATTGTGAATTTTATTTCTTGTGGTTCTTTGGAAGTTGGTTGTCTGACATTTGTTCCAACTCTAAATCTGTGATGCTTGAATGAACTTAATAATAACTTATGGTGATTCAAGGTTAACAAAATACTTACCCACATTATTTCTTTTAATCCTCAAGACAACTTAATAAGGTAAATTTGGTTATTATTTTATAGATGAAGAAACTGAGATGAGGTGGGAAGAGTAGAGCAGATAACCCAACTGGCTACAACAGGAAGTGAGCTCTGCTAAGCAAAAGTACCATCAGAGTAGGTAAAGTAGTGCTGTGGACAGAGTTCCGAAGATTGTCCTAGATAGGCCTCAGACTTTAAGGTGTCATTAGGTGCAGCCCTCCTATACCAGAGCCTTGTGGAATTGGCAGAGAGAAAGAGAGGGAGAGACAGAGAGGGACAGAGAGAGACAGAGACAGAGAGAGAACTGGAGGAAGGAATCAGGAATAATAGTTGGTACTACAAAAATTAGGAGTCCCTGAAAAGCTGTCCCTGCCTCTTTGAGGATCTGGAATGGGGTAGGGTGCTTATGGTTGAAGATTGGATTTGAACACAGTCTTCCTACCTCCAAGTAAGGCACTACAGCATTACTTCACAATGTTTCCCACATGGTCAGGTAAATAGAATATTCAATTATCCATGATATCCTATATCTCATCCATTCAAGACAAACATGAGTTGGTTATTGTTATTTTATTGAAAATAACACAAACTATCACCTTCCTCTCCCCTCAGAAGGAAAAAAAAAAAGTTACAACAATGGTGTGCTGGTGAAGGTTTAACAACTAGCTCTCAAAAAAAAAAAAACATACCCATGACACATTTTAAAGTTTAATCTGCAGTATTAAGTTTTTCTCCATCACTTTCTTAAGTCTAGACAATCAACAAAATAATAATAAAGTAAGTTCTGATTTACATGTACTGATTTCCAAAATATAAACTGATCACTCTGAAATTTTAAGAAACTAGCTCCAGCAGTCTCCTGCACTTGCACATCAAAGTAACTTTAAATTAAGGGCTAAGATGAAAAAAAAAATCAAAAGCAGGGAACAAATTGTTTCCTATAGACATTAAGTCATTCCCTTAATACACTAGTTTAATTACTACTACTTGCATTAAGTTGAAAAGTAAAGAAGTAGATTTCCTCCATGGTTTGAGTGAGGTAGGTGTAAAAGCCAATATTTGTGCTGCCTTCAATTTTACCTGGCATACTACATATCAACTCCCTTTTGATGTAGTTGTATGGCTACATTTATATAAAGTTATTCCCCACCCCCCCTCTCCTTGTTGTGCATGTCTGATGCATTCTCCGTGCTTCCCTAAGGACATAAATAGGGTTTGGTCTTGAAAGATCAGGAAATCAGGTACTGGGATGGGGGTAGGGTGGGATGCGGTGGGGTGGGGGCAGGACACTATTGAGGGCCTATTTCTTTCTCGCTCTCCTTTCCTAACATCTCACTGTACCATCCTAGGTATCATCCCAGTCATTTTAACTGAATACACTTTTAATCTTTAAAAAAAAAAAAAGAATTATGATGTTAGGTTTGGGATAAACATCAGAGCAGATGAAATCTTTAAAAATAAATGAAATATTCTGTGCCCAGGCATGGGCCATTAACGGTAAGTGAGGGAAGAGAAATACAAGTCCCACAGAGGGAGCTGGCTCCAAATAGACTATTTATCTGTGTTCCGTGAAGCATTGGCCGCTTTTCGGCTCTTTTCGTTCTTTGCCACTTCAAAGATGCAGCAGAGGGGTTAGTGAGCGAATCGAGGAGCCATTCAAGATTGATTTCATTGCTTCAGTTGCTCCTGGATACTGCAAAGTTGGGGCCCTGTTCTTTCGGGGAAAATGACAGCCCTGCCAGAGCTGAGCCTCACCACCCATCTACCACGCCCAGCTGTGAATTAATCCTAGCTGCCAACTAGCAGGGGAAACCATTGTGATCCTAATGTTTCCTGATGGTGTTTTCACTGCCTGGAAGAAGGAGAATTTGTCCTTAAGCTGCTTATTTCCAAACTACATGTGAAGACAACAAATTGTGTGGCATGTTTATCCAATAAGCCATAGCAAGGAGACTGAAGAATCCGACGGGGAGGGAGGGAAAAGAAAGAGGCACGCTATCAGCCGGCATGCGGCAAAGAAAGCAGGCGAGATTACGAGACACATGTACAATTCTCCACGGTCCCTACAGTCTCTTGCGAAAAGGTAGAAATGAACTAATTTATTAGTAAAATCACATCAGGGCCAGTAATTTCATGTTAGTGAATTTACATGTAATAACATTAGGCTCCCAACCTCCATTTCCACGCAGTGTGGCCCTCTCCGATGATGAATGAGCTGCCTAAAGAAAGATGATGGTTTGATTGTTTTCACAGCAAACAGATCAGCATTTTAATTTCTTGCCTCTGTGTTTATTGCTTATTTGGCCCCTTGCTCGGCTTGTAAAAACTTGGCTAAATGGAAATGAATAAATGTAATTACTGCGGGTGACAGTGGTAATCTGTGTGGGTTTTTCATATTGGCTTTGCCAGCGTTAATCTAATCACTGGAGAATATGTGTCACTGAACAAACGTACTGACGGAAAGCAGAGGCCTCAGTGCCAAATGTACACGAGCCAGAGAACACTGCTCTGGACGATAGCTCCCACCCCACACCCCCTTCTGCTAAGGGCAGAAGAGGACACTGAGTTCAGAGGGAACAGTGTGTTCTATCTACCCAGGGGTAAAAAGAACCCTGAAGGTAATGGGGTGTGCATTTGGGGCTTGCACAGACACCTACAAATAATACCAAATTAGATATAAATAGGAAAGACATGCTTTCTTTAATGAAAGAGGAGGGCATAGGTAGGTTCCAAAGTAGAGACACGACTAGCAATTGTGTCTCTTGTGGCAAAATGGAGAGGACTACTATGCAGGGCATAGAAGAAACAGGTAATGTGAGATGTGACCTCGAGGAGATGAAATACATCTTGGTATACCATAAGGTTGCTAAGCTGGTGAACAGGACCTAGGTGTCCCTGAAATGAGGCTACTGCTGCCACAGGGCAGGCTGGGAAGCAAGTGCCCTTTGGTTAATACTACTGTGCCCTCTAAATCTCCAGCATTAGAACAAAACCCCAGTCACCTCGTCTTATTTGAAGCTCTGCCAAAGTTTTAGGCTGGCTCTCTCTCTCTCTCTCTCTCTCTCTCTCTCTCTCTCTCTCTCTCCCTTTCTCTCTCTCTCTCTCTCATTTAGTATTTAAGTTCACTGGGCTAACCTATCTGAAACTTTTATATTCCAGTTATAAAAATGGGAATGGGACAAGTATTCTTGCTTGATGATTGTATTATAGGAGTAGTTGGTCATAGAGAATTTAAGCAGTGAAAGTAGTCCCAGTAGAGTTAATGTATGTGAAATTCCTTTGAAAAGCAAAAAGTGCTATATGAAGATGAGGTATTATTATCCTTACAGTGAAATAAAGTAAAAAAGAGACTTCTGGAGCCTTAGGATCTGGGTTCAAATCCTAGCTTTGCTTCTTACTAGCTCTGTGACCATGGGTAAATCAAATGACCTCTCAGGGCTTCAGTTTCATTACCTATATAATTAGAGAGTTTCAGAAGTTGGTCTTTTAGAATGATCTCAACTCTAAATCCCGTGCTTCTTTGAATAGGTTTAAACCTTGGTTCTGCTGCTTATGATGTGAAACCTTGGAAAAATTGCCACTCTCGGAATTAGTTTTCTCATCTATAGAATGAGGTGAATGGATATGTGTTTTTAAGTTCCTTTCTAGCTTTATATCTTGTGATCATACTACTTACTGTTCCTAGTTAACTGGGAAGTAATCTTGGAGGAAACATTCCTATACTCTGAGGGAAGTGGGGATACAAAGAGAGGACTCTTTCCTTTTTGTAGACCTGTGGATGAATTTATCATGAAGAGTCAATTGAGAAGAGAGTGTACAACAGATTATAGATATGGAGAGGGAACCCAATATAGTAACAGTCCTAGCAGATATGCCACACTAGGGGGAGCAATATGAAAACACCATGAGAATAAAACCATCAGGACCCTTCAGTGACAAAGATATGAGTTGCCTTGGCCAAATGCATTCCCTATGTGTATAACTCTTTGGTAGAGTCCACTTATGTGTGTGCCTTCTGTTCCCACTGACACTGTACGTATTTGTGAGAGAATGTGAGAACATATTGTTACCAGAATTTGTGCTATTTCATTTCAGAAAATGCCTTTTCTTCAACCTAATTCAATCTTCCAGCTGACTATTAAAAGTTAACATACTAATTAGGGCTCCTGAGCCAAAATTTTGGGAGTGTAGACCAACAGAACACCTAGAATCTGAGGTATGTATCCCTAGTATGAGTATGTGTTTTATACATATATTTAAACATTTGATTTTAAAACTTTGAATTCCAGATTCATTCCCTTACTCCCTTGTCACCCACCCTTACTGGGAAGATAAGCAGTTCAGAATAGGTTGTATATGTGTGGCTAATGCAAAACAATAACACAGTAGATATATTGTAAAAGACTGACTATGTTTCCCTCCCTCCTATCCCACCTCCCACTTGTTCTGTTTTCTACTTTGATCCTGTCCCTTTTCAAAAGTGGGTGCTCCCAACTTCCCTTCCCCCCAGCCTGCCCTCCCTTCCATCATCCCCCCTCTGATCCCCTTTCCCCCTACTCTCCTGTAGAGTGAGATACCCTGTTTAGTGTGCATTTCATTCCCTCCCCAAGCCAAATTCAATGACAATAAGGTTGACCCATTCCCTTTTGCCTGCCTATTTTTCCCCTCCATTGTAAGCATTTTCCCTTGCCTCTTCTTTATGAGATAGTTTACTTCATTCTGTCTAACCCCATCTCCTCTCATTATATTACTCTCTCACCTCTTAATTTCACTTTTTAAGTATCATCCCTTCCTGTTAAATTGGTCCTGTGTCCTCTATCTATGTATACCTGTAAATATATATATATACACACATTCACATATGTATTCATATGCCCATATACCCTCATATATAGACATATATATTTCTATTCCCTTCAACTATTTTCATACTGACAAAAGTTTCATCGGTTACAATTATTGTTTTTCCATGTAGGAATGTTAATAGTTCAACTTTGATAAGTTTCTTATGATTTCTTTTCCCTGTTTACCTTCTCATGCTTCTCTTGCTTCTTGTATCTGAATGTCAAATTTTCTATTCAACTCTGGTTTTTTCAGCAAGAATGCTTGAAAGTTCTCTATTCCACTGAATGACCATATTTTCCCCTGAAACATGACACTCAGTTTTGCTGGGTAAGTGATTCTTGGTTTTAATCCCAGCTCCTTCGCCCTCCGGAATATCATATTCCAAGCCCTTTCAATCACTCAGTGTAGAAGCTGCCAGATCCTGGGTTATCCTGATTGTGTTTCCACAATATTCAAATTGTTTCTTCCTGGCTGCTTGTAATACTCTCTCCTTAATCTGGGAATTCTGGAACCCGACTATAATATTCCTAGGAGTTTTCTTTTGGGGATCTTTTTCAGGAGGTGATCTGTGGATTCTTTCAACCTCTAGTTTTCTTTGAGAACTTCCTGGAGGATGATTTCTAAGTTCTTACTTTGATCATGGCTTTCAAGTAGTCCAATAATTTTTAAATTATCTCTCCTGGATCTAATTTCCAGGTCAGTGGTTTTTCCCATGAGATATTTCACATTGCCGTCTATTCTTTCATTTGTTTGGATCTGTTTTAACAGCATCTTGATTTCTCATAAGGTCATTAGCTTCCATTTGCTCCAATCTAATTCTGAAGCAATGATTCTCCTCATTGAGCTTTTGAGATTCTTTTTCCTTCTGGCAAATTCGGCTTTTTAAGGCATTCTTCTCCTCATTGACTTTTTGAGCCTCTTTTGCCATTTGAGTAGGTCTATTTTTTAAGGTGCTATTTTCCTCAGTCAGGCTGTTGACTCTCATTTCATAATTTTCTTGAATAGTTCTCATTTCTCTTCCCAATTTTTTCTCCACTTTTCTTATCTGCTTCTTAAGGTCCTCTATGGCCTGTAACCAGCTCATATATTCCTTTGAAGCTTTTGGTGCAGGAGTTCTGCTTCACTGTGTTCCTCCTCTTCCATGCTGTGCTCCTTTTGGTCCCCAAAATAGGAGTCTAATGTTGGAATCTTCTGTCTGCTTTGTTTCCTGTGCCTGGTCATATCCCGCCTCAGTCACTTGATCCCTGGGCTTTTTGCCACAGTAGGACTCTGCCACCAGACAGGGGAGATTTCGTCTCAAATGCTGGGGTTTTCTCAGCTGCCAGAGGTGTTAGATGGGTGCTCTCTCTGAGGTCTCCACATGCTCTGACAAGCTGGACACACACCCCAGGACCTCCATCCACCCTAGACTGCAATCCAGATCCAAGCTGGTTAAAGCAAATGCAATTACCCCTGAGACTGGTTGCTTGGTCCCCCTACACTCTGCAGACCAGGAGCTGAAGCTGCCATGTGGCACTGGCTGGCTATGCCGGAAGTCTCAATGGCTTTTTGCCCTGGGGGAAAAAGCCCACTCACGCCCACTTACTGGGTCCCACATTCCAGACTGCACTGACCTCTCACTTTGTCCTTCACATTTATGTGTTGATAATTCTGGATCGCCATAGCTGCTGCTGATCTGTAGTCCCTCCTGCCTGCCGATGGTCAGGCCCACCCTGGGGCTAAAACCTCCAGCTCACTTGCTCCTCAGCTCCCAGAGCGCTGCGCTGGCCAATTCCTGCCAGCCTGCCAGGCTGTCCTCAGCAGGAGGTTAGCTTCTCTGTGTCATTTTGTGGGTTCTACAGCTCCAAAGTTGGTTCAGAGTCCCCTTTTTACATGGATTGGGGAAGGTGGAAGCTGGAGCCTTTCAGGAGTTGTGCTTCTACTCCTCCATCTTATGAGTATGTGTTAATGTGGAATAATCCAGAGAGCCTGCTACATTAGTTAGTCAACAGTACCTCATGATAGCCCATTGAACAACATGAGATGTGGTCTTGATGATAATACAACTAATTGAATTATAAACTAGTCTAACAAATTAGCAACAAAACAGTGACCAATACCAAATGGGAGGGAAGTTTCTAGTGGTGTTCCATGGATCTGTACTTACTTCTGTCCTGTTCAACCTAAGATCATAGGTTGAGAGCTGGAAAAAGCCTCTGAGGCCGTCTAGTTTTAACTCTTCATTGCACATGTGAGAAAACTAAGGACCATCTGAGTTGAGATTTGAATCCTTGGCCTATCACTCTACAGGCAAGGCTCTTTTCACTCTGCCATATTTTTTTCAGTCACTCAAAGTCAAAGGCAGCATGCTTCTCAGATTTGCAGATAGAAAGAAGGAAATAAGCATTTATCATGTACCTTCGACATATCAGGTACTATGCTAAGCACATTAAACATATGATCTCAGTTGATCATCAGAATAAGGCGAAAATATCATCCCCTTTTTATAGATAAATCTGTCTGAGGCAGACAGAGGTTAAGTGACTCGCCAAGGATCACACAGTTAGTGCCTGAGACAGTATTTGAACTTGAGTCTTTCTGATTCTACTTCCAGGACTCTATTTACTGTGCCACCTAGCTACCTCTAACACATTAGAAAACAGAATCAAGCTCCTAAAAATTTTGAAAGCGTAGAAAAATAGGCAGATTCCAATCAGATGAAATTTTACAGAAAGGTAAATTTTCGTCCTTAAGTTCAAAAATTAATTTGTGTAAGTATAGGTTGGAAGAAATGTGGCTAGGCAATGATTAACACAGAAAAGAATCCAAGGGACTTAGCTAACTCCAGATTCAATAAGTCAATGGTGCTACATGGCAGCAAAGATGTTAACACAATCTTAAACTGTATTGATTGAGGGGTAATTTCTAGGACAAAGTAGGGAATGGTTCCCCTCTGTGCTTCCCTAGGCAGCCCACATTTGGAGTAAAAGTGTCCATTTCCGTGTGCTGCATTTTAGAAAGGACATTGATGAAATACAGTTTACACTGCTAGAGTAGTTAAGGAAGTTAAAAACCTGGCCAAAAACCATCCATATGGAGAATAGTAGAAGGAATTAGAGATTTTTAGCCTGAGAAAGAGAAGATTTGAGTGGGTTTTTTTTTTTTAAAGCAGTGGAGGTTAAGTGACTTGCCCAAGGTTACATGGCCAGGTTTTTTTGTGTGGGTGTTAAGTATCTGAGGCCACAACTGATCCCGGGTTCTCCCAACTCTGGGGCTGGCACTCTTACTCACTGTGCCCCCTTGTCGCCCCTTGAGTGGGTTTTGATCATTGTCCCCAAGTATTTGAAGGTCTGTCTTGTAGAAGACTTATGAGAAATTTTCTGCTTGGCCTGAGAAGGAAAATATAGGTAGATGTTGTAAAAAAAAAAAAAAGTTAGATGTAACTCAGTATAAGGAAAAAAAACTTGCTAACAGTTGAAGTCAGTCATATGTTCAATGGGTTGTTTTAATCAGTGGTATGTTCCATTCCCTAGAAATCTTCCAGTGAAGGATAGCTATTTATCAAGAGGCAATTTCTTTTCAGGTATGAGTTAGAGTGGTTGATTTCCAAGGCTTTCTTCCATCTCTGAGAAGCTAAATTTGTAAATATACATCAATATACCCATACATATGCAATGCACATGTATGTATACATATATACAAAATTAATATATGTTTATATGCATGATATATATACACATATATTTATATATATCCTACTATGTATAAAGTACAATTCCTACTAATGTTAAGTTCTTCATGGTGCTCTTTATAATTATTAAGCTATACTACTTGTTAAGATGAGTTGTATATGTTTATATTTATATAATTGCTTGCTTGACTATCTATCTAGTCACCTGTCTATTCATCTGTCGGTCAATTTGTCTCTGTCTCTTTGATCCAGAATTGTGACCTCATTTTTCTAGGAATCATTTTTGGTAAATACTCCCTCCAACAAAACAAAATGGCAACTTATTTGTAACTTACATTCTTTTTTTCAACTCTTTATATATACATAATTTTCCCCCAATTACATGTTAAAACAATTTTTAACATTTTTTTTAAGTTTTGATTTCCAATTTCTATTCCCCCCTCCCTTTCCTCTCCCCTCCCTGAGACAGTAAGTAATCAGATATAGGTTAAGCATGTATAATGTAAAACATTCCCATATTATTAATTTATACTCTTAAAGAGTTTCCTGGAACATTGAAAAGTTGAGTGCTTTGCCCAGTGCTGCATAGTTCTGTTTTCTTCAGTATCCTGATACATATTTTTTAAGATTGATCAATCACAGACAAGACTTGAATCTGGGAATTTCCAACACCAAGGTTGAATGTCTACATACTATGCCATGCTGACTGCCTTACATACAGATTTATTTAAAGTAGTACTTTTTTCTCTTTGATCTAAATTTATCTTTTTCAGATTTCTAGGATTACTCCCTAGTTCTGATATGCCAGTCCTTATCATAATTTTGCACTTTGTTTATTCTTGGGAACCATAGATCATGGGCTGAGTATACCAGAATACCTAGTTAAGCAATACCATTGGCCATGATGCCCGTCCAGCATGTGAGGACACAGCTCTGTACTTTATACACATCTATGCTGGGGACATTATCTTAGCCTTAGTCTTTGCATTTCAGCTCCACATTCTTTTCAAAAGAAGATAGCAACAACTCAAAGAATCAAAACAAAATCCACCTATCCTGATTTGTGGGTTTTGTTGTTGTTCAATTGTTTCAGTCACATCTAACTCTTTCTGACCCCATTTGGGATTTTCTTGGCGAAGGTACTGAAGTGATTTGCCCTTTCCTTCTCCAGCCCATTTTACAGATAAAGAAACTGAGACAAACAGAGTTAAGTGACTTGCCTGAAGTCACACAGCTAGTAAGTATCTGGGGCCAAATTTGAACTCAGGTCTTATTGATTCCAGGCCTCCCATCTAGCTGCCCTGATTTGTAGTTGGCAAAGTCCAAATAAAAACTCTCAACAGAGGATATTTGGACAGATCGTATAAAGTAAATTTTCATTTATTAACAAAGTGCTTTGCATAGTCAGTTAATAAGTTTTTGTTGATTTGAATCTCGTTAGCTGAGTTAACAAGGGTAATGTCAAAGCTGGACACTATTTCCTGTTTGCGCTGGGCCAGATTCCACAGTGAGCAAGAACTGAATGGTGACATGCTTCTTGCTGTGCTCGCCTAACACAATGCAAATTAGGTTGGTTTGTTTGAAGCAATTATTATAATAATTTGAGTTTGGAGCAGCTACTTAAAGTCCCGATAGTCTTAAAGGAAAGTCATAATGATTACAATGTTTGTTTTCCTTAATAGAGAATAGAAAGAAGTATGCAGAGCAATAGAAACAGCACTGGTTTTGAAATTAGAAATCCTGCCTCTGCTACTTATTGACAAGCTGTGTGACCTTGGGCAAGTCATATTGCCTCAGTTTACTTATCTATATGTTGGAAGCTTGGCTTAGAAATCTCTAAAGTCCCTTAATAGGAGCAACTAGGTGGGGCAATGACTAGTGCAACAGCCCTGGAGTCAGGAGACTTGAGTTCAAATTTGACCTCATACACTAGCTGTGTGACCCTGGGCAAGTCATTTAACCCTAATTGCCACCCCCACCCCCCCACCAATAAAGGAGAAAGAAAAATAGATGAAAAAGTGAAGGAAATTAAAACTGTTGATTATGCGGAAAATAAGTATTTGTTTTTATTGTTTTTTGGGTTGTTGTTTTTTTTTCTTTTTGGAGGACAGTTGGGGTTAAGTAACTTGCCCAATGTCACATGGCTAGTTTTTGTGTTAAGTGTCTGAAGCTGAATTTGAACTCAGGTCCTCCTGACTCCAGGGCTGGTGCTCTACTCACTGTGCCACCTAGCTGCCCCTTTTTATTGTTTTTAAATAGAAATGAGAACAAGGAAATTAAACTATTAATTATGCGGAAAATAGGTGTTTGTTTTTGTTGGTTTGTTTTGTTTTGTTTCGTTTGCTTTCAGGAGGGGGTAAGGCAGGGCAATTGAGGTTAAGTGACTTGCCCAAGGTCACACAGCTAGTAAGTGTTAAGTGTCTGAGGCCAAGTTTGAACTCAGGTCCTTCTGACTACAGGGCCAGTGCTCTATTCACTGTGCCACCTAGCCACCTCTGATTTGTTTTGTTTTGTTGTTGTTTTTTAAAATAGAAATGAGAGCTAGAGCTAGTTGTCTAGTCAGCTATAATAAGGTCTTGGGGGAGGGGCATTCAAAAGAAAAATAAAGATGGGGGTGGGAAGAAAAGTTGGGGGAATTACTGAATATCACCATAGTGAACATCTCTGATCTAAAATGAAGATATCCATCAGGAGTCATTCAACCTGAAGGTGACATGGTAGGGCTGTAAGGGATGTAAGGCCTGAGGCAATCTGTCAGGAAGGATAGCTGACAGAAAGCACAAGCTGCTTCTGAAACTTAAAAGAGCTCAGGAAACCAAAGTGAGGCCCTCACAAAGAGGAGGAACACAGCATTCAATCTGACCCAAACCACACTGGGTAGGCCTCCACCATTTAATAACAAAGAAGGTCAACCAGGTTAAATATGGGGAGGCTGAAGTTGTCAGACCCAGAGAATAGCTTCAAGAGAGAGCGTGGCAATGAGTCCAGGCCTCTTACCAGGGAGCATCTCTGCTTGAGGCTTTGCTTTCCTCATTTGTGAAGTAAGGGAGCTGGGTGAGAAGACAGAATCATAGAATACTGAAGGGAAAGGACCTCGGAAGTCATTGAGGTCAGCCAATGTATGTGATGATCTCTGGGATCACTCCCAGTTAAATCTTAAATCCTGTTGTTCTATACCTTAAACCTGAACAAAGGAATGATACAGAGGTTTGGGAAGACCAAGCCAAAGTGGCCAATTTCTAGGGATATTCCTAGAAACATGTGCCATGTGCGTGTTGTTTTCTCCCTTTAGGATATATAAACTCCTTGAGGTCAGTGGCCATTTCATTTTGTCTTTGCATCCCCATTGCTGAACATGGTGGCTGGTACATACAGAGTCCGTAATATCGATAATACTAGTCAGCATTTATATAGCCCTTTAAGATTTGCAAAGTGCTTTACATATGTTTAACTCATTTAATCCTCTTAACAACCCTTTGAGGCAGATGCTATTATTCTTCCCCATTTTACAGATAAAGAAACTAAGGCAGACAAGGGTTAAGTGAGTTACCCGGGGTCTGTGTGTTGCCCAGTGTCTCAGGCTGGATTTGAACTCAGATCTTTGTGATTGCAGGTCCAGTCCTCCTCTACATCCCACAACTTTCTCAATAATATACTTAAAAATCTCTTGTTAAATTATTAATTGATTTATTGGAGCATGAATGATATAAGTGGGTATAGTCTCGAAAGATCACATGATTGCTTTCCCTTCCAAAAAAACGATATTGATCCATACTTTATGCCCCCCCCCCCTTATTTCTCAGTCTTTCTGCAAGCATGGTCCCAATCTTAGATACAGCAGCCTTTGGTATGATAGTAACAATAATACTGCAATACTTCAATCAATCTGTGGAATCTTTGCTGTGTATATTCCTTTAAGAGTATAGATCTTTTTCAGTTCTTTTCCCATGTCTTCCAAGAAAGACTTCCTTAGGGAATCTCCCCAAATGAAGAGAGACTTTCTCTCTGTCTTTTAGAATTTCATTGGGAGTAGCATGGCACTTGTCAGTCTTATCTGTTATCCTTTGCTATCCCTACATGGTCCACTTGACTTTCTTTCCAACCATTTCCAATGATATTTTTTTTGTGCCAAGAAGCCGCTAGGTGGTTCAGTAGATAGAGCATTAGGCCAGCAATCAGAAAGCCCTCAGGTCAAGTGTGGCTTCAAACACTTACTCTCTTTATGATCCTGGACAAGTCACTTAACTGCTATCTGCCTCAGTTTTCCCATTTGTAAAATGGGGAAAATAATAGCACCCACCTCCCAGAGTTGTTGTAAGGATCAAATGAGAAAATATTTGTAAAGTGATTTGCAAACTTTAAAATGCTATATAAGAGTTATTTCTATCATCATCGTTGTCATCATCATCATTCTCATTATACTGCTTCTTGTACATGAGCCATTGTTGGTAATATCCTTTAGCTTACATACACCGACAATACCTCCATTGCCCTATAAATTAGCAGCAAATTTGATTCAGGGAGTATCATGTAGGGTTGTTGTCATTTAGTAGTTTTAGTCATGCCCAACTCTTCGTGATCCCATTTGGGGTTTCCTTGGAAGATAAGGGAGGGGTTTGCCATTTCCTTCTCCAGCTCATTTTTACGGATTAGGAGACTAAGGCAAACAGGGTAAAGTGATTTGCCTAGGGTTGTATAGATGTTAAGTGTCTGAGGCCAGATTTGAACTCTGCAAGATGAGTCTTCCTGAATCTAGGCCTGGTCCTCTATCCACTGTGCCA
Organism: Petaurus breviceps papuanus; assembly: GCF_028583685.1. Lineage (NCBI taxonomy): Eukaryota > Metazoa > Chordata > Mammalia > Diprotodontia > Petauridae > Petaurus > Petaurus breviceps. Next base: position 2,983,591 of record NW_027187351.1, read on the forward strand.
CCTACCCCTCCATGGTAGTAGTGTTAAACTAAATGGAAATGCAAGCACTAACCCATACTTAAGGATGCCTTCTGCTCCATATTGATCTAGTTTTAAAATATAATGTTATCTATGGTTTATTGCATTTTTTAAATTTGTTAAATATTTCCCAATTATATATTCATCTGATTTCAGTTGGCTTGGAGTGTTGTAGTCCACCAATGTATACTGCAGGCTATATGTATGACCCACTACCTCTAGTATATATTTAGGATATATAAACTCCTTGAGGTCAGTGGCCATTTCATTTTGTCTTTTCATCCCCATTGCTGAACATGGTGGCTGGTACATACAGAGTCCGTAATATCGATAATACTAGTCAGCATTTATATAGCCCTTTAAGATTTGCAAAGTGCTTTACATATGTTTAACTCATTTAATCCTCTTAACATCCCTTTGAGGCAGATGCTATTATTCTTCCCCATTTTACAGATAAAGAAACTAAGGCAGACAAGGGTTAAGTGAGTTACCCGGGGTCTGTGTGTTGCCCAGTGTCTCAGGCTGGATATCCCCTCTAGGGGATAGAGTATTGTATTAGTATTGGAGTTAGGAAGACCTAAGTTCAAATTTGACCTCAGATACTAGCTATATAACCTTGGGTAAATAATTTATTTTCTCTGGTCCTCAGTTTTCTCTTCTGTAAAATAAGGAGATTAAATTAAATGACCTTTGAGGTCTCTTTTAGTAGATCTATGGCACTCCATGATTCACAGTCAAATAGAATTTTAATATAGCCCTCTTAACAGAGAAACATGGGTTAACCATTTCTTATTTCTCAGTCTCATTGATTGATGTCCTCATCATGACATACCCTTTATTGCATGTTTTATGTGACTTATTAGTCATTGTTAGTGACATCCTGCCACCTATTTACAACAACCATATTGTTACAACAATCACCTGCCACCCAACTCTCATTTGTGGTTCCAAGAAACTATAGCACATGTTGTGTCCACACTCTGATAAACCATTTTGACAAATGTGCCAAATCAAGTTGTGAGTAACTTACAGACCCCAAACTCATTGTTGAGTTAGAGAGAAGTCTTCTGCAAGCACATGAAGACTTCCCTTGCCAGAATGGGTAGATGACAAGAATTTGTTCTAATGGCCGTGAAGACAACTGAAGCAGGTGCTGAGGAGGGTTTAGAGCTTGGTCAGGCATGGAAGATGTTGAGGTCACCAACTGCATCATGGGCCAGCGCCAGTCACCTTGACTTTGATTTTGCCACTGGACTTTGATGAGTCTGGAAAAGAGGGAGACTGATGACTTCGTGCAACTTTGCCTCACTTAAATCCAATTCATGCACAAGTCAAGACATCACCCTGTGGTGTCACTAGTTCTCTTCAAAACGAAAGATGAACAACCATGATTCTATAAACCTAACTCTGACCCATAACTCTAATAACCCGTAACTCAAATCTGAAATTATAATTCTTTTGAGATTACAGTATTCCATGTTTTATAGTCACTATGAAAATACTGGTATTTTTTAAAATGGGCTTTTGTAAGTAATAGCTAAAATCATTGAAAGAACATTCTGCAATTTTCCAAATAGTATGACTTCATTTTATTCAATTCTTGGCTCACCTCATCAGTCATCTAGGGTCTCCGTAAAATATATAACTCAGTAGATTGCCCATTCAACTGCATGGCATAATCTGAACAATATGTGTTCTTTATTGTCCCTTTCTCTTCCCCTCCCCCACCCTTTGTTAACATGCTAGGCTTTTGAGTGTGAAAAGATTTCATGAAAATGGCCCTATGTTTTTCTAAGGTTTGATGATGAATAGGCTTTTGTTTGTTTGATGACAAACGACATCACCCACAAAATCCAACCCATGAAATTCAATGGGACAAAAGATCATAATGATAGTGCAAGAGTAGATGGGTTGAGCTCATGCCCTAAAGTCTTTGGCTCTTTGGCCACTGGACTACCTCTGGTGTAGTAATAACAGAAGTTATTTTGAATCACCTAATTTGGGAAGTTGAGAAAAAGGTTCACTGTGTCAAAGAACCATAGGAACACAGCTCTGGAAGATCTCCCTGTGACTATTTAATCCATTTCCCTGCCTCTACATCATTCCTAATACCATAAATAATAATAGTTCTATATAGATAGCTGCAGTGGGGTATGATGGATACTTTTGGGTTTGGAGACAGGATGACCTGGATTGGAATTTGGCCTCTGATATTTCCCGCCCCCCCACCCCCAATTTATTTATTTATTTTTAGTTTTCAACATTCATTTCCACAAGATTTTGAGTTACAAAATTTTCTCCCCATATTTCGCCTATCCCCCAACCCAAAATAGCAATCCTACTGAATACTCCTTCCCCCAATCTCTTCTCTCTTACATCCTCCCTCATCCCCCCCTCCATGACTTTCTAGTATGGCAAGATGGATTTCTATACCCCAGTGTATATTTTATATATCTTATTTCCTAGTACCATGTGAAAAAAGCATTTTTTTTAAACATTTGTTTTTAAAACTTTGAGTTCCAGATATTTTCCCTTCAGTCCTACCCACACTGGGAATATAAGCAATTCAATATAGGTTATATATGTGTAGTTATGCAAAACATTTCCATTGTAGTTATATTGTGAAAGACTTACTGTAATTCCCTCCATCCTATCCCACCCCACACTTACTCTATTTTCTCCTTTGACCCTGTCCCTTTTCTTTTTTTTTTTTTTAAGCAATTGGGGTTAAGTAACTTGCTCAAGGTTACACAGCCAGTTATTTCTGGGTGTGGTACTAAGTGTCTGAGCCCGGATTCGATCCCCAGGTCATCCCGACACTGGAGCTGGTGCTCTTACTTGCTGTGCTACCTGGCCGCCCCAGACTCTGTCCCTTTTCAAAAGTGTTCACTTCTACCCTCCTTTTTTTTATCTCTCCCCTAATCTTCCCTCCCTTCTATCATCCCCCCTCTCATCCCCTTCCCCTCTATTTTCCTGTACAGTAAGATACCCAATTGAGTGTGTATGTTATTTCCTCCTTAGGCCAAATCCAATGAGGGTAAGGTTGACCCATTCCCTTTTACCTTCCTGCTCTTCCCCTCCATTGTAACAGTTTTCTCTTGCCTCTTTTATATGAGATAGTTTACCTTAATCTATCTCTCCCTTTCTCCTTCTCCCAATATATTCCTCTGTCACCTCTTAATTATATTTTTTTAGATATCCCTTCATATTCAACTTATCCTGTGTCCTCTGTCTATGTATACATGTACATACATATGCACACACTCACATATATATTTATACACATATACACCCTCCTATATATGCATATATATGTATGTATACATATACATATATATATTCCCTTCAACTATCCTCATACTGAGAAAATTCTTATCATTTTTTTCCATGTAGGAATATAAAGAGTTCACCTTTAATAAGTTCCACATGATTTCTTTTGCCTGTTTACCTTCTCATGCTTCTCTTGCTTCTTGTATTTGAAAGTCAAATTTTCTTTTCAGCTCTGTTTTTTTCATCAAGAATGCTTCGGGGCGGCCAGGTGGCTCATCAAGTAAGAGCACTGGCCCCAGTGTCGGGATGACCTGGAAATCGAATCTGGGCTCAGATACTTAGCACCACACCCAGAAATAACTGGCCATGTAACCTTGAACAAGTTACTTAACCCCAATTGCTTAAAAAAAAAAAAAGAATGCTTGAAAATCCTCTATTTCATTGAATGACCATATTTTTCCCTGAAGCATTATACTCAGTTTTGCTGGGTATGTGATTCTTGGTTTTAATCCTAGCTCCTTTGACCTCCAGAATATCATATTCCAAGACCTTTGATCCCTTATTGTAGAAGCTGCTAGGTCTTGTGTTATCCTGATTGTGTTTCCACAATACTCAAATTGTTTCTTCCTGACTGCTTGTAGTATTTTCTCCTTGACCTTGGAACTCTGAAATTTGGCTATAATATTCCTAGGAGTTTTCTTTTGGGGATCTTTTTCAAGAGGCAATTGGTGAGTTCTTTAAATTTCTATTTTTCCCTCTGGTTCTAGAATATAGGGCAATTTTGGCTTTATAATTTCTTGAAAGATGGTGTCTAGGCTCTTTTTTTGATCATGGCTTCCAGGTAGTCCAACAATTTTTAAATTATCTCTCTTGGATCTATTTTCTAGGTCAGTGGTTTTTCCAGTGAGATATTTCACATTGCCTTCAATTTTTTCACTTGTTTGGCTCTGTTTTATAGTACCTCAATTTCTCATAAAGTCATTAGCTTTTATTCGCTCCAATCTAATTTTGAAGGAATTATTCTCTTCAGCGAGCTTTTGAAATTATTTTTCCATCTGGCAAATTTAGCTTTTAAAGGCATTCTTCTCCTCATTGGCTTTTTGGGACTCTTGCCATTTGGGTTAGTATATTTTTTAAGGTGTTATTTTCTTTGGTATTTTTTTGAGTCTCCTTTAGCAGGCTGTTGACTCACTTTTCATGATTTTCTTGCATCTTTCTCATTTCTCTTCCCAATTTTTCCTCTACTTCTCTTACTTGATTTTTAAAATCCTTCTTGACCTCCTCCATGGTCTATAACCAGTTCATATTTTTCTTGGAAGCTCTTGATGCAGGAGCTCTGACTTCATTGTCTTCCTCCCATTCCATGCTTTGATTCTTTTTGTCCCCAAAAAATGATTTTATGGTCTGTTTGTGCTTCCTCTGCTTGCTCATATTGCCAGCCAATTACTTGACTTTTGAGCTCTTTGCCACGGTACAACTCTGCTTCCAGATTGCAGAGAGCTATGTCCCAAATCTCTGGGGTTTCACAGCTGCCAGAGCTATTAAGAGGGCACCCTCTCCGCAGCCCCCACAGGCCCTGCCACACTAGCCATACACCCCAGGACCACTACCTAAGACTGTGATCCATATCCAAGCAGATTAAAGCAAAAGCAATTACCTTCTGAATGGTCACTTGGTCCACCTACAATCTGCAGGCCAGGAGTTCTGGAAGCAGCCATACAGCAGCAACTGCAGCCTCCACACCTCAGCCACCTCTGACCCTGGGGGCAGGGGCCAGACCACACTCTTCTCCACTAAGCTCCAGAAGAGTTCCCAACTGACCTTTTACTTTCTTTTTGGCGTTTATGGGTTGAGAAGTCCGGACACCACCATAGCTGCTGGTGATTCACTCTCCCAAAGTCTGCTCCAACTGCTGCTGATTGAGGTCACCCTGGGGCCAGAACTCGGCAGCTCACATGGGACTGTGCTTGGCTCCCAGACTAGTATGATAGTCCCTTCCTGTTGGCATGCCAGGCTGCCTTCAGCAGGAGATTTGTTTCTCTCTGTTACTTTGTGGGTTCTGTAGCTCTAAAATTTGTTTAGAGTCATTTTTTTACATTTGTTGGAGGTGGTGCGAGCCAGAGATGCATGGACGTCCTGTTTCTACTCTGTCATCTTGGCTCTGCCCCCTCTGATATTTCTCATCGATGTCATGTTGGGCTTAATCTCTCTCTTAGCCTCAGTTTCTTCATCTATAAAATGGGCATAAAAAATAGTACCTACTTCACAGGGTTGTTAGTAGGTTCAAAAGAAATTATATTTGTAAAACTGTAATTTAATAATGCTAAAAGAGTATTAACTATCAGTATAATTTTTGTTTTCATTATCATTATTGTTATGTTTCCCTTAGCTACATCCTTAGGACTTCTGAGTAGTTATATTACCTTATTTTTGTTGTGTCCTCCAATCAGAATTCAAGCTACTTGAGAGCAGGAACTGTGTTGTTTTTATTTTTTTCCTTTCTATTGGTATCCAGGGCACATAGCACAGTGTTTGGCCCATATTAAGTCCTTAATAAATGGTTTTTTTCTTTCATTCAGGTCCTGGAAAGGTCATGATCTGCATCAGTGGAGAAAATGCAGTCAAAATTGCAAGCCCTTCTTGAAATAACGAAAGCATTGCATGATGTGTGTCAAAACAAAATGATTATAATGGTAATAAAAAAAATACCATAGGTCTATATGCACTTTACAATGTTAAAAATGTTTTCAAGTACATATTATCTCACTTGATCCTCATAACAACTCAGGGAGGTGTGAGAAAGAAGCAAGTTATGATGACTGTTGAAAGAAAAAACTATAAAGAACTTTTCTGGTGACTTAAATGAGGCAGAGAAGACCTCTACGCTGGAAATCTTTAAAACAATAAGCATTTTACAAATTTATCTGCAATAGTCTATGCATAGGCTAACTAATTAATTCTCTGCTCTATCCATAGGCCTCTTCCTCCTCCCTATATCTCTTTGCTCATACTCTTTTCAGCTAAAAGTGCTCTCTTCACCTCTGTCATTTGTTGAATTTTTCCCCATCTTTCAGCATTTAATTCTAATGCTAACTCCTTCAGGAAGCCTTCCCTAATCCTTTTAGTCAGGGGATAACCTCTTTCATTCAGACTTTTTTTTTTTTGGACACATATCATGCAATGCTTTAGTTATTTCAAGAAGGGCTTGCAATTTTGGCTATGTTTTCTCCACTAATGCAGATCATGACATTTCTATGACTTGAATGAATGAATGAAAAAACCCATTAATTGAGGATGTGATATGTGCCAAACACTGATATGTGCTCCAGATTCAAATAGAAAGAAATAAATAAAAGCTACAAAGTCTTTGCTCTCAGGTAGCTTGAATTCTTATTAGAGGAGACAAAACACATAAGAGAATCAGTCTCTCAGAAGTCCTAAGGGTGCAACCAAGGGAAACGTAACATTAATGATAATGGAAACAAAAATAGCAATGATAGCTACCATTTTTGTATAACTATTAAATTAGCCTATAAAACCTTGTATAAATATAATTTCTTTTTATTCCAGCAACAACCCTATGAGGTGGGTATTGTTTTTATTCCCATTTTGTAGAAGAGGAAACTGAGGAAAAGAGAGGGATTAAGTGACTTGCTCAACATGACATAGCTAAGAAGTATCAGAGGCTAGATTCCAATCTAGGTCATCCTGTATCCAAACCCAACATTACCATGATATCACACCGAAGTTATCTATATAGGATATATAGATATAATATAGTAGGATTGTTATTTATGTTATTAGGAATGATGTAGAGGCAGGGGAATGGAATAAATGGTCACAGGGAGATCTTTCCAGAGCTGTGCTTCTAAAGTTCTTTGATTCAGTGAACCTGGTTCTCAACTTCCCAAATTAAGTGATGCAAAATAACCTCTGTTATCACTGCACCAGAGGTAGCTCAGTGGCCCAAGGGCCAAAGACCTTAGAGCAAAGGTTCAACCCATCTACTCTTGCACCATATAGGCAATAGAAAAAAATTAAAGAAGTTTTATTGCCTCTGGTTTTTAACAAGAGGACTAGAGCACAAACAGAGAACTCTCACCTGAAAAAAAATGAAGATAGGAGAGAAAGTTTCTTTTATGTTTCAGGAAATTATTACATTTGGTGAAGCGCTTAGAGGTATAATATGTGCTGGATAATTTTCACAGCATTTGATGTAGAGAGTGTTGTGGGGCTTTTCCATGACACATAATCAGTATTAAACCAACATTTATAACATAAAAAATGAAACCAAGTTTCTCACCAGGAAAATTGGTTTCCATTCAACATGATATCCCACGGCATCCTTATAATTTTGAGGTTTCGGTGCCTGGTACTCACGTCACCTTAAAAGATGATGATCAGGAAGTAAAGTGTCATTGAGGTCCCACAAAGCAAGTAAAGTCAATCCTTAGGGAAACATATATATGAATATTGGAAACCCCCTGTAATCCTAAACTCCCAGATGCTCATTGATTTGAACTTTCTTCTCACTCCCTTTCTCCATCACCGCTTCCCCATCCTTTTTGGTAGGTAACTGCTACATCCTGACAGCCTAAGAATAAGCTTTTCAGTACTCCTGCTAGCCTAATACTTGATGTCCCCCTGTTACTTCACTCCTTCTCCTTCAGCAGACTACCTTTCAATCAGAAATAAATTCAACCTGCACTGGGAATGGTATTTCACTTGTCTGAGTATCACATTAAGCAAGCCATCAGCTGTTTGTTGAATATTTTCTTTGTGCAAAGCCTACAGAGGGTTGATTGTTTTTTTTTAAGTATAAGATAAAGTTTCAATATACTAGAAATTGATAATCTAGTAGGGGAATGAAGAAAATACAAGTATCAAATTAATGATAATCTGAGGGGGATTATAACAAAAGTCAAAGAAGATATAGCATCAGAAGGTTATAGAGCTATAAGAACAAGAAATATTATAAAAACTTAGAACGTGAAGAGATCTTTGTGTTATGGAGTGGTCAGAGGAGACTTTGGGTTTTTCTCCTCAACATTTTCCTTGGTAATTTATCCAATTATCTTCAAGATATCTGAGTTTTTATCTTCCCAAGATCTTTGGTAATTTCAGGGGTTTTCCCCCTCGTTTTCCCCTATTGTCCTATTGTTCATTTTCTGACTCTTTCCCCTCCAATGGTGGTTTCCATGGGTCTCAAAACATCTTCGTCTCTTCCCGCACTGGGTAATTCATGGTTCTCTATCCTAGGTCTCTGACCCAAATGACTTTCAAGGAGAAAGAATTATCCCCAACTGGATGAGTTATTTACCTGAGGCTTAGTTGATTGCCACACAACCTCCCCCCCCCCCCCTCTCTGTCTCTTTCTCTCTTTCACACACACACACACACACACACACACACACACACACACACACACACACACGGTGTTTTTATTTCAGTGTCCTGTTCTGCTCCCTATGTTTCTCCACTCTCTGACCCAGAACCAGCAGTTCAGTGAGCTGCCACACTTGTGGTACAGGGTTGATTTCTCTGGTTTGGTTCTCTGGGTTCTGAAAAAAGAAGGGGTGGAAGTGAGTTGTTGAACTCTATTATGAGTCTAGACGTGTTCCCTCCACATTTTGCTCTGTTTCTCTGCTTTGCTACAGAGATATTTTCCAACACAGAATGCTGCTGCTCCTGTGCTGGCTATTGGAGCCACAGCAAGCTTCTATAGTTTGCAGTACTACTGTGGGACTAGCTGTCTGTCATGGCCTGAGCAAACTTCCACAACCTGGAATCAGGATCTCCATAGCCCTGAAAGGAGGGAGAGGGGTCTAGAGTATATGGCTGGGTTTGTTGAAAGCTCATGTGTTAGGTACTTGGATTTTGTGCAGACTTGGCTGCCAGTAGTATAGGCAGTGGAAGAGGGGTACAGAGTGAGTTCAGGGTAGGTATCAGTTCATGAGTTTTTTTTTAATTATTTTTTTAATCTTCTATTGGACTCTGGGTATCTTATGGAGATAGCAGAAGTTGCTTTATCTTATTTTGATTTATTTTATTTCTATTTTAGAGAGATTTGAGAGGTTATGGTGATTAGAGAGAATATCTAGTCCTCCATCTTGTTGGTCACATCCTGTAGTTTTTCTTTTTTTTTAATGAGCATTTATTTTCTCTCCCTTACATAGCATTCTCCCTCTTAGATGAAAGAAAAAGAAAGAGACTAAAAATATGCACAGTCAAAATATAGTCCAATATTGTCCATGTCCTAAAATATGTCTCCTGAATCTGGAGTGTCAGGAGGTGGATAACATTATCAGTACACTAGAAGCATGGTCAGTCATTGCAATGATGAGAATTCTTAAGAACTTTGAAAGTTGTTTGTTTTTACAATGTTGCTGCTATTGAGTGTAGTGCCAATGCAATATTCACAGTGCCCACAAATTACTATAAATATACTTGCATGGTGCTTGATTTCAAAAGAGAACAGACTCTCCATATAGAAGACAGAAGCAAAGCATTTATTCAGACACCAAAAAAAACAAATCCCAAAACCAATAAGCTAATTCCATTATAGCAAAGAAGTTAATAAGCCACAACAGCAGAGAGCTACACCATCCTTTAGCCTTCCCACAAATCAACATTTACTCACAAGTCTAACTGTATGCTTGCCTGCTGTCCTCTCTCCTCCCACCATTTAGCTATTCAGACTCCTAGCTTCCTAGGGCTCTTCTCCACCCTTCAGCAAACTCCTCCCACCACAGGCTCCATATGATTACATTCAGCCTATTAGAGGGCAGAGTTTATTTTCAAAGCAGATAAGGTCTTCAAATTCCCTTATGCTTATTAAGGGGCAGGGAAGATCTTCAAATTCCCATTACCATTACATTGAGCAAATTATTCTCCTGGTTCTGCATACTAAAGTCTGCATCAGTTCATATGAGGTTCTCCTCAGGTTTCTCAGAAACTATGACCATCATCATTTCTTATGACATGACAGTATATCATTCTGTCCATATGCAAATAATTGTTCAGCCATAATCAGACTAGGGGAGAGTAAATTTCTGAAGATGAGAACAGTATGAACAAAAGTACAAAAGTAGAAAAAGCATGTCATATTTGTAGGGTAGGTTAGATCAATTGGACTGATATTGGAGGTATGCATAGAGGAGTAAGAGGAGAAAAGTTTTGGGAGGTATGCTATGGAGGTACTTGAATGTCAGACCAACAAATATTGCCTTCCCCAAATGGGACGTTATTAACAAGCTAAATTTCATCAATTGTTAGATTTCATTAGCATCTACCATATTCAGGTTCCTAAGATATACTAAACAAGAGAAACTCCAGAAATATCTAATTTTCATTTCTAAACATCATTCTGGATTCCCTGGATACAATCCCAATGCTGGAAGGGTGTGCCAAACAATTTGAAGTTCCTCTTTGCTTTTTTTCTCCTGAATATAAACCACATCCTGTGCATCTGGCTTCCCCTTCCTCCCCTCCAAATTCCTGTGAAAGGTTCCATCCTAGGCCTTAGAACTTCAAAGCTGAGAATCTGTTTCTTCTCTGAAATAATTGGGTGAATCCTACTCTTTTTACTTAGAACTCTCTTCATATTGTATTCTATATGGAAATTGCTCTCTCTGGCTTCATGCAATTGAGCCAAGTATAGTTCAATATTATACCCTACTGTGATAGTGACCCTGAATCCCCCCCCCAATATTGTTACCATATCTATGTGCCTAGGAACTTGTATCTAGCTCCTCTTTACCATAATAAACTCATTACATATACTTTTCCTATAGTGTTTATTTACAAGAGAAATGAATTTTCACAGAAGTGTGCATTTTTTTATCTTCTGATAGAATGCTAACTCCTTGAGGGTGGAGATTTTTCATTTTTTGTCTTAGTACAATTTTTTTGTCTAACATAGTGCCTGCCACAAAGTAAGTACTTAATAAATGCCCTCTGATTGATTGGTAGCATTTATAAGGTTCAAGTAATCTACTTAGTATTTACTTATGCCTCATACACATTCTAAATTACCTCATTTCATTAAGATGTCCATGGGGCTAAGCCACCTGCTATAAATTCCCCATCATTCTCTCTATTTGTCTGAGAAGAATGGATCCTTTCAGCTCTACATAGCTAGAGAATGACCCAATTCAAATCTCTGAATGAATTAAAGTATATACATCCTTGGTTAGAGTTCTTAGACAATCGGAAAATCTCTTTGTGAATGACAGGTATTTTAATGCTCCAACACTACTCAATATACCTACCCAATGAACCACTATCTAATTAAGTAACATATAACACTCTAGATATAGGATATAATACTCTAGAACAAGGGTGGGTTGTTCTAGGTCCTTTGATGTGGCCTTTTGATTGAATCCCAAGTTTTACAGAACAAATTCTTTTTTTAAGGGGATTTGTTCTGTGAAGTTTGGATTCAGTCAAAGAGTGGCCCTTGAAGACCTAGAGGGCCACATGTGACCTTAAGGCTGCTCTAGAAGCATTCCACCCAAAGCATACAAAGACACTCCCCACATTTCTTGATTGCTTCCCCACCTTGGACCCTTTAGTTCTCTAAGATCAAATTCATCTTGTAACAAAAAGTACTCTCAAGTCAAGAGTTGGAGGCATACCAAAGTTCAGAAGCCCCTAAAGTAAAAGTGCCCAAACTCCCAGAAGTCCAAAGACCTTCAAAAGCTTACTTTCCTATCAGTCAATCAGTCCACAAATATGTATTAAGTTTCTAAGCTTCTACTTTGTGCTAGGCACACAGAAGGGAAATAGTCTTCTCTCAAGGAGTTAATGATATTATAATATTTGTATGTAAATGAAGCATCATGTAGAAGGTGGTGTTGACATGATCCTTGGAAAAAAAGCCAAGGATTTTTAGAAACAGAGATGAGAAAGGGTTTATTTCAGGCATGATACAAAGAGCCAATGCAAAGTTCAGGAAACAGTAGATGGATGCTATGTGTGAAGTAAAGAAAGCCCTTTGGACTGGATTAGCTGAAGGAGAGTATGATGATGTGTATAGGACAAGAAAGGTAAGTTGAGGCCAAGGTATGAAGGGCTTTAAATGTCAAACAAAATAATTCCTATTGGACTGTTTTTGTAATTTCTTCACTTTTCCTATTGAAGTTTCCCATCCTCCATCCCTCGAATCCTTCTTCTTGTTTCTCCCCATTTTATGACCTTAAAATGGAAAGACCATCTGGTCCTCTCTAACCCAGAGATGAAGGTTACTCTTCTTTCCAATCATTTCTTCTTACTGGGTGTATCTTTTTAACCATTGTTCAATCTCCCTGTATTTCTATGTTTGCTCCTTAAGCTCTTCCTTTCAATTCTTCCATTGTATATGTGAGCAAGAGGGTGAAGAGGACAGACTAGGGAGCCTATACATAGCTATGGAGACTTCGGGGAAACCAATGTAAGGCAGAGGAAAGAGCAAAGCTTCCGAGTTAAGAGGATTAGTGAGGCCTTGGGCAAGTAAGTCAAAGTTTCCCTGGGTTTTGATTTCCTCACCTCTCAAATCAGAGGTTTTGAATAGATGACCTCTAAAGTCCATTCCAATTCTAATCTGATTTGGGTTAGAGACAGCTTGGAAGAGTGGAAGGAATACTAACTGTGTAGTCTTTTCACCTGTGTTCAACTAACAGCTCAACTACTTAAGACTTGTATGACCTCAGGCAAGTTATTTAACCTCTCAGATCCTGTTTCCTTATCTATAAAACCAGGGGGTGGGAGTAAAGGACCTCTAAGTCCCTTCCACTTTTAAACCTACTACTCTATGGTCTGTGATCCTAGGAGTCACAACTCTGCTGCCCAGCACCTGTGTATCCTTAGACAAATCATTTCACCTCTCTGTGACTCAGTCTCCTCGTCTGTAAAGTGAGGGGGTTATATTAGATGATTTCTGAGGTCACTTCAGGTTCTCAAATCTATAATTTCCTGATTTTTCTCGAGTCCAGATGTCCAGCAGTCTCTATAATTATCCTTAGTTGGATTAATTAAAATTAAAGGGGTTTAATAGAGACAAACTTGTTCTCTTAACCCTTCTCCCAGAAAGGAAAAATGAGAAAGCACAATGACTTCCTGCAGCTTTAAAAGTTATTGTTGTGTTTTTTTTTTTTTCTGAAAAGATTTCCATTGATTTAAAAAAAAATGAACAAAAGAGATATTTCTGTGTTAACAGAGTGGAGACCACTTTAGAACTATCCATGGTCTGTGCAGAGCACAAGTGCCCAGAGCCCCCACACTGCTTTTATGAGTGCCATTTCAGTTTCAAGGATATGAAAAGTTATTGGGAGGGGGAACTAGGAGTTAGGGGGAGGGCAGGGAGGGGAATTAAAGAAACCATTGCTCTAGTTTCTGAAACTGCCACTTTGGTGGATGGCTCCTCTATTTTCTATTTTTAATACAGAGAATTCTGAGCATTTACCAAATCTTTCTGGTTTCAGTCGATTCTAATGCATTTCATCTCCTTTATAAAAGGATAGTGGGGGCTGGGGAAGGCAAAGAGGAAAGAGGATGTTTTGGCAATAAAGCTTGAGCCCTTCTGTGGGAAGGGGGTAAAACTACAATGGGAAATTGGTTATCAGAAAGTTGAAGGCACCTGTGTATCCTGGGCTCACTAACCTATATTAGGCAACTTTATCATCTATCCACTGTCTCTGAAAAATCAGTGGATGAGAGGAGAAAGGACCTCTTTCAATACACATTTATTAATTACCCACTGTATTCAGAAGTACTGTGCTAAGCATGGGGGGGGTCACAAAGAAAAGGGGGAGGGGAAAAATCAAAGTCCCTGTCCTGTGGGGGTTCATATTCTAATGTGCATGCAAAATATATACTCTATAAATGAGAAGTAATCTTAGAGGGAATGAACTAGCAGAGGTGAGGAGGGGAAAGGGAAGGAGGAGTAAATGCTCCTAGAAGAAGGTGAGATTTGAGTTGTCTTCAGAGAAGTCCGGAGGGGAGGGAAGGGGAGGAAGCTGAGCTTTAGAGGTGTGGGGGCAGCTACTGAGAAGGATTAGAATTGGGAGGATTAATGATGAGGAATTACAAAAAGGCCAAAATCCCAGGATCTTGGACAGGAATAGGGATTAAGTGTTAAGAAAAGTGTTAAATTAAGCAAAGGGAAGTGGAGAGAAATTATTATTATTCTAGATCAGAAATGAGTTTTCAGTAGTTTAGAGAACAACCACTTAGAAGACATCCTTCACCAATGCAGATTGGTAGGTACTCTGCAATTTATAGTCTTATAATATTACCTAAAGGTGCTGAGAAGTTAAATGACTTGCCCAGGGTAGCACAGCTGCTTTGTGTCAGAAATAGGACTAGAAGCCAGGTCATCCTGACTTTAAGATATAACTTAAATATATATATATATATATCCTACGGTATTTTTTTTCTTTCTTTCATATAGACACAGGGTATGAAAGACCATGAGATAGGGAACGGAAATTTTAATGAGAAATAAAAGAATGAAAAAAAAAAAGCAAACAGAGAGAGTCAGAGAAGGAAGGAACAGAGGGAGAGAAGGAGGAACTAGAGAGAAGCAATAGAGTGGGGGACTGAGCTTTCCTGATAATAGACTAAACACACCTGAGGGAGACACGCCTGCTAAAATAAAAGAACAGCAGTTTAAAGCTCTCTTCTCTTTCCCAGGATATTTATAATGTTCTTTTCACTACAGCTGCACTCGTGAGCAGCCACAAATCAATTTTTTTCCTTTCTCTTTCAAAAAAGGGCCTCAGATATATTTCCAAAGTCTACACACAAAGTACCCAGCTGCAACAACAGGAACAGGCATGAGAAATTACAATTTTTCAAAATGTTCTTCCTTCAAGGTGGGGGGGAGAGAGAGGGGGGGAGAAGGAGAGGGAGGGGTGGGTGTGTTTGGAGTGTATTCCTCCTCTAACCCCCTTGTATTATACTGTGATGTTTTAGAATGAAATGGAATTTAAGACTTTTTAAAACAATGTATCTCTCTGTGTTTTTTTCTTTCTTCACACACCCACTGTGTACTCTTCTCCTACACATCTACAGTAGTCTCCCCTTTCCCCTTTGAATCCAGTGTGCCCTTCTGGGCACAGATGGATTAAATCCTTTGGGTTTATTCTCATTTTCTCTGCTCCTGACAGAATAATGCTTGAATGGAGAAAGGTAGAATTGTCCTTTCACCTGACAGGGGAGAAATAGCTTAAGAAGAAAGGAATCTCTTACTTTCTCTCCCTCTCATTGTCTTTCTCCTGCATTCTTCCCTTCAGCAATTTAAAGTGAAATGATGGATAAGAAAGTGGCCAAGTCCTATGCATTGTCAAGCTTGAGTCTTCAGGGAAAGAGAGGGTCAATATCTGTTAACTCTATGAGTTTTTTTAAGTGAGAGGGAAGGGCCATTGTATGTTAAATCTGTGAGTTTAATCAGGCAGACCTCAATATAGAAGCCAGGAAGCTGACTCTAGAGTCAGTCATAGTTCAGCTCCCAGTCCTGGTTCAAATCTCACCCCTGCCACTTGCTTGTTTTTTTGACTTTGGTCAAGTTACCTAACTGCTCTGGACCTCACTTTCCTCATCTATAAAATGGGTGAATTGGACTAGCTAGCCTCCCAAGTCCCAGTTCTAAATTTATGTTTGTAAGAATCAAAAACATTGAACATAATTTCATATCTATCTCACCATTTTGTTTTCTGAAGAACCTGGAAAGACATAATAAGATTTGTTATCATTAGCCATCTATAACACTCCTGTTGGCTACAAATGGGTTATAAAGCTAAAAATGAAGGACGAAAAATGGGCCATCAACAGGAGTCTAGAGAGGAAAGGTGATTAAATAACTAAAAGGAGAAATTTCCTCAGATATGTGGTTGTATGGTTTGTCCTTCATTCCCAAAAAAGACTATGACATCAGGAAGATGATGCTATAACATGCAATCAAATTGAATTTGAGTGAAGTAGGGCTGTGCAAAGTCACCAGCCTCACTTTCTTCTTTAGAGCCCTCTGGGTCCAGTGGCCATTTATAGATGTCCCTGGATGCAGCGGGAGACCTTGGCCTTTTTAATCTAAGGTCTTTGCAGGTTCTCAAAAAATTTTGAGTGAGGCAATGCCCATTTAGTGAATAGGCTTCTTTAAGAAATGGGTCAAGGGATGGCCCCTTTAATTAAAAAAAAAAAAATCAAACCAGGAGGGGAAGACCCTCAGGGCTGCAGCCAAAAGAGATACAGTTATTATTTATATTCACTCTAAGCCAGGAGGGCCCAAAAAATAACCATTACGTGGTGCTTAGTCGGGGACCTATTTTGGTCAAAAAAATACCTATTTCTTGGGATTTATGGCTAGGTTTCTTTCTCAAAGAATATCTCTTAAACCCAATTTACTCTGAATCTCATTGATTGGACAATCACAGGGCCCTTCCAGACAACAGTTTCTCAGATAAGGGCTCAAATGGAAAACAAGACTAGCAAGAAGAAATAACTAAGAAATACTCTAACCCTCTCCCACCCCAACTTTCTAGGCAACTGAAATCTGTCCTCTGGAGATGGATATACAGGTGGTCCAGTGGGCAGTAGACAGGAAGAAGAGGGAAGGGAAACTCCCAAGTGAGCTCTATTGTCTAGACTAGAGCTTAAATTGATTAGCTGAAATAACGAAAAAAGGAATTTGCCAAGGAAAATAGATTTAGCAACCAGTCCAGTGATTCCTGTCCCATAGTCAAGTTCAGTCATTTCCAACTTGTGCTAGAAAGGGTTCAAGCTATTGCTACTTTTGATCTATTCTATCTTTCTGTCTGTTCTTTATTAATGGAAAAGAACTAGGCCCCATCCTTTGAACCTGAATCAGAAAAGGATCTTCAAGTTTTCACTGACAACTAAGAAGTCTGAAAATAGTGTAAGTGGAGAAGGCAATGAAGCAGTACAGGAGGGAATGATACAAATTTATTAATTTAACTTACTTTCAGTTCTAGTATGAAAATTATAATGCATTTGATTATATAGAGCCCTATACTGCACTAAACTTTATGGGGAGGGGGTTGAACTTTTTGAGGATAATTCTTTGAAACAAAATGTACAATCAAATAATTCACACAAAAGTACATATTTAAAGCACATTAAGGCAGCCTTTTACAATGAAAATAACACCAAATTTGAAATCAAAGTATTTAGGTTCCACTTCCAAGTCCCTCACTTGCAAGGTAACATGGAGCCATGGATAGAACACTAAACCTGTATTCAAAAAGCCTGACTTCAAATCCAAGTTTAACTACTTATGATGTGTACAACTGTGGACAAACTCCTTTAACTTCTCTGGGCCTCAATTTCCTTATCTGTAAAATATGGTGGTGAGATAGGTAGATTCTAAGGTCCCTTCCAGCTCTAGAACTATGAACATAAATAAATCTATATATCCATCTATAAATCCATGACTTACTAACTAGCTGTGTAATTCTGGGCAAATTACTTAATATCCCTGGGCCTCAGTTTTCTCATCTGCAAATTGAGGGGGTTCCAAATATAAGGTCCTTGGTACGTGAACCATCTTAGAATCTTTGGGTATCACTTGAGACCCTGACACTTTCTACCTGTGTTACCCTGGGTGATGTGTTTCCTCTCTGTGAACCTGTAATGGTAATGGGAATCTGAAGATCTTCCCCACCCCTTGGCCTCTTAATAGGCTTAAGTGAATCTGACAATCTTTCCTGATTTGGAAATATCCTCTGCACCCTAATAGGCTGACTGTGGTTGCATGGAACCTGTGTCGGGAAGCTTGTTTTTCAGGACTGCCCATATCTTGTTACTTTGTGATTGGGCAGAGTGGACCAAGAGGGTTGTGACATTCTTTGAGCCAGGAGAAGGTTATATATACCCTGATGTGAGGTTTTGCTTTGGGGCTCACTTTGGGAAGAGTTGTGTGATTTGGCCAGATGAGACTCTGGGCAGCCGTTGAGACCCCCGGCTTTGAAAACCCAGATGTTGGTGATTCCTTCTCTGGTAACTAACTAGGTATGGATGTAATGGTCAGACAGCTGGAAGCCCTGTTTGCTGGTCTATTTCTCTGTACTTTTTTTTGTCTGCTCGTAACTTTTGTTTGTATTCTCTAAAGTTCAGGGTGCTGACTTTTCCCCCTGAACTAAGTAAATGACATATGTTTGATTAAAGTTTGATTTGAGTTGCTTTCCTTTAGAAAAGCAGATCTAAGAACATGTGCTAGCAGCCATCATGGGAATGCTAGGGTGCTTGCTGCTGCAGAACCTTGATTTCATCTTCTATAAAATGACAGCTTTGGACTCAGTGATCTCTCAGGTTTCTTCCAGAACTACATCCTCTAAACTCTTGCTGACAGGCAATAATAAATGTACTACATTAAGAAGACCTCAGTTTAAAGAAATTATTATAGTTAACAAAGCACAAACATTATCCTAATTTAGAAATTAGGTCTACTTGGCCTCTGGTTAAAGACATCAGTTCCAGCCAATGTTCCATCTTTAATCATAACATTTATAATTCAACAAGAATTGGATTCAACAAGAGAGAAACAGCATAGCAGAGTGGATAGAAAGCCATCCTGAAAACCAGGAAGGCCTGGGCATCAAGTGTTGCCATTGATATATACTGTCTATGAAACCCCAGGCAAGTGACTTAACCTCTCAGTACTTTGGTCCAGAGGGTAGCTGGGTGGTGAAGTGGATACAGTGCTGGGTTGGGTTTGGAGTCAGGAAGATCTGAATTCAAATGTGACCTCAGACACTTCCTACCTGTGCGACCCTGGGCAAATCACTTAACCCTGTTTGCCTCAGTTTTCTCATCTGTAAAGTGAGCTGCAGAAGGAAATGAATGGCAAAACACTCTGGCATCTTTGCCAAAAAAAAAAAAAAAACCCAAATCATATCATGAAGAGTCTGAAATGACTGAACACACCAGGCTATCTTCTAAGACCAATAAACGGCCTAAAAGGTGCTGATCTATATTGGTAAAGAGAGTTTTTGTTTGTTTGTTTGTTTGTTTTTACCAAGGAGTCCTCTACAACAGTGAAATCACAGATCCAGTCCCTACACCTATCAACAAAAATAATAGATTAGCTGTGCACAAGGTGCTATGTTAGGTGCTGTAAGTGACTGTGAGAGGAATAAGACAAGAGTCTCTGGGGTGGCTAGGTGGTGCAGTTAAAAGAGCACGGGCCCTGGAGTCAGGAGGACCTGAGTTCAAATCCGGCCTCAGGCACTCAACATTTACTAGCCCTGTGACCTTGGGCAAGTCACCTAACCCCAATTGCTCTGCCTTCGCCCCTCCAAAAAAGCAAAAAAAAAAAAGACAAGAGCCTCTGTATATACTTGGACCTCTGTGGTGCATTGGACATGAGCCAGGCCCATTTAGGTACAAAATTGGAAAGAAATGAGACTCTCATCATCTGCATAACAATTAAAAATAGGAGGTTTGCTTAGTCATAGCAGAGAAGGGACATACAGAGAAGGAAAGAGCCATTCATCCAGGATGAAGGATTGATCCAGGTGAATTGAGCTCTCCAGTATAGTTCATGCTGCTATTCTAAGGTCACAAGCCAGAGGGAGGAACTACTGTCCTTGTTGTTTATACCCCTGGGCAGGAATTTATATCAATAGCAAGAGCCTTAGTCTCCTGAGCCAATCAGCTTTTCTGAAAGACAACTTCAATACCTTTTAAGGTAACAGGAGCCTAGCTTTCAGGGCAGCTAGGTGGTGCAGTGGGTTGACTGATGGGCCTGGAGTCAGGAGTTCAAATCTAACCTGAGACACTTACTAGCTGTGTGACCTTGGGTAAGGTACGTAACTTTGCTCAGTTCCTCCGCCATAAAATGAGCTGGAGAATGATGTGGTAAACCCCTGCCAAGAAGACCCAAAAGGGGTCGAGAAGAGTCAGCCATTTCTGAAAAACAAGAAGAAACATAAATAAAACAGTTTTGAGAAGGTGAGATTTGTTTTGGCTAAAGAAATTAGGGAAAACTTCATGGAGAAGGTGGCATCCATTCTGGACTTATAAGAATGGAAAGAATTTCAGCAAGTGGCCATGGTAGAGACAATATTCTGAGCAGAGAGGATGCCATACTTAGATGGAGAGGAATAAGATGACATAAGAGTAGAAAGGTAGATTGGAATTTTGGTAGGACCATGAAAACTGAGGAGTTTTTGCTTTATTGGAGAGAATACTTGTACATATATAATAATGATGACTAACATTTATATAGTGCTTTATGGTTTACAAAGAATTTTACCATGATTATTATTTTTTTTTTTTTACAAATATATCAACAAGTTTTATTGTAGATATAGCAATATGGTAATGAAATCTAGGACAGGTAAGTTTCAATTACCTGAAGAAATCTGTACTTCATGGCTAGGCTCAAAGTACCTAGGTTTAACAATTGAGCAGAAAAAGGTATTTATATCTTGCATTAACTCTTCTGTGGGAACACATTAGTGTTTTTTTTTGGGGGGGGGAGGGGTGAATAGGATCATTATCATAGCTGTATTATAGATGTTCAGGCCCTTCTCGTCTTTCAGAATTCATGGAGGTCCACCCTCAAAGGAAGGCCAACAGCACGTTGGGTAGTTTCTTCATGAAGGACTTCTTGTCCTTCGAATCTCTGTGTTGATAAATCTGGAAACGGCCACAGCTGCTGCTGATCTGGAGTCCCTCTGGCCAGCGGCTGGTCAGGCCCGCCCTGGGGCTAAAGCCTCCGCTCCGCTCCGGTTCCGGGCTGGGCTCCACTCCCAGAGCGTTGTGCTGGCTGATTCCTGCCGGCCTGCTGGGCTGTCCTCAGTGGGAGGTTAGCTTCTCTGTGTCATTTTGTGGGTTCTGAAGCTCCAAAGTTTTTTTTAGAGTCCCCTTTTTACATGGATTGGGGAAGGTGGAAGCCGGAGCCTTGAGAAGGTCTTGCTTCTACTCCGCCATCTTGGCTCCCCCCCACCATGATTATTAATAGTGATTATAATAGTTAGCTTACTATATAGCAGTCACTATGCTAAGTGTTTTATTTATTATCTCATTTGATCTACACAAGTCCTGGGAGATAGGTGCTAATATTATCCCTATTTATAGATGGGGAAACTGAGGCAATCCGAGATTAAGTGACTTGCCCAGGGTCATATTTGATTTCAGGTATTCCTGACTCTGGGTCCAGTACTCTATTCACTGTGTAACCCAGCTATATAAAATAGTGGCTGGCAGGGTGGAGAGACTGAGAAACATATTTTGTGTGTCTAAACAAGATGACAATAATGATCCTTTTTCCATTATGACTTTATTGAATTATCATGTAACCGGACTGAGATACAAATTATAAATTGCAACCTATAAGTCACCTTAATGTTCCAGAAAGCCACTAAAGAAACCTTGGAAGTCAAGAATATTATCTGGACCTAATGCCCAGTTCAGACTTCAGTCTCTGATATAGTGCTCAATCTAACGATAGGAGAGATATCAGAATGATAGGAGTGAGAATTCGGGGACAAAGTCAAAGAATGCCTTTTTGAGAACTCAGAACTTGAAGCCTGGATGCACAGGCCTTTGAAATCTGTTCACAATCTTCTTACCCGCTGTGCTTAATTAAGACTCTGAAACCATCATTAAAAAACACAAGTGACATTCCTCTTTCATCTGCTCTCCACACACTTACCAGTTTTCAATCCTCCCTCCCCAAGCTGGCCTAAAGGAAACAAAACCAGCTAATGTGGCAAAACACTTCTTACTTTCTCTTAACCTTAATTTCCTGCAATGTGTTTTCACAATGTTCTTGAACATACATACACACATGTGTACTATATGTTCTTATAAGAAGTGGAAATCAAAAACTTTTAAATATATAATTAAATAAATAAAACAAAATAAAAATAAATTATAAAATAAAACATAAAAATAAATTTTAAATAATACTTTTCCCCTCAATTGGTAAAGGGAAATCATAGGTTCAAGTCCCTCTTCTTATCAATAAAAAAACAATAACTTTATTAAGTGCCTGCCATATGCAAGGCAGCATGCTTAGTTATGAATGAATTTCTACTGGTCTTACAATTAAAATTCTTTAGGTTTAAACCTGTGGTTTAGCAGTCAGTAGTGTGGGCAAGTCCTTACCTTCTTTGAGTCTTAATATTATCTGTGAACTTCTTGTTCTTCTTTCTTCTCCTCCTCTCCTCCCCCTCCTTCTCCTCCTCCTCCCCTCCCCCTCCTCCTCTTCTTCTTCTTCTTAAATTTTGAGGCAATTAATGTTGTGTCCTTTCTGAATCCAGATTTGAAATATTTGTATTAACTATTGCAGGGCTGATAGATGGCAGGCCTGGAGTCATACTTACTAGCTATGTGACCCTAGCCAAATTACTTAACCCTGATTGCCTCAGTTTCTTCATCTTTAAAATGAGCTGGAGAAGAAAATGGCAAACCATTTCAGTGTCTTTGCCAAGAAAAGCCCAACAAGGGTCATAAAGAGTAAGACATAAATGAAAAAGACTCATCACCATCATCATCACTAACTTCATAAGGTTATTATAAAGATCAGATGAGATAATACATATAAAACACCTTACAAATATTAAAAGATTATGGAAATACAAATTATTCTGTAGCAACTGGGGGTACCCTTCTCCAACACACAGGATAGATTCCTCCTATGCCAGACTGATGATAGTCTACGTGTCCACATCTTTTAAAATCGTAGCTCAAAAGCCCCACTAATGTGTTTATCTTTATTATCTTTAATAGTAAACCAGAGGACACAGTTGAAAGCAAAGATGAATTTAAAATTTAAAATTAAATTTTAAAAGATAATTACGAAAATTAGCAAAAAAAATTCTCACATAAATATGAAGATAAGAAATTTCTCACCATCAAAATCATTGACACCACCAACTAGTTCAACAAATGTAGTCTTATTAACAGAAGTGACACTAAAGATAATGCATTACCATCTCCTCGGGCCTTTTCATCTGATTTGCGGCTAACACTTATTTGTGTTGCTTCCTCCTATTAGAATGTGAGTATCTTGAGGGTAAAGTTTTCCATTTATATCCCTAGAACTTGCAAGGTGCTTTGCACGCAGCTTCATAAATTTTTTTCAATCATTCATTCACAAGCTATAAATCTATGCAGTATCAGTAGAAAGAATGGACATATGTAGGGAAAATACTCGAAGGTACAAACATATATGCACAGAGGGAACACATATGTGCAAAGGTATATGTATAAAGGGATGCCTAGGCAGGGAACACATGTAGAACACATGTGTATTATCATTCCTCCCCAAACATACCCCTCTTTTGAATTTCCCTATTATTATTGAGGATAACACCATTCTTCCACTTGTACACAACTTTGGTGTTACCTTTGATAATAATACCAACCAATATTTATATAGCACTTACTATGTGCCAGGCACAATGCTAAGTATGTTCCAATTATTAAATCTCATTTGATTCTCACAACAAACCTGGCAGGTAAGTGATATTATTATCCTCACTGTACAGATGAGAAAACTGAGGCAAATAAATAGAGGTCAAGTGACTTTCCCAGGGTCACACAGCTAGTAAGTGTCAGAGACTGGATTTTAACTCAAGTCTTCCTGACTTCAAGCCCACTGCTCTATCTACTGAACCACCTTACTGCCTTCCTATCTTTCATTAAATCCACGTATCCAGTCACTTGCCAAATCTTGTAATTCCTTTCTCTACATCATCTTTCACACGCTTCCCATTTTCTGCACTCTTATAATGACAATCCCCAGTCCTCATCATCCCTTGCCTGGGCTATTACAGTAATCTTCTAATTGTTCTCATTGTCTCAAGGCTTCCCCACTCCAACCCATCCTTCGGTCATTTGCCAGAGTGGTTTTCTTGAAACACAGATCTGACCATGTCACCCCTACCTTTCAATAAACTCAACTTAATATCTCCAGGATAAAATTTAAAGACCTTCATTTGGCATTTAAAGCTCTTCGCAACAAGGCCTCTACCTACCTTTCTTAATTTATTTTTTTTTAACATTCTACCACCCTCTACCAGAAGACTTTAATGCCAACAGATTAGAGTGCTTCTCCTTGTATGTTCACTGTTAACGTAGAGGAAAAGCTGAGTCAACACAAAGTTGGCAACAGTGGAGCAGAAAAGGAGTGGGCAGCTTTCAGAGATTTGGGTATAGCACTGTATTTAATTCATCTGGGTTAGAATACTCACAAACATCAGGACTGGTTTGATGAAAATGATGGGGAAATTTAGAAAGTGATAAATGAAAAACAAGAACTCCACAGGGTTTATCATCAGTGTCATTCTTCTCTAAGAAGGCAATATTTAATCCCATCAAAAGTAAAGAACAAGTTGGGGTGGCTAGGTGGTGCAGTAAATAGAGCACCAACCCTGGAGTCAGGAGGACCTAAGTTCAAATCCGGCCTCAGACACTTGACACACTTACCAACCATGTGCCTTTGGGCAAGTCACTTAACCCCAACTGCCTTCCAAAAAAAAAAAAGTAAAGTACAAGTAAAGCTTAGAGAGATGCAGGATTCTTGGATCAGTAAAAAGGCAGATGAAATTCAATTTTATGCTGGTACTAAATCCAAAGTCCTTTTACGATCTGTAGGTTACTTATGGGTCAAAGACCTATGGTGTATCTCAGTTACACAGCACTGATGGAACCACATTGATTAGTGGTAAAGACATGATCCTGGAGAGAGAAGCTGAACACTTCCATGGTGTTCTCAACAGACCATCAGGTTGAAATCAATCCTTCTCTAGCTGAACTTTGAATGCCATTAGGCTCCTCTCTTGTGAAAAAGTGTCTGGTGCTGATTCTATTCAAGAGAGATTTGCAAGGCTGGGGGTCCACTGTATGTACACTGGCTGAAATTTTCTGGGTTATATGGCAAGAGGATGTTATCCCCTACTAGCTCAAGGATGCTTCCATTTTATCCATCTCTGGAAAGGAAAGGGAAATATGTTGTCCTGTGACAAACACAGAGGGACCTCTCTCTTAGTCATTGCTGGCAAGATTCTTGACAGAGTCCTCCTTAATAGACTAAGTCTTCATCTGGAAGATAATCATCTATCTGAGAGCCCGAGTGCCTTCAGAAAGGGTCAAGAAATGATCAATATGGTATTTGCTTATCAACAACTCCAGGTGAAATGGCAGGAGCAGAACAGAGGTTTGTACACGATGTTTGTAGATCTAACGAAGAACTTTGACGTTGTTAGTTGTGAGAGCTTGTGGAAAATTGTGGCAAATTTTGGTTATCTGGAGAAGTTCATCAGTATCATACATCAGTTTCACGACTGAATGCTTGCCTCCATTCTAGATGATGGACAATGCTTTTGTATCTTCCCAGGCAGGACTGTGTGCTTGCTACCATGCTTTTTAGCAAGATATTGTCTATGATGTCAGCTACCTTCAAAGAGGATGAAAACAGCATCAAGGTCTGCTAGTACACTGATGGCAAATTATTTAACTTGAAAAGTGGAGGGAGAATTGATACATGACTTTTTGTTCCCTGATGATTGGGCACTATTCAATGAAGCCTCAGAGAATGAGATGCAACAATGTATCGATTCTCTGGGGCTTGTGCTAATTTTGGCTTAACAACTAACACGGAGAAAACAGAGGTTCCCCACCAGGCAGCACCAAACTATTAATATGCATTACAGCAAATGGAACAGTTGTGAATGCTATGGATAAGTTCACTTACCTTGGAAGTATACTTTCCAGGGTGGTATAAGGTTGATGCACTCATTGCCAGAACTAGATCAGCATTTGAGAGACTGAAGGAAAGTGGGGGAGAGCAGAGATACTAGTCTGCCTACCAAACTATTGTGCTGACCCTGCTGTGCGCCTACACAGTATGCCAGCGCCATGCCAGGAAACTGGCTCACTTCTCCTTGAATTGTCTTAGGAAGATTCTGAAGATCACCTGGCAAGATAAGGTACTGTACACTGAGATCCTGTCTGGAGCTGAATTGCAAAGCATTCAAACTCCCCTGCAGAGAAGGCAACTGTGAAGAGCTGGTCATGTTGTTGAAACACCAAAAATACATTTACCTAAAAGACTATTTTACAGAAAACTCACCCATCAATTGCTCACATGGAAGTTAGAAGTGATACAAAGACACTCTCAAAGTCTCTCTGAAGAACTTCAGAATCAATTATGAGATGTGGGAGACACTGACTGACACAGGACTGCCCAGTATAGCAAACCTGCATCAAAGAAGGTGCTGTACTCTGTGAGCAGAATTGTAGTAGCCCAAAGAAATGTGAGATGAGCAGATTCAGAGGCATCTCCACTCCAAATGTCCATATGGATTGTTTGTGTCCAACTTGTGGTAGATAAAGCCTTCTAAGCTCATATTGGACA
The DNA here is from genome assembly GCF_028583685.1 of Petaurus breviceps papuanus. Classification (NCBI taxonomy): domain Eukaryota; kingdom Metazoa; phylum Chordata; class Mammalia; order Diprotodontia; family Petauridae; genus Petaurus; species Petaurus breviceps. The sequence goes on from NW_027187351.1 coordinate 3,010,241, forward strand.
CATGTGGACACTGAGCTCATTTTGAGCCCCAGTTACACAAACTGTACTTTGACCCCAACCTAGTGATGTCATTTTGCTCTTCTTCAAGAATGAAGGACAAAACCACCCAACTGCTATAACAACCCATGACAACGATGACTGTAACCATTACACTTCTACTTTATTGTTGTTTAGTCGTATCTGACTCTTTGTGACCCTCCCTAGACTTGTCCATGGGGTTTTCATGGCAAAGATGGAGTGGTTTGCCATTTCCTTTCCCAGTGTGTACCCATTTTATAGTTGAGGAACTGAGGCAAATCGGGGTTAAGTGACTTGCCCAGTGTCACACAGCTAGTATGTGTCTAAGGCCAGATGTGAACTCAGGTCTTGCTGATTCCAAGCCCAGTGCTCTATTCACTGTGCCACCCAGCTGCCACAATGCACTACTCCTACTCATACCCTTCCTCCTACTCTTCCTACTACATGAATACTCCGTTTACTCTTGTTACTACTATTAATTCTACTTTTATTGCTATCACTAGAAAGGCAGCATAGGACAGTGGAAAGAGGGCTGGCTTGGGTGTCAGACCACCTGGTTTGGAATACTAGCTTTACCACCTACTATGTAAGACTGTGACTGTTCCCAGCCTCTTCTCCATACCTGGAAGGCTCTGTAGATGCAGTGACAAGGACTCCAGGCTCCCCCTCCATCTAATCTTCCCGACCTGGTTCCCAAGCTGGAGGCTTCAGATTAAGTTAAATACTGAATCCAAGGCATCTCCAGGATCAGTCATACAGTTTCTAATTATTTCTGTTCCTGTTCCTCGCTCCAGTACACAGTCTCACGCCTGCTACCATTCATTGTCCTGGTGTCTAGCATAGGCTACGCTCCCCAATGCAAGCTGAATTTGAGACCCACTTCTGGGATGGATGGATCAGAGGGGGCCAGTTTCATGCTGTTCTTGCTCGATGCACAGTTTTAGGAGCTGTCATAGTAGCACTTCCCAGTTCAGTTCTGTCTCTGCACTCAAAGGCTTTGCAAAGTATCTTCCAGGGTAGATCCAGTCACCAATGCCCTTCAGCTTCTGTTGTATAGGTTAGGTTGACCTCAGATGGAAAAAAAGTGTCCATGTAACTTTTACTTAGATTTTCTGCTCATGACTTGGTTTGGTGATCTTTCTAAGTCTTTGTTGGAGTAGTTGTGAGGTAAGGAGAGCTGGGTTGAATTGCTTCCTTCTGCTCCACCATCTTTGCTGGTCTCTCCGGCGTAGTGTGTTATGTATTATTCCGTGTGTGTGTGTGTGTGTGTGTGTGTGTGTGTGTGTGTGTGTGTGTGTGTGTAAATCTCTGGAAATGGGTTGACTGATGACAAAATCTCCTGGCATTTGTAGTTCCTTTCAGTTTGGGAAGAGAAGAAACTAAGTGCTGAAAGTTTTCATACACCTGAAAGGTAAGAGTTTGGAGACTCTTGAGAAGAACTAGGGAGGAAGAGAAAAATGAGAGCAGTACCACTGCAACGGCTCTACCAAGTCAGCAGGCTGTGTCTGCCACTTTTGCAGTCCCCTTCTTTAAGACCTCTTGATGAGTCCTCTACTGAGCAGCATTTTGGATGTTGTTATTCAGTTGTTTCAGTTGTGTTCAACTCTTTGTGACCCCATTTGGGATTTTCTTTGTAAAGATACTGGAGTGGTTTGCTATTTCCTTTTCCAGCTCATTTTACAGATGAGGAAACTGAGGCAAACAGGTTTGAATGACTTGCCCAGGTTCACATAGCTAGGCAGTGTCAGAGGTCAGATTTGAACTCAGACCCAGCACTCTAACCACTGTACCACCTAGCTGTGTGCTGGGACCCGTAACCTGCTTGTGAGAGCCACAGTCGAAGTTTCAGTGTGAGCATTTACATCTTAGACATAGAATCACTACCAATCAAACCCTGATTGTTTTGTTGATTTTCTAGACTTATGAAGATGTTAATCGTGTAGATTGAACTTAAAAGTGGGTCAGCATACATTCTTTTTTTCAGAGAGCCTAGTTGTCATGTGTTTACCAGCACCCTCCTGTATTGCTTTATAAACATTGCTAGAGCAATGTTTATAAGTACAATAAAATGAGGCTCAGAAAATGAAGTCATCACCAAACTGGAGGCCTGCTATCCAGAGAACTATAATAATAACAATAAATAAATAAATAATAACTAACATTTATATAATGATTTAGTTATTTGGTATTTCCCCCCAATTACATATCAAAACAATTTTTAGTATTTGTTTTTTTTTTAATTTGAGTTCTAAATTATCTCCCTCTCTTCCTACCCCCCTCATGGAGAAGGCAATCAATCTGATAGTTATACAGATGTAGTCATGTAAAACATATTTCCATATTAGTCAAGTTGTAAAAGAAAACATATACTAATAAGAAAAATAAAAGTTTTTTAAAATATGCTTCAATCTGTTATATAATAATTTAAAGTTTTCAAACTACTTAACACCAGTTTCCTCATTTGAGCATCACAACACCTCTGCCTCCATCTAAATGGACAAGCTAAGACAGGAAAATGATTGTAAATGTTTTATCTCCAGCTCTAGAGCCAGTAACAGGGGTGCTGAAACAAGCCAGATGGTAGGAATTGGCATGCTTTACCTTGCCCTAGCCTTATTTCCGTTTCTGTTTTTCTTAGATTTATCCAATAAAAAAATACATCAGCTAGATTTAATAAATACTTCTTATAAACATCTGTGGTCACCCTTGTCCTTTTATTGGTAAGTGTCCCTTTGATATAGAGCCTACTACGCGCCAGACACTGTGCTTTCTAAAGCACTTTACAAATATTATCTTATTTGATTCTCATAACAACCCTATGGAGTAGGTGTTGTTATTATGCCCATTTTATAGTTGAAGAAACTGAGGCAAACAGATTAATTGATTTGCCCAGGTTCACACAGCTAGTGAGTGTATGAGACTGGATTTGAATTTAGGTCTTCCTGACTCCAGGCCCAGCATTATATGCATGAGGGCATCATAGGAGCCATGGAGAGAGTTCAACTGCCAGCCCATGGTTAGAGAATTTTGCTCTCTAAATAGGGACACAGTGGAAGCCATTTCTACTCTTCTAAGTGCAGAATTACTATGGATGTGGGCCTTATTTTATAAATCTACCCCATAGATAAGAGCCAACACTTTGGCTTTCAATAACATACATTAATTAACATCTAAATATCATGTATTAGCACATATATTAGATGTTTTATCTCCCCAGCTAAGCTGTAAGAATTATGTGGTATTCTTTGTGTCCTTCATAGTGCTAACAGGCCTTCAGTAAATAATTGTCAAATGATTGATTATCATTATTATTAGCAATACTATTATTTATATCAGATCTGAATCTCATATAATCTTTGACAATTCACAGATGCCTTTGCCTTAGTAGTGACAACGATAAGCCCCATCCCTCCAATATATTAAATTTATCCAATAATTTATTTTCTAGTTACACTTGTGTGGTTTTTAATATCTCTGAGATGTGAGATTATTCCACTCATATTGGCTCTCACTGTTCCCTAGGTCTGGAAGCTCCCATAGAGATTTAAGAGACTTCAGAGATAATCTAATCCCAATTCCTTACTTTACAGGTGAGGAAACTGAGTCTCAGAGAGGGTAAGTGGCTTGCCCAAGGCCTGACAGGTAATAAGTGTCAGAGCTGGGATTTGATTACAAATTCACTATTCTTTCTACTACAGCACGCTGCCTTCAACCTTCATTTTCTCACGCTAAATTCTTGCATGTTTTTTGGTACCTATCCCAAATTCCTCTTCCACCAAAACTCTGGCCCTAGCACTGGCACTGTTAACATTTCCTCTCTAGATCTCTGTTGGTCTTTCATTTTGCATATTTCTAATGCTCCTAAAGTAACAAGTGTTAGACTTACCTGTTTCATATCCCCCACCCAACCCCTACTAGACAGTAAACTACATGAAGACACAACCACATATTCTTTTAAATGTTGTTCACCAGTCAACAATTATCGTTGAAACTGAATCAAATCAACTTGATATATGTAAAGCCTCTTGCTTTTTTTTCTATTTTTGAAATTATTTTATGCAAAAAGAACATTCCAGAAACAGAACAATTATTGGTCTCATTAACAAAGAAGCATTGCAAGTATATGGGGTGTTTCCTCCCCTACTGCAAAACAGAAACATATTCTAAATAAATGTGAAAGGATGTGAGGACCTTAGGATTTAATGAGTATCCCAAAGTTTTATACAGCATTCGTATGTGGCTTATCTCATCCCAATAATTCTGTGATACTTAAAAATAGAAATGTTTATTTTTATTCGTTTTGGTAAGGTGTTATTTGAGAGTTATTTGGTGTATAACAGAAATAACAACAACAAAAAAACTATACATTGAGTTGTTTGTAGATTCTAAAGAAGTGGTTTTGCCAGTACAGAAGTGAGGGCTGGGGAGAAGGGAAGGGCTCCTTCCCTTCTTTAGGTTTTCCTCAATGTTTGTGAATGTTCCATTTATATTCTGATCTTCTACTTTGGGTTATGATGGGAAGGGTCTATTATTTCTAAAGTCTGAAGCAAGGAAAACAAAAATCTACCACCAATTGAGTATTCAATAATCTTATGAAACATTGAAAACTTCAATAACTCTTTTTGGGCTCTTTTGTCATGGTCCTAAATGGTTCTCTGAAAGAGTCAGTGAAGGTAGCACCATTTTGTGCCAGCTCTTCATCAGCCACATCCCTTACAATGCCTCTTATAGGTGATATGAGGCTGACTAGACTGGGGTGAGGTCCTCAAAGAGGACCAATGACATTAGGAGGGGGTATGTCTTGACTTCCAGGTGAATTGGATTTTAGTGAGGCAGAACTGTGCAAAATCATCAGCCTCACTCTCTCAAAGGAAGTAGTTCTTGAGATGAACCTTGAAGAAATTAGATGTTTTAAGAGGTAGAGGTAGGGAGAGAGAGAGATCATCAAAGGCACAGGGTAGCAGCTTAGGCAAAGACCCAGAGAGGGGAAATGCAATATCATGATAAGGGAATAGCAAGTAGAAAGATAGAACCTAGTGTGCAAAGGTATGCTATCAGCTTGGAACAAAGTTCCATATTGTGAAGGGTTTAAAATTCCATAGGTCAGACTTTATATTTTATCCTAAATGGTAAGGCATTTAAGCTTTTTGTATAAACCTGTCCCATACCTATGTTACCCTGTATATGCATGTATGATCCTTTTAGAAAACATAAAATTGGAGAAAAGATTGGAATCTCAGTAGGATGGGACCAAGACTTGAGTTATGAGTTATTATGTTATTTGTAAGTCTAGATAGAAACCTAAACTGATGCAACTCCCATCTGATCATGTCCAAAGAAGTGTAGGGCTTAGGACCCCTAAACTCTACTCTAACTTGCACATTAGAGCTGATAGCTACAGAGGTCTAGAGGCCTCAGGGCTACAGATTCTACACCCCTGGACCTTAGACCTTGCAATGGGACCATCTGGTCCCAACATAGTATACTGAAAATGATTCCAGAAAATAATTTAGTGAAAGAATTTATGAATGAATTAGTGAACTAAAAGCATTTATTAAGTACTTAACATATGGCAAACACTGCCTTGGTGCCCACATTGGGGATGCAAACAGAAAAAGCAAGGTAATCTCTGCCATTAAAAAGTTTGCAGGATGTGATAATGAACGTGATGGAATTGTGCCAAGAAAGGATGGTTTATTTGTCCGTTTTTAGAGCAAAAGAACAGTGAGTAGAATCATTTGGAGACACATCTTTTCCATGAATATGATATCAATTTCCTGGACAAAAATTAGAAAGTCAGATGGGGGAATTACATGCATGGCCACAGAGGGGAAGGAAAAGATATAGCTAGGGTTGGATGGGTTGTGAAACGTGTTCCAGATTCTAGGTCTGGCTATATATAGTAGGCCATTTATGTGGATACTGGCTAGCTCACCAATCAAGACAGCATGAGCCCAGGGTCATGGTTCCAAGATTGAGTAGATTAAGCTATTCCAGGAAGTAACTGATCTGAGGAGATCCAGGAAGTCCTGTGGTCCAGAAAGAACTTCAGAAGATCAGATGGTAAAAAGACGCCCAACATGGACAATCTGATGGGTTGTCAAGCCAGTGAAAAGAAAAAAATTACTTCATGGGAACCTCTCTCTTTAAATAACAAAATCAGAAATCTGCTTGGATACAAGGAGAATATGATTCATCTGGTTTGATTGATTCAAGGCAACCAAAAATACTTGTCCTTTCCCTGTTTAAGACCATTATTGTCTGAACAGAGAACATAGCTAATCCTATTATGAAATCAGATGTCAATGAGAGATGCAACAATATTGATTTGCCATTATTATCTACACAGTGCTCACAATAGGCAGAAATGCCAATTTTGCTGCTTACAGGACCATCTGAGGGAGGTACAGAGAATAGAAAGCACTGGGTCAGGGCTTTGCTACTTACCACCCCTTTGAACTTGGTCAAGCTACCTTGACCAAGTCTCTTGGCCTCAGTTTTCTCATATATAAAATGAGGAGGTTGGGCTAGATTGTCTCTGCTATAATGATAATGGTGGTGCTAGGAGCTCCCACCATTTTTAATTATCTGTACATGTGTAGATAGTGGAAACTACGTGGTGCAGTGGATAGAGAGCTGGGCTTGAAATTAGGAAGATTCATCTTTGGGAGTTCAAATCTGGCCTCACACTCTTACTAGCTGCTTGGCCCTGGGAAAGTCAATTATGCCATTTGCCTCTGTTTCCTCAGCTGTTAAAAAGGGGATAATAATAGTACCTATGTTCCAGGGTTGTTGTGAATATCAGATGAGAATATTTATAAAGTGCTTAGCACTTTTAGGCATTGTCTAAATGCTAGTGATGAGGATGATGATGATTGAGGATGAGGATGATGATGATGATGATGATGATGATGATGAAACAAGAGCAGCTCATGTCCTAGTGATGATTTAAAATGTGTAGAATTCTCTCTTCACAACAACCCTACAAGGTAGGCAGCACAAGAATCATCATTTTTCATGGAGAAATAGGCTCAGACACTTTGTCCAGGTGATTTGCCCAGGGTCAAACATCAAAATGGCTAAGAAGTGTCAGAGCTGATCTTTGATCCCAAGTTTTCTGAATCCAAGGTCAGTACTCTTCCTTCCTTCCTTCCTTCCTTCCTTCCTTCCTTCCTTCCTCCCTCCCTTCTTCCTTCCTTCCTTCCTTCCATCCTTCCTTCCTATCTTCCTTCCCTTCCCTCCCTCCTTTCTTTCTTCCTTCCTTCCTTCCTTCATTCCTTCCTTCCTTCCTTCCTTCCTTCCATCCTTCCTTCCTATCTTCCTTCCCTTTCCTCCCTCCCTTCTTCTTTCCTTCCTTCCTTCCTTCCTTCCTTCCTTCCTTCCTTCCTTCCTTCCTTCCTTTCTTCCTCTTTTTCTCCCTTTCCTCCTCCCTCCATTCTTTTCCTCTTCCCTTCCTCTCTCCCTCCCTCCTTTCCTTCCTTTCTTTCTGAAGTTGAGCATTATAGAAGAATAAGTACTAGATTTGTAGTCATAAGACCCATGCTATATTCTTGGGTTTGCCACTTATTAGCTACATAAACCATTTCTCTTCTCTGAGCCTCCTCTTTTTTCATCTGTAAAATGGGGATAATAATACTTGTACTAGGATTTCTGGGAGGAAAGCACTTTGCAAACTGCAAAGCTCTATATACTTTGAGAGACATACTTGGTGGTGCTTGGCACATAGTAAGCACTTAATAAAGGTTTATTGATTGATTGACATCTGACCTTAGAATCAGGAAGACTTTGCTTCAGGTCCCGACTGTGACACAAACCAACTCAAGATATGTAAAGTCACTTGACCTCTAAGTGCTCTTGGCAACTCTGTAGACCAGAATTAATAGAGGGAGCTGACTTATCTGGTAGTTCCCTATACCAATAAGATCACTGGCTCAGTCTCTATCCATATTATTAAATTTATATGTTAAGCTTCTTTTCATGATAATTAGTAATATTATGTGTGTATATATGTTTGTGGGTTCCTATTATACTATCTTGTCCCTAAAAATATAGAATGTCTCATTTTTTCTTTGCATCTCCCAATGCCTTGACCATGATGTATTGTTATTAAATATTTGATACATGAATGAATGAATGAATGAATGAATGAATGCTCAGCCAAAGGAACAGTTTACCTTTGCTTTTGTTTAGGCCATCTGTTTGGAAAGATAGATGGTCCATGAATTAACATTAGGAGTCTATTACTCCCAACGCAAGTATTAAAATCCCATATCACTAAATGTTCCAGAACTCTTCCCTCTTGAGTGAATTTGAAGCTTGGGGGATTCCTTGCCCCCTTTAAACATTTTCTTTAATCAGTACAATTTAGGAAACAGCTCATTTCCAAGGACATTGTGCATTTCCAAAATGGTCATTTGGGACATCACCAGCATCAGCCACAATCCCCCCTCCTCAAATAAGGAGATCCGTCTTTAGACAATATCATGGAATATTGTATTGCAGATGTGACAACGTATTATTAAAACAGCAAAATCCCGGCTTCCATCTGCCAGTTGAAATGCAAGGCATTGCTCCTTTCCCTGTAATGTTAGACTTTATTGGGTTTGTCAGCAGCACACGCCATTTTAATATTTGATAAATAGATACAGGAGGGATTGTTTCAAACTACAATCCTGCTGTTTCCGTTGTTCACCTTCCTTCTCCAAGTCTCTCTCTCCTCAAACTAATATCCCCCTCCCCCGAAAAAAGAAATCAATTTTAAAATGACTATGAAAATGTGTTTATTTTTTTTTCTAGCCTTGGGACTGAAAAAACTGAGGAATGATTAATTATTTGTCTGGGAAGATAATGCGGGCATTTGGGGGCATAGCAATTTTGCATCTTTAATTTTCATCAGTTCTTGCATTTTAACATTAAAACTGCATGACTATATATGAATATACAGAGACTGAGTGTGTGTGTATGAGAGAGAGAGAGAGAGAGAGAGAGAGAGAGAGAGAGAGAGAGAGAGATAGTAATACCTCATATCTCTTAGGCAGTATTTCCTGTGTTTCAGATTTCTACATTGTCTGACCCCATTTCAGTCAATTTTCCCTACCCTGCCTGTCTCCTATCCTCTGAGGGAGAGCATACACTCCTGCTCTGTTTATGCTAATTTTATGCTCTCTGAGTTGTGTCTGTTATTCAAAGCAGTTGAAGCAGTTATTGCCAGTAATCTTATTTCTTCTGGAGCCCCAGGGCAGACTAGGCCTCAAAATCAGGCCTGCAGACCGAGGCAGAGCCCATCATAGCCTGCTGGTAAATGGCAGTTCTTTCCCTCAGAATCTGATATCAGTTACTTCGCAAACACAGTAATAAAATGAAACAAATCAGATTTTCAAGTAAATAAACCAGACTTCAGTAGGAAGCGACAATGGTCAGGACAACAGGAGTTTAATAAGTGATACTGTATACATAGGGAAAAAATAAAAGGCCATCATACCCTACTCGGCTCCTCTTCCTCTTTAAACCTCTCCCTTTCACTCATCTGCTCTCCACCCCACCCCACCCCACACACAGAGTTGTTTTATCCCCAGCAGAAGGAAAGGTACAAAAGTCCAATAAAACTGCTACTAGAGTTGATGCTGACTTTTTGCTGGCCTAAAATTAAACCCCAATGCTGAAATGTGTCCCGCTGTTCATGGAGCAGCTGCGGATGAATTGCCAGTGATGGAGTACTTACTCATCAAGCATGCAAGAAGGAAAATCAAATAGTCCTTTCCCCCATCCATTAAGAAAAAAAAAAGCACAGGAGAGTCTTAAAGACCTCTTATGGGAGGTGGAAACAAAGCCAGTAGCTTTGATTTGTTGGGGAAGGGAGGTTTGTGCAAAGGTAACCAGAGAACAATGAATGTTTTTGATCTTATAATAGAGGTTCTCAGTAAGCCAGCAATCTTATCTCTCCACTTTGACTTCCAAATAACAATGTTAATTTGTATTGCATTAGTCCTTTAAAGTCTAGGAGGCACTTTCTATACATTCTGTCATTTGACTCCAACAAACCCTATTAGTCTAGGGGCTACAGGTGTTAATTCCACTTTATACTTAAGAAAACTGAGGCTTAGGAAGAGGATATACATTTTCCATAATGACACACTTAGTCTGGAAGGAAGGATTCAGATCCTGGTATTTCTTCTTTCCAAGCCCCACAGTCCCACATTACATTACTCTGAAGAAGAAGAAAGAGGAAGAGGAGGAGGAGGAGGAGGAGGAGGAGGAGGAGGAGGAGGAAGGAAAATGTGAAGGAGGAAGGAAAATGTGGAGGAGGAGGAGAAAGAGAAGAAGAAGAAAAAAGAAGGAGGAGAAGGAGGAAGGGAAAGGAAAAGGTGAAGAAGGAGGAGGAGAAGGAGAAGAAGAAGAAAATTCTGATAGCAGACATTTATATAGCACTTTAGAGTTGCAAAGTGCTTTACTTGTATCATGTCATAGAACTAATGCTTCAATGAGAGGACTATTGATTTCTGAGTTCTCTAAATGAACACCATCCATTTAAACGTTGACCTTATTTGAGATATCATTTAAGGTACTTTCCAAACCCAAAATTATGTGATTTCAAAATGCTGCTCCCTCCCTATTCCATCCTAACCCCACTCCAAGAGTGTATCTTGGCAATTGATGAAAATAGCTTATTAGCAGTAAACAACTTCTACCTAGATTATTCAGAACAAAAAACATTTTCTTTTAATGGAACAGCTCATCTGTAAACTGTCAGGTGATATGGGCCAGGTAGAGGGAAAAGTTTAAAGTGGTTTGAGTAGAAAATTATTAAACCTCTACCCCGCAAAATAATTATTGAGTTAAAAGAAAATTAAGGCAAGTTAATTAAGCATCTAAGCCTTGGCAAAAAACTTGAAACAAAGCAGACGTCCATCACTTGGGGAGTGGATAAACAACTTGCCGTGGATGAATGTAATGGAATATTATTGTATTGTAAGAAATAATGAATCAATTGAATAGTAAAGCAAGTGTAGCATCCCAGCTAGGGCTGCTTTCCCCCTCATCCTTACATTTTGGGTCTCCATAGTGAAATTACTACTACTCTTCTCAGGGTTCAGGGAAAAGAACGACTGGGGGCCTAGGGGAGTGCCTCCAATACCCTCATTCATTGTGCTCCCCATTGATTTTCAGTCAGTCAGACTTAATTAGGTTTTAGAAACGGGTATTAAAGGCACATCTCTACTTCCCTAACCTCACCAGGTCTTGAACTGGATGTAATGGGTTCAAGTTAGGGATTACATGTTGCAAAGGGGTAATTTATAGATCCTGATTGGATGAAAATCCTTTCTCTCTTGCTCAACTCTTCATTAATTTTCACTTAGCTGTAGCTCTTTGCTGAGACCCAAAGGTTGGTGCCTTTGTGAAGTCCATAGCTGTACTTCTCTCTACCCTAAAGAGATCTCACTGCCATTCTTCTCCTTGGAATTGCTTTTTCTTGTTGTGTCTAATTTGTCATATCTTCGTTCCTGACTGGACACATTATTTGTTGCTAGTCTAGTTTCTTTAATGAGTCAGTGGTGGGGGGAGGAAGGCTATTCTGTCTTGGCTTTCTTCTCTCTGGTACAAACATATGGGGTTTTCCTCCTCAGGGAATATCCCAAAGCTCCACTACTGATCTACATAGGCCCAGAGGAGTTTCTAATACTTTAAACCAATCCTAATACATTTTCTGTGTATCTCATCTAACATTATCAAAAGGCTGATTAAAGACTTGTTTGCACTTTGATTGATTTTATAACTCAATCAAAGAAACATTCTCACTTGCTAAAGTTATTGAGGAATAGAGCATTTTGCATTTTATTGGTTATATTAATTGAGTTTGAGGAGTGTAGTTTAAACCCTTTTCACAAATGGAAAGATTTATATAAACTAATGCAAAGTGAAGTAAGTACACCTGAAAAATAATATACATAATAACTTTAAAATATGTATGGAAACAAAACAATCAAAATTCAATGCTTCAAAATTATAGTGACCAAGCAGGGCTCCTAGGAAGAGATAACAGAAGGGACTTCCCCTCTTTTCATTACAGAGGTGGTTGAGTAAGCATATATATAATCTTTATATGATGCTAGACTTATTTAGTATGATGGTTAGTTTTGCTGAACTGTTTTTTTTTAAACTTTTCTTTTTATAAAATCTTTTTGTTATTCTTTTTTAAAAATTATTTTAAAGGGGATAGATTAGCCATCTAAAGATGATAAGGAGAAGGAGGAGGGAGAAACATTGCAAAATGTGGATGATGTAAAAACAAATTGATGATATTTATTTTAAAATAATTAAGCTTAATAAGGTTCTTTTTAATTAAATGAAAATTCCTTATCATTTTACTTTTCTTAATCTTAACATCTATTAACTCAGTGCTTAAAAAGCATTGTTTTTGGAATGCATTGGTTTTTCTTTGTTTTTGATACTACTTTTTTAGTAGTAAAGTTGGCTGATTTGTAAATGAACTGGTCTTTGTAGCCCAGTCTTAGTTGTAAAAGCCTACTGACTATGTAGACTTGTGTTTTTGTATATGGGATGGATGGATGGTGTAATGGATATCTTGATGGCCCTAGAATCAGGAAAATTTGAGTTCAAATCCAGCCTTGTATGCTTACAATGTAACCCTGGGCAAGTCACTTAACCTATGTCTCCCTCAGTTTACTCATCTGTAAAGTGGGGATAATAATAGTATTTACATCACAGGATTGTTGTGAGGATTAAATGAGATAATATTTACAAAGTGCTATATAAACCTTAAAGCCTTAAATTAATGCTATTTTTAAATTTTATTTTATGTGTGTATACATGCGTATACATTGATTTATGTCCCTTCTAGTTACCTATATTTATATAGATTCGTTTTTGATTCTGCTCTCTCCCTCAACCTCCATAACTAAAGTTACCAAAACTTGTCAGTCCTACTTTCACAGCCATTCATCATCCCTTTTCTACTTTCATATCTGTCTTCTTTCTACTCACACAGCTCCAAACCTGAGTTGAGGTCCTCGTCATCTTTAGCCTGGACTATTGTAATAGCCTCTTAGTTAATCTTCTGACCTCTAACCTAACCAATTCATCCTCCACATAGCTACTAAAATAATTTTCTGAAAAAGCAGATATAATTAGGTCATCCTCTGCCCCCATGTAAAACCTGTCAATTATTTCCTGTTGCCTCTAGGATAAAATATAAAATCCTTAGACTGGGTTTTTAAAACTGTATACTGTCTAGCTTCAGCCTATCTTTCTGGTTTATTTCATTTGATTATCTTCCTGTCTTCTGTAATCAAACCATCCTGATTACTATAACCTAGGTATGTCATACCATCTCCTTCCACCAGGTTTTTTTCTCAAAGAGTTTCCTATATCCAGAAAACATTCCATCTCATAGAATCCTTAGCCCTTTAGAGGGTGAAGTGACACTTTTTTTTTGGAGGGGGGAAGGCAGGGCAATTGGGGTTAAGTGACTTGCCCAAGGTCACACGGCTAGTTTTGTGTTAAGTGTCTGAGGCCGAATTTGAACTCAGGTCCTCCTGACTCCAGAGCCAGTGCTCTATTCACTGTACCACCCAGCTGTTCCGGAAGTGGCACTTTTAAACATAATTTGAGCCCCAATCCTACCCAAGACTTTTCTTAATCCTCAACTCCTTACAGTTATTTTAATTGCCTCCCTCTCAAAATTGCATTATATTATATTGTCTCTAAGTCTGACCTATTGTAATAGCATTTTAATCCATTTCCGTGCCACAAGTCTCCCTCCACCCAATTCCGTTGTCTACTTTGATGTCAAAGTGATTTTCCTAAAGCATAGGGCTGATATCAGCATCCCCACCACCCCTTCCACCCCCACCCTCCCACACTGAACCAGTGGCACCCTATTAACTCCAAGTTCAAATGTGAAATTCTCTGTCATTTAAAGTCCTTCACATCCTCCCTCTTACTACCTTTCCACAAATTCTATCTAGCAACTACATTGGCCTGTTGCTTAATCTTCACATACAATACTTTATCTTCTATTTCCATAACCTCCCTGCTCATCTCCTACCTTCTCTGGCTTCCTTCAAACTCAATTCCTATCCTATCTGCTACAAGTGGTCTTTCCTGGTCTCTCTGCTGCTAACCTCTTTCCTCTACTTGTTTGTAGTATTATCTGTTTAATGTGTACATAGTTATTTACATGTTTGCCCCCATCATTTGAATGTGAGTTCCTTGAAATTAAGAATGAGTATTGCCTTTCTGTGTATCTACAGTGTTTGGCATAGTGCCTGAGCAATACTCTTTGTAAATACTTAGTAAATGTCTATTGATTGAGCGGATCATAGACTGACTGACTTGTTTATATGTTATATTCTCTCAGTAGAATACAAGCTCCTTGACCATGGATTGTTTCTTTTATCATTATGCCATATTTCACTGCATAATCATCACTAACGCATAATGATCGCTCTCTGTGTTTGCTTTTTTTTTTAAGTCCAAAAATTTGTTCATAATCTTTCATCGCATAATTGCTGCATGGTATAATTCTGTTCCTCACACCACTTAAAAGGTAAACAGTGGTAATGTATTTACCAGTGGCATATGGATATGAATTTATCTCTCAAACACTGTGAGCTAGGAGCCTAGAATTCTTAGCACACATTTATTATCAGTATATTTCTGAAAGCCGATTTGAGTGGTTTGTTTAGAGCACTGCTGTTCTAAAGGTATTGCCATTTAACCCGATGAAGAGCCTTAGGTTCAAGGGGAGCAGGTAGGCAGGCGAAGCTACCTTGAGTAAGTCATGTGATATGGTAAGACTTGTATCTTCCCAGGCTAGCTAAACTGTACTGTTTGTCTACTAGTGATAAATTAATGTGCAAAGAATTTCTTTTTGATTGTGGGTTAATATTAAAACTATTCTGTGGGCTTCAAGCTGAAAGGGGTTGTGTTCATTGAACAGCATGGAAACAGAACTGTGGAAAGATAGATTTTAATGAGTGAAAAGCTGGTGTAGAAACTGAAAGACAAGTAAGATAAGAAATGCAAGTAAGCACAATATCTTTGCATAATGGTCACACCCCACTTTTTTTGCAAAAAGATTTGGCATAAAATCAGTGATGATTGCGCAATGAAATACAGTATCTCTAAGACCTAGCATAGTGCCTTATACAAAGAAGTCTGCTAACCAATGATATATATGTGTGTATGTATATACCTATATATGTGCATATTTGTAAATGTATATATGCATCTATTTAGATATAACTATATACACATATGCACAAATATATACGTTTATAGTTGTAAAGCAGCAGATGCCAATCTGCACTGTAGAAATTCTTCACTAATGAAATCACTGGTCCAGTGATTCACACACATATAATATACAGATCTATGATTAAAAAATGTGTGTGCCTTGAGTGCAAAATATTCAGACTAAGGAAAAGGTAGCAAGTCTACAATCGTTGAGATTCAGTGGAAAGAAAATATATTTGAAGTTAAGGCACCTAAGTTTTAATCTTAAATCTGACACTTATATGACCTTGAGTCCTAAGGCACTTAATCTCTCTGGGCCTCAATTTCCTCATCTATACATCGAGAGGGTTGGATTGGACTAAATGCTCTCTATTGTCCTTTCCAGCTCTCTGTATTATTCATCTTGTGGACCTATGAGAAGATTATGTCAAACTCTCACTGGTTGGATGAATGGCATTCCAAGATTCATTGTTACTTCTTATATCATGGCAACTCAGAGATGCTGAAGAGGGTAAGGTATTTTATAGGGAAAGAGTGGGATATCATTCAGGTGGATCTCTTTCTTTCTTCCCATGATGTTAAAGCCCAGATGATACTGATCAATGAGGCTATGTAGGAGATGAAGTTTCTAGCATAGAAAGTGTCAGGTAGATTCCAGAATAGAGGAGAGATGGGTGAGAGAAGGGGGTGTAGCTAGACAGACGATTAGGGAAGATTTGACCCCTGATATTACAATAGATATCCTACCACTGGGATCTCATTTGGAGGCAAAACAAATTATCCTAAAACAACAATGAAACTAAATATGAATCCACATGCCAGGAGTCTGAAATTAAGAGAAATATAATACAAAATAGACAGTGGGCTTCTAATTTTATCTGTTTACTTGGACAAGTTACTCTAACAACCTTTGTCTTTCTTCAGTTTTAAATTAATAATGCCTTATGTTTCTATAACTTTACAGCTTGCAAAATGTTTCCTAAATAGCCTTGCAAGGTAGGCAAAAACAAACGAAACTCCAGCATACCAAATCGTCCACATTTTATAGAAATGAAGTTGAAGTTCAGAGCAATCTCATGTATTCCCTGGGCTCACATTATTAATACAGTTCAGAGTTGGGACTTTAACCCAGTTTTTCTGACTGTAGGATGGGTGTGCATTCCATGACCACATATTTTCAAAGATATACTTGCTACTTGCTTAATGGCATTATTCTTTTATTTGTCTGTCTGTCTATCTATCTATCTATCTATCTATCTATCTATCTATCTATCTATCATCTATCTATCTATCATTTGTGCTTTTTTTTTGGAGGGGAATTGGGGTTAAGTGACTTGTCCAAGGTCACACTGCTAGTTTATGTGTTAAGTGTCTGAAGCCGGATTTGAACTCAGGTCCTCCTGACTCCAGGGCCGGTGCTCTATTCACTGTGCCACCTAGCCACCTGGCACCATTTTTTAATAGTGACTTGAGGCCATTACATAATGAATTAGAGGCCATGAGGTCAGAACACTGACGTTCAACAAGAAGTGTTTTGCCTAAAGTCATATTAGAGAGAAATATGACTTCAGGCAAAACATTTCTTGTAGCATCAGTTGGATAAAGAGGAAAAATGTCATTTCTATGATCCTCACCGTTTTGATCTTCACAAAAGTGTCCTAGTGGCAGAGATGGTGGGGCCGAGGGACTAGTAAAGCACAAGAAGAACAAAGTGCTTTAAATGTCAGATAATTTTGGGGTGGCTAGGTGGCTCAGTGAGTAGAGGGCTGGCCCCGGAGTCAGGAGGACCTGAGTTTGGATCTGGCCTCAGACACTTAACACACACATACAAAAAAACCTAGCCGTGTGGCCTTGTGCAAGTTACTTAACCCCAATTGCCCTCCAAAATTAAAAAAATAATAATAATTAATTAAATGTCAGATAATTTTATATTGATCTTGAAGGTAATAGGGAGCCACTAGCATTTATTGAATGGGGGGTGAGGGAAAGAGACTGGCCAAACATGTGCTTTAGATAGGTCATTTTTATAGCTAAGTGAAGGATGGACTGAGGTGGGGAGAGATTTGAGATAGGAAAACCAACCAGGAAGTTATTGTAATAGTAAAGACCCAAGAGAAAACCTTGTCATTGACTGCTGAGCCAAAACTGAGTAAGCATCTAAAAGGCATACAGAAAGGGAGGTTCTCTCCCATATCTGTCAGCTTCCCAATGAGGAAGAATTGTTGAGGTCTTCTCTGTGGGGGTGAAGGCTCTTTCTCTCAAGCATTGGCCTTGAACTCCTTGCATTGATCTTTTTATGTCTCTCCCCCTCATCTTATGCAAATGAATATTAGAGATGAAATAGACTTTATTATGACCTTTTGAACTTCAAAAAGTCAAAAGAACCAGCAAGGTTCTTTTAATATTTAGAAGTGATAGCTGCTACGGCCAAGCTGGATAAAGGTCCAGCCCTATAAAGCTATGTCCTTGACTCAGCCCAGTAGTGGATGAACCCACAAGTCAAAGTACCTTGTCTAAGTAAATATGGGACTCATGCCCCAGTTATGTCACACCCAAAAGTGAACTTGGTAGGAGAATGTTTTGTAGTCACCATTTAAGTCTGAGTCCTTACCCCAACCCCCACCTCCAGGTTATTATTTGGCTATCTATTTCACCAAATGTTACCAGGGAAAAAGAAAATTATAGTCTCCTAAAAGAGGAATTACTGAGAAAGCTGCAAATTCATTTTCAGAAGACAAATACTCCAGTTTTAATTTTTTTCCTACATTGCTGGGTAACCTTGAGCAAATGTTAACGTCTCTGTATTTCTGTTTCTTTGTCTCGAAATAATACTATCCCATTCCCCTACCTCCCACCCTTTCTCCAGCTTCCTCATGGGAAAAATCATTTATGAATAAAGGTGCTTTATAAATGAAAGCAATTATTATAATTATTATAAAGTAGCTTATAAGATCAGACATGTGATGATTTTTCCTTGAAGTCCACCGGTAACTGGCATACCCTTCTTCAAAGAAACAGACAAGTCCTTCAGAGTTCACCTACACAATTAGAAGGAATATCAACAAAGAAACCCCAAAGGGGGAAATGAAATAATCACCAGCAATGGTAATATTCTGACTTCCATGTGAGTACCATGATAAAAGCCACCTTGACCGAAATATTCAAGAATTTAAGAATACTCTTATTTTTTTTTCTCTTGTGTAAGAGAAAATACATAGAAAGAAGCCATTGTCAGGCTTAAATGTGTTACTGTTCTCATGAGGAGAAAAAAAATTTTTTTCTTACACATCTCCAGATAGCTCTGACACCTTTGAATTATGAGGTCTCTAACCTCTCTCAAAAATGAATTTCAGCTCCCAGAGATGTCAGTTATTCTTTACTATGTGGGATCCTTCCCTCTGCTTCATTATATATCATTTAAAGGAGGTGCCTTTGAAAGGCTTCTTGGTAGACCAGAATTGGAATAAATTATTTCTGAGTTTTTGGTCCAGATACATCTTGTTTTAAGTAAAACCAGTACAGAAAAGTCTGTCTTCCAAAATACAATATATTATCTTTTTGGGGAGAGGTAGCGCTATTCCTCTCACCAAAACATTAAACTCATAGCAGTATCTCTTAAAATAGCAACAGCCAAAGTGGTATTTGATTCACAGGAAATTCAGTCTCCATATTATTTTCAGAAATTCCATAAGGGAGTGAGGATGTTAGCTTCTACCATTAGGGAAACAAATTCTACTTTCTGAGTCTGTAGTAAGCTTTGTATTTCCAACCTCTCCATGTTCACATCACATGCATCTTGTGAATGGTTCCAGTCAGGGCGATTGGTGAACTTGGCCCGTCAGCTGGTGGGGTTTTCACATGGGTTGGGGTGGTGTATGGAGAAGGAAGGATGAGTAAAGGAGAAAAGAAGCTGCAGGCAGAAATTAAAAGAAAAAAAAAACTTTTAAATAGATTTTCTTCTTAAAATGAGAAAAATGAGCCTAGGAAAGACCATAAGAAATGACTTTTCATTGAAGCCAAAGATTTTTTACTCTCCTTTTTGGGGGTGGGGAACTTAATTATTTGTTTTAAGTGACCTGAGAGTTAATCTTCAAAAATGTTCCTTCCTTGTTTCCTGATCCAGGCATAGACGAGCTTTGCCTTATGACTTCTCTGCTCCCTCCCTCTTCTAGCTAAATAAAGTCCATTGCCTCATCTAACCATAATGAGGCAGAAAATATAATATTGAATAACTTAAAAAAATAATAGAAAAAACCTCCAAATATTGTGTGTTCAAACGTTTTTCCCCTCACTCATATAGAGAGGCTGGGGAAGAATTTAGTGCTAAATAAATGCTGCCTCAAACCAGGCAAGATAAAACATAAATCATTGCATTAAAAACCTCTAACAAGTCTATCTGCTTTTTGAAATGACTGGGAGATGAAAGAGAGGAGTCTCATTTAAAAAGGCCCAACGGATCAGTTCTGCATTTATATAGCTGTTATCAAAAGCAATTCATTTGGAGATCAAATAGACTGACAGATAGGACAAGCGGGGGATCACTACTGCCTTGAGGCAGCCAAAAGCCAGGATGGCTTCCCAGCACCATCACTAATATTGGGTCTAGTCAATGCTCATGTCGATTACTACTTTCAGCCCCTGCCAGATGAATGTTAATACACACTCTGCTCCCTGGCCAGTGGACTTGTAGGGAAAGGAGGAAATAGTAGTAGCATTCCCCATCTGGGCTACTTGGGAGATCTCTCTGTCCTATTATGTTGAATTGCAGGCCTTGTTAATCCTGACTATAGGCAAAGGGAATAAAAGGAAGAGAGGGGAAAAAAGGAAGGAAAAGAAAGCCTTCCTCCAGGCCCTGAGGCCCTATCCCAGCTTGGTAAACAGCCAAATCAGAAAGATAATAGCTTGCATTTGCATTGGACTTTACAATTTACAAAGCACTTTCCTTTTGGAAAACAAAAGCAAAAAATTTAGGAAACCAGATTTGGGTCCTAACTTTGACCTGTCTGTATGACCTGGGGCATGTCACTTAACTTCTCTACCTTCTAGTCTAGGCAATTCAAATATTCTAAGTTGTAGAGAAGGTATAGACCTGTCTTTGCAGTGGAAACTTCTACCTCAAAGGGTTCAACTATATTAAAAGGAATTCTACTGTATCAGCATTCACCTGTGTCTCCAAGAAGCTGTGGTATGTCCAAAGGTCACACCTGGTAAAACTATCTCAGCAGACAGGCTAAACCATGTTGAAGGTAACTGACAGGCTTCAAAGCCAATGGTGAATTAGGGGGATGTCTACCCCAAGCTTGTGAAGATTCCCCCTATCCCTCCCCACCCCCCCCCACCCCCCATGGGTGGATGAGAACAATTTGTTCAAATGGCCACAAAGGTGGCTGAAGAAGCCACTGTGAAGTGCTTAGGGTTTGGTCAGATATTGAAGATGCAAAGTTCATCACTGCATTCTGAGCCATTGCAAATAACTTTGACTTATGTTTTGCCACTGGACTTTGGTGACTCTGGAAGAGAAAGTGAAACTGACGCCTTTGTTTGACTCTGCCTCACTTAAATTCAATTCACATAGGAGTCAAGACATCACCTGTTGGTGTCCTTGGTCCTCTTCAAAAATGAAGCACAAACAACACAACACTATACAATAGATACACAAGTTGAGTTTTTATACTTTCTTACGGGGTAGATGTATCATGTTTATGTAACACTTTAAAGTTCACAAAACGCTTTGCTCAGGGACTTTGTGGTGACCCTGGATTCAAGGAACTGAATTCTAATCCTGACACTGATGTTTAAAACCTGTGGCACCTAAAACAAGTTACTAGATGTCTCTTGTCTTCAGTTTTCTCACCCATAAAATAAGGGAGTTAGACTAGATGATCTCTGAGATACCCATGATCCTAAGAGTCAATGAGAGATAAAGTAAGTCAACAAGAAAAAAACTCTTTGAGGTAGATAGGGAAATATTTTTATCCACATATCACAGAAGAGGAAATTGAGTGTTCCAGTGGTTGCAATAGTCCAAAAAAACTTGAAGCTTATGGGGCTCCTCCCTGAAACTCATAAAACTCATTTGTGACAAGCTGTGCATTGTGAAAATTGAATATGCCTCTTATTTTTCTTTGTTCCATCTTATTTTTATTGCTAGCTTTTGTTTTTACATTACTTTGATTTCTAAATATATCCTTCCTTGCCCCCCTCTACAAACTGTACCTTATAATAAAAATATGAGAATAAAAGAGAAAAAAATCATTTCAGTAAAATCATCACCTAAAATAAGAGAATAAAAACCAGAAAGAATAGTAGTGGTTATGAATGCCTTCATTTTACAGATGAAGAAATTGAAACCAGAGATGATAAGTGACTTATCCATGGTGATGTAGCTAGTAAGAGTCTTGTAAAACCAGGTCTGCATCTGGGGCCATAGCAAGTCTTTCTGACCTATGTCTTGCCACTGAACTTCCATGACTCTGGAGGAGAGAGTGAAGCTGGAAACTTTACACAGCTCTGCCACAGTTAAACCCAATTCACTTACAAATAAAAGAATCACCCTCCTGATGTCATTGATCCTCTTCAAGAACAAAGGACAAACAATTCAAACATCTACCTCATAATGTGTAATCAGCCTGACACAGGCTCTTTGAGAACAAAAAATGAACAGCCACAACAACAACACAATTAGTAAGCCAGGTCTCTCAAATTCAGTAAACATTTCACTACAACATACTCTTTCTGCACCATGTGCTAGAAAAGATTTCATAGGGCATCTGAGTCAATCCCCACATTTTCCATATCACCCATATCTGACAGTATTATGTGCTATCCCATATCCAAAACCTCCACAAAGAATGGAAAGATCTGCATTTTTCAACTATCAAAGTTAATCTTGTTTATTCCGATTGCACCATATTCAATTTCATTTTATCATTTTTTCTTTTTGCATTATCAACATCACTGAGGACATTGCTTTCTTAGTTCAGTTTATTTAACTCTACATTAGATAATAGAAGTCTTCCATTGCTTCTCAGAATTCTTTATATGCATTGTTTTCTACAGAGGACTATTATCCCTTTATATGCCACCATTTATTTAGTCATTCCTTACTCTATGGTCATCAATCTTGTTTCCAATTCTTTGTAAAAAAAATATATTCTTACAAATATTTTGTTTTCCCTTTTTCTTCCTTATCACCCATACCCTGCCCCTTTCTGAAAGCTTTCATGTCCAATGCTATGATTTTCCAGCTAATCCCTAGTTATGCTCTGCCTGTAAACAAGATGATATTGGAGAAACCAACAAAACATGCCTGAGTGAGCTGCCTCCATTACCAGCATCTAAAAATGCCTAGCATCCTGCAAGGAGGGTTGATGGAGAACTTGATAAAGAGATGTTTGTCTAGTCAGAATGGCCTTTCTAAAGGACCATCAATGATGTCTTTCTATATATACATACATCCATTCACTGTCCTCCTCTTACAGACTTGAAGATTGTAAGAGCTGTGCTGCCCACCTCTCCCCAACACACACATATTTGTTGTTATTCAGTTGTTTTCAGTAGCGTCTGACTCTGTGACCCCATTTGTGGTTTTCTTGGCAAAGATACTGGAACGGTTTGCCATTTCCTTCTCTAGCTCATTTTATAGATGAGGAAACTAAGGAAAACAGGATTAAGTGACTTGCCCAGGGTCACATAGCTAGTAAGTGTCTGAGGTCAGATTTGAACTCATGAAGATGAGTCTTCCTGACTATAGGCCCAGCACTCCATCCACTGCACCACCTAGCTGCCTGACAGACAGACAGACAGACACACACACACACACACACACACACACACATACATACTCCTTCAGCTTCTGGGCCTGCAGTGTCTGCAAACTGGTTATATACTTTGCACTAAATTGCTCTACTTTCCTTGCTTCTATTCCCAATGTTCTTGTACTTTCCATCCCCAGCCCCCATTGTTATATTTTAGGTATTTAATGTTCTTTTTGTGCAAGTTTAAAGTGGAAGTAAAGTAAATATTTGTAATGTAAAAAGAAAAACAAATTAATAAAGCTTAAAAAAAGACTTTATGTATCAATAGCTGATTCTTTTGAGAAATTTGACTTCTGAGTTCCATAGCTAATAGTCAAAAAGGGGTCTCTGGGGAAGTGACTTCTTTGAGGTCATAGAGAGAGTAAGTGCTAGACCTAAATTCAGATTGACTGAAGCCCTTCCCTAACTGTATCTCAATGACTAACAGCTACTTTTAAAGCATCCTAGTTGAGATATCTATGAAAGAATCATAGAACGGGCATAGGTCATTGTAAACATTCATTTACACAGATGGTATGTTGGCTTCTGCATAAGCAGAGGTGTCAAACTCATGGCCAGAACACAGCCCACAATAATCCCCAATATAGCCCAAACCAGATTAAAATCTAATTGGGAATTATTCAACAAAATAAATAAGATAATATTAATATGTACTTTTCTAAGTCAGTATGCAGCCTGCAGGGATCCTTATTTACAATTTAATGGTTCTTGTTTCTATTTGAGTTTGACATCACTGATCTAGAGTATACAGTGAAACATTTACTTCACTATACTAAGCCTGATTATACAAATCCTACCACATAAGGTAAAGAAGATTCAAGCAATAGTAGGCCCAGATAGCGCACAATGGTCACACAGAATCCACAAGGGTACACCTTGGTTTTGGATTATCTGTATTATTGGGTTAGGGTAAAGTTTGACTTTCAATTCCTGTATAGGATCATCTAATGAGACATTCCAGTTCTAATATAGGAACTATCGAACTCAAGATTCCAGATCCTGGAAGAGGTATCAGCAAACTATGGTCCAAGGGCCAAATCCTTGACTGTTTTTGTACTGGTTTGTGAAGTAAGAATAGCTTTTACATTAAAAACCATTCTTCCCGGTTGGCTAAACAGTAGCAGGCAATTGGATTTGACCCTCAGCTGTGGTTCATCGTCCCCTGTTTTAGAGAATGAACAACCTTATGACCATCCAGCAGAGTAGCTTTCACAAAAGATGTGAAAGGTGTGATGGCACCAGACAAGTGGTGCTTAAGGAGCTGCTTGAGGTCCTGAAAGAATGTGACTTGCCCAGGGTCACAAAGACTACAGTACACAAACACACTCAGAGAAACTATACAAGGACACTTTTCAAAAGGTGTCAAGTGCGTGAGACAGAAATTATTAGTTATTTTACAGCTAGTTTAATTTCCTTTTTCTGAAATTGGATTATTTAAGATCTCTGGTTGCTGTTCTATTAATTCAAGTATTTTGTATTTTTGTAGATTACTCTCTGTTTCTTTTAAACTCTTGTTCTTCCTGGCATATACCTCTATTATAGTAAGGTCTCATAATACCTGTTTTATTCCTTCTCTCTTATGATTTCACATTGTGAAGATAAGTGTTGTGATAGATGGGAAAAGTCAAGAGTACAATTGAAAGGAGGCTTCATGGAAAAGGTGGGCTTTGATCTAGGCCCTAGAGGATGAATAGGACATGAATTTCTTGAGAGAAGGAAAAATTTCTATCCTTCAATGTACAAAAACCAAAGTTACAACCTAACAATTTGCTTATCTGTACTACAAGGAGATTTTATAACACTTTGAGGTTTACATGCCATGTTTCTTAAAGTAACTCCATGTAATAGGTCATACAGTTATAAGCATGTTCTTTTTAAAGATAAGGAAAATTCAAGGATTTGCCCAGGGTCACAACATTTCTAAGAGTCAGAGTAGAGATTCAAATCTATGAACACCTTACTTCAATACCAGTGATCTTCCCATGGCACTGTTCATTTTCAACTCTGACACAGTTATACCGGGCAGTGAGAAGTATCCTTAAGTTCTGTTTTTGTCTTCTAGATGTTACTTTAATGCCACTCTATATTACCTCCCCATCTCTAACTCATCTCACCAAAGATAGGGTGTCTTCTTTTATGCTCCCTGTCCCTCCTTTCTTTTTTTTTTTTTGGCTTTTTGGAGGGGGGAGGGCAGGACAATTGGAGTTAACTGACTTGCCCAAGGTTACAAGGCTTGTAAGTGTTAAGTGTCTGAGGCCAGATTTGAACTCAGGTCCTCCTAACTCCAGAACTGGTGCTCTACTCACTGTGCCACCTAGCCACCCCACCTACCCCTCCTTTCAAAGAGATGGACAGGAGAGAAGACCAAGATGTCCTCATCATGTGGCTACTCTTCTCTTTTACCTATCCTTGGATAATGATGATGGCAAATTTGAGCTGATCAGGAGATAGCATTTTGCTCATGAACATGGGCCTCTATTCTTTGCCTCTTTGTTCTTTTTTATTTTAGGTCAAAAAGACTGGAGATGGTCACAAGTAAGTGAGCTTGGAAAGGTCCTACAGAGGAGTCACCAGAAGTTCCAGATCTGGAGTCAATGTACAGATCTATTAGAGGCCAGACAATGAGAAGTAAAGTCTCTGAGGACCAGTTACATCTAGCAATAGTAGAGATGCAGACTCGTCCATCCATCAGCCACATTGCATTTGTAAGTGGAGCTGGTAAGGCTAATGCTATGTAAAAAATGTATTGTCTGAGACTAGGGATTAAGGTGGCACAGGGATAGTGTGTCTCCAGATGTTGTGGGCAGAAATCTTTGTAACTTCTGCTTTTGTCCTATCTTAAAAGCAAATATATTTCAGTAAAAGCTTAAACAAAATTAAAAACAAACAAATGAAATCCCATCCTATACAATTTGATCCATTTTTCTAGCCTTTAAGATTATTTTTTTTGTCCTGACTGTCATTCAATATGTGACCTACCTTTCCTAGTTTCATGTCTTTTTCTTCTTATCTAATGAACCTGTCATCTACACCATTAAATATGTTATTGAGGTCACCAATAAAAATGCTAAAAACAGCACAGAGCTGAGGACACATTCTTGGAGCACTTCACTAGAAACATGCCTTCAAGTTGACATTGATCCATTAATCACTATTAGAGACATAGGATAGTAGTGTACAGAAGGTACTGACTTAGAGTCAGAAAGAAAAGGGTTCAAATACTACCTCTAACATTTGCTTGTTATGTGATAATGGACAAGACAATTAGTCTCCCTGTTTTTCAGTTTCCTCATCTCTAAAATGTGGAGAATAATATCTTTAGTGTTTCCTTCCCTGGGCTGTTGTGAGGATCAAAGGAATGAGATAAAATATGTAAAGTACCTTGAAAACCTGAAGGCGCTATTGTCATCACTGTTCTTAACCTCTCCTTTCTCTTTTTTTTTTTGAGGGCAGTTGGGATTAAGTGACTGGCCCAAGGTCACACAGCTAATTTTTGTGTTACCTGTCTGAGGTCATATTTGAACTCAGGTCCTTCTGGCTCCAGGGCTGGTGCTCTATTCGCTGCGCCACCTAGCTGCCCCTAACCTATCCTTTCTCTACCTAGATGTCTAGTTGGGTAGAGTCTCAGACCTGGCACCAGAAAGACCCTAATTAAAATCTAACCTTGCACACATACTATGTATAACTAATCTTGGGCAAGTCACTTAGACTCTATCTCAGTTCCCTTATTATGAGGATAAAATGAGATAATATTTGTAAAAACTCTTAGCAAATCATAGAGTGCTTTATAAATACTATCTATTATTATTCCCACATTTTTGTTGGGGTTCAGATAGAAATAGCCCAAGGTCAAGTAGCAATTATATTATTATCATTTTATCTTTTATATTCAGTGTTCTGCAGACTATTACAGCTGGATAAAAAATTTTGCTTTTTGTAATTCTTTTTTTTTTTTTTAAGCAATTGGGGTTAAGTAACTTGCTCAAGGTTACAAGGCCAGTTATTTCTGGGTGTGGTGCTGAGTATCTGAGCCCGGATTTGATCCAGGTCATCCCGACACTGGAGCCGGTGCTCTTACTTGCTGTGCTACCTGGCCTCCCCGTTTTTTATAATTCTTTAAGTGTATTGAGATGCAAACTCATATTTTGTAGAAGTATATTTAGGACAACTCAATGACAAGAGGAATGGCATGTATGTCAGCCTATTTTGTACTTTTTCCCCCTAGGTCTTTATATTTTGAAAGCTTTTGATATATGTGCAGTTTGGAGTTTAAGCATATTCAATATAGTAACTTATATTTAAAACATTGTTCTTAATTTGGGAGTGGGGGGAGAGGAGAGAAACTATATATCATGGAGAAGAATATGGCAAACCACTTCAGTATTTCTGTCAGGAAAACTCCAAATAGGGTCACGGAGAGTAAGACATGACTGCAAAATGACAACTGTTTTCACTCCTTCTGTTCCTTTAATCTTTTGACTTTAAAAATTTTTGATTAAAAGTGCCAAGAATTTCTGATAGATTTTTGTTTTGAGTCAATTCTGTATACTTTTCTTTATTGTTTTCAAATGAGTGATATGCTGTTTAAGTTTTCTAAAGTGTGTGCCATCTAGATATTTATAAAATCTTCCAGTTTCTTTCCATAAGTCTTTAGTAGTTTGTAGTTTTTTCAAGTCACAGCTACCATTGTGGTATTTGATGTTCATATTTAAAAGTATTTTTAGAAAACTCCATATTTCATCCATATAATTATCATGACTTTGGTCTTGGCAAAGACTGTTTCGTGATGATCCTGAAATATTTTTTTATACTCTATCAAATGTTGTTTGTAGGATATTATGTTCATCCATGATGATTCTTAAAGATACTAGATTTTTTCAAATTGCTGGGTTTTGGTATAGTTGGTTGGCTATGTTGCCAGAATAAAAAAAATGGCTTTTCAAAATTTCATTCTAAGTATGCCCCATCTCCTTTCCAAAATCACTCTAAATCCTAGTATTGTTCTTGTCATACATTTAATTTTTAAGTATAATATCTCAGGTCAGTTTCTTAAGGGAATATTTTCAATGGTTCTAGTTTTTTCTATCTTGATATTTCAACAATTCATCAATGACATCTCCAGTTTCAATTAATTTAATACTAGGGGTAAAATTCTTTTTTTTTTTTCATTGCCATGCACCAGTCAGCAATAGATTGTTATGTGATGGAATAGAGGGTACAATTGAAAAAAAACAGTATGAAGTCTTTGTCTATACCTGGAAAGATCTGTTTCAAATTTTTAATGATATATAGTAAGTATAAAATAAAAATACTCATTGATTCTGTTAATTTCATGCGTATTTGGGGTTCCAAGTAGGGTTAACCAAAAACTCCATACCACCTCATCTATTTTTTTTTTTTTTTACTTTTAGGAACACAATGATTCAAGTGTTCATACAAACTGATAACTCAAGTGCCCAATTAACCAATGTTTTGGGGTTCCTACTAGATCTCCACAGTTATCATAAAGCATCAGGATACAAAAAATTCCCACTGTATACCACTTTTCCTGGCATTCCTTTGCTGAAGAGGCAATGAAAATTGTTTGGAAGTTCTTCTTGTTCTTCTTTCTCCTCCTCTTCCTCCTCCTCCTCCTCCTCCTCCTCCTCTTCCTTCATCATTCTTATTCACTACCACTGCCACCACCACCATCATCATCTTTGGGTTTAATAATTCAACCCAGTTCTGAATCCATTTAACTGTACTATTGTTTAGTCCACATGTCTCCCTCCTACACACAAGTAAACCATTAGGAACGCTATAACATATTTTGTTGGAATCTCCATAAACTATATCTATGACATCTCCCTGGAGTATAGTAACCATGTCAAAAAAGAAAATGAGATTAGTATAGCATTATCTTTCTTTGATGATTCCATTCTATTAATGATCAATGCTTTTAGATGTTCACTACACAAATATTTGATAAAACATGATAGAATTTACCAGCATTTGAAGCCAAGTTCATTTGCCCATAGGATTCAGATTACTTTCTTCCCTCTGTTGAAATTAGAATATTGGACTTTCTTATGTCCTGTAACATCTCCCTCATACCAACAATCCTTAAGAGATCATTGACAGTGACTCTGTAATTATATCTATAATTATATAATTATTATATATATTATATATATATTATTATATATAAATATAATATAATAATTATATTATAGCCATGTCATTCAGAACTGTGGGATGTAGTTTGTCTGGAGCGGTAATTTGAATTCATAAAAGACACCTAGTTGTTCTCTTACTATCTTCTTACTTCTCCTGGGAATCGACTCTATATAAATCATTCTTCTTTGGCTCACTCTAGTACAAATACCATTCTCCTTAAGCTAGAAAACAAGTAAACTAATCTTTCACTAATTCTGCTTCCTTTTGTTTTCCATTGTCATCTCCTCCATCTTTTTAAAGCAACAATTCCTCTCCCCTTATTAAATTCTCCCCTCTCTTTCCTCAATATGTTAAAGTCACTCTTTCTATTGTCTTTAGTATTAATTGCTAACTTCAATTAATTATTTAATTGCCAACTCCTTCTGAACTTTTAAGATTTCTGACAATCTTCTAAGAGGACTGTATCATACATTTGTATTCAATATCAATTACTCACCCTGACTACCATCTTCTATACATGTCTTTTCAAAAATCTAAGCTGGTTGAAACATTCTTTGTGCAGTCACATCTGCGTCCTTTATACCTCCCCTATTGCCTGCTTATTGACATTTTTTTGTTGTTGTTATCATCTCCAGAGTTTAATTCTTGTAAACTCCCCATCCCTTCTTGGACTAAGTTGGTTGCTGCTGTATTGTTCTAATAAACTTCATTTTTCAACTAAAACTGCATTTTAACTCAACATAATTTTTCTTGCATTTTTACATTAATTGTTTTTTTTTTTAATTCTCTGTATAAGTCTGCCTTTACATTTGGACAGACCCAGTGAGCTGACTCAGATAAGATAGCAGTTGGTTAGATAGTCACACTCAGAATGTAGCTTAGAGATCTTTAATGCTATTTCAGAAGCAAATGTATGAGACATAAGATTGCTATTATCCTGAATAAGGACACCATGTAGATAAATGTCCTGGTGGGCAAAGCTTTCAAAAGATGTTGCCTTTTATACCATGGATATGCATCTCTGCACAGCCATCAGACACTAAGAAATCACAAGGCAGTGACTGAATAAAATGCATTTCCCCTCCTTGCCCCTGTCTCCCACCCACCAATTCCTCTTTCTCTCCTCTTCCTTGCTCGCTTCTTCAAATGTTCATTCTGAAGACATACTTTTGCTGGGATTAAAACAGGGTTTGCATTTTAAATTTTCATTTACCAAACAGAAAAATATTTTACTAGAAGGGAATGGTATTAAGGAGAAATGATTTTCCGCGTGCCCTGAGGCCTGGCAAAGACAGGATTTGATTTGCTATGTTCGGCTGGAATCTGGATTGATACACAGAGATGAGAGGGGGTGTTTAATAAAATTTACATTTCATTTTCTCACTTGACACAAGTCCCCTGTCACTCATCGGACTGATGGGAATGCTGCAAATAACTTTTGTCAGACCCGAGATGGGAAAACAGGCTGTGAAAAGAAAGCTAAGAAAAAAAAGGAAGAGAAAAGATTTGGGTTATTTTTATCTTGCATCTCTGAGATGGCAGTCCAACTGGTTGGCTCTGGGGCCTAGAGGGCATCCTGCTTCACTTTGACGTGAGCTTGATACGCTGATGTGCCAACCTTAAGAACACTTAATTTCACTTTCACTGATTGGAAAGACCATAACAACAGCAGACACATTATCATAAGCATTACTTAGCACAGAATGAGCCTTCCTTTCCCCTCTGTACCTTTTATCGCTAGAGCAGAGGTTCTTAATCTTTTCTTTATATCACAGATCCCTTTGGCAGTCTCCTGAAGTCCATGAACCCCTTCTCAGAATAATTCCTTTAATGCATAAAATAAAATATAGAGAATCAATCAATTATATTGAAATAAAATTTGAAACAGTTATCAAAATATATATTTTAAAAACTCACCAACTCCAGATGAAAAATTCCTACATTTTTTGGGAAAAAAATTGGGGATACATTCAATTCAACTCAAGTAAATTAAATTACACAGGTATTTAGTGTATACCTATATTATACCCCACATTATGCTAGGGCCTATAGTGGATGCAGAAGTATCAAGCCTACCCTCAAGAAACTTATAATCTCATTGGAGAAACATTACATTCACGTGCAAAACAGGTAATTAAAAGTGACTCCTCTAGGCAATATATGATTTAATACTAAAAATGAGTGTTACAGACAGAGAAATGCCATAGAATTCCATAGGTGAGAGATTAATGAAGCTTAGAGTTAGGGAAGATTTTTTTGAAGGGTGTGGGACCTGCTTTAAAGTATAGAAGGTAGATAGTATTCAGCTAAAGTAAAGAGGAGGAAAGGAAGAAGGAAATTTCAAGTGTAAGAGGAATTACATGCACAGAGTTGGAGTGAGAATGAATTAGACATATTCAATGGCAAATAGTCCTGATTAAAGCACAAAGTTCATGTTGGAGAGAAAAAGGGAATAAGGACCGAAGATTTAGAACTAGAACGGCCCTAACAGTTCATCAAGTCTGACACCTTCCTTGTACAGAAGAGGAAATTAAGACACTAAGAGATTAAGTGACTCGTCCAGGGTCATATAGCTGATAAGTGTCTGAGGCCAGATCCGAAACCAGAGCTTCCTGACTTTATGTCTAATGCCCTATGTACCATGTAAGGCTGCTTCAAGTTCCTGAGAGCAGCAAAAACCATGGAGAGGAAGTCAGACCTAGTATAGGACATAAGGAGTCACAGAAATTCTCTGAACATTAGAATTACATGATAAGAGCAGTGTTTAGGAAGATTTCTCTGAAAATCAATGTAAAAGCTAGACTAGGGAGAAGGCCTTGAGGCAACCAATTACATAGGGATGTTAGAATAGATCAATGGACCTAGAGTAAGGAAGACCAGAGCTCAAATCCGGCCTCAGACATTTACTAACTGGGTGACCCTGGACAAATCACTTAACCTTTTGTTTGCCTCAGTTTCCTCTTCTATAAAATGAAGATATTAACTATCCCTATCTTACAGGGTTGTTGTAAGGATCAAATGAGTACAATGCTTAGCACAGTGTCTTGTACCTGGTAAATGCTATATAAATATTAGCTATCATTATCATTATTCATTTAAATCTAAAGGAGTACTGAAAAAGGCATAGTCTGATTAATGTTTAACATGTAACTTTCAAGACCATTTTTTTCACACAGAAATTAGTATTGAGTCTATCACTTGAATCTATCACATATGTATTGATTGATCCATAATACAGGGATTTCTAAGTTAGCTGGAAATTGAATACTTATATTTATCCATCCACTCTGTCTCTGGTGCTGTTCCTTATGGTTAAGGACAGAGTCCCTGTCCTCAATTCTATTTTCCTCTTTCCACAACACTGCATACATTTAAAGTGGCTGGCTAGAGTTAACAATGAAGTCTATGATCACACATGAGAATAAAAAGGAATTTCCCCCAAGGGGATTATGTGGCCTTGGCATCATTAGAACACAGAAATAGGAAAGACTTTAAGGAACATCTAGTTCATCTTCCTAACTCTAATCAAGATTAAATTCCATTTTTAGGAAGTAGTTATCTAGTGTCCTCTTGAAAAGCTCAAACAGAATACTGGTCTATGCCATCTTGAAAACACAGTTCAATGTTTATCTCAGTAGTGAGAATGTTATTTTTTAATGTCCAGCTAACAAAGTGCATTTGTATCTTACTGATGTAGGTCAGGTAGAAAAGGACACATTCTCTAGAGGGACAAACCCCTCAGCCTACAACACTCATTTATTATTCTTTCACATCATACCTTGTATGGTAGTCTTATGGTATTTTTCATCTTTCCTACTAGACTATAAACTCTTTGAGTACAGGGACTACATTTCATTCTGAATATTTCTTATAGTTTCTAGGAACAGTGCCTTGAATGTAGAAGGTGCTCATTAAATATTTGTGAAATAAATGAATGAGTGAGTGGATTTCCTCTGGTCTGATTTTAGTTGAAATGGTCACCACCATGGTACATAACCACTTAATACTCATATTCCATATATTTTGTACTTTTTAATCACTCCTCCCCTAAATTTAATTATTGTAATTCCAGTAATTCTCACAGACTCTCGTGCTTCCTCTTGTCCTAGGGTAAAATTCATGGTGATTCCTTTCTCTGTGTCTTTCCTTGTGCTATTTCCTCTGGAATGTTTTTAAACCTCTCCTCTCTGTCTATCCAAATTCTAACTATCTATCCTTCAAGGCCCTGTCAAGTACCACCTACACCACACTGGTATAGCTATTCCAACCTTTAGAAATCTCTCCTTTCTCTGAACCTCTGGGATATTAATAAAGCATAAATTATATATATGTATGTATATATATATATATAATATAGAGTTGTTAACTGTACTTTCCAAAAGTCCACTAATAAGACAAAAAAAACTAATATTAAATGGTGATTAGATGACCAGACTAGACCATGGAATCTCTTTTAACTCATACTATAACTGAGTTTAACCATCTACCAGTACAGTTCAATTAAGTTGTCTATCACCATTTCCTCTTAAAGGATTCATAACCTGAAGCCTATGAGCTACTTAAAAAAATAGATAATTATATTTCAATATGATTATTTTCCTTTCAAGCCCTATATATTTTATTTTAAACATTTAAAAATATCATTCTGAGAAGGCCTTTGTAGGATTCACCAGACTTCCAAAGTGATCCATGACACATTTTGAAAGGGTTGAGAGCTCCCACTTTACCCCTTCCTATTTCAGGTACCTTCTGGGTTAAATAAGCTTTGCATAATGACCTAGGGATCCAACAACAATTTATAAGGGTTTCTATGTAGATAAGTTGTTTTTAACTCATGGTAGAAAATGCTATCCACATCTAGAGAAAGAATTATGAAGTCTGAATACAGATTGAAAAATACTATTTTCTCTCTTTTCTTTCTCATGGTTTTTCCCTTTTGTTCTGATTCTTCTTTCACCACATGATTAATGTGGAAACATGTCTAATATAATTGTACATGTATAGCCCGCATCAGATTGCTTGCCATCTTGGGGAGGGAGAAGGGAAGAGAGGGAGGAAGAAAATAATTTGAAACTCAAAATCTTGTAAAAGTGAATGTTGAAAACCATCTTTACATGTGATTGAAAAAAATGAAATTCTATTAAGTGGGAAAAAAGAAAAAATTGAGGAGTGTCAATAAAGAAAAAAATGAATAAATTTGGTAATTCTACTGTAAAAATAAAAGACAGAAGTGGTCTTTAGAAGATCCAGAAAGGGGATGGTTTAGGGAATACTAATACTTAAGACCATATTTTCTATATACCAGCTACTTATTACCCATGCAAAAGAAAACACAAGATTCTCAAGATACAATTGTCCCTTCCAGGGCTCCAGGAGAAGCCACTCTATACCTATGACATGTTCGTGAGATTGTTGTTCCTATGTACAGGGCTTGTACAAAGTTGTACAAAGTTGGCTCCTGGTCATTCCACAGCGCCTACCTTTTCATCTTGCTCAAGGCAGGCCATGTCTGCAGCCACCTATAACTTCACAGGGTTTGCCTTCTTCCAACTCTCCATGTACCTCCCTCTCCAACCATTCACAGCTACCTGAAAGCCTGAGACAACTCTGAGGATGAACTCTTTTGGATAACAGTAACTTACTTGAACTAATTCCTAGATGATTAACATACTTCTTCCCCATTATTTACACCCCCACAGTGATTCTGAACCCTCAGTTGACATTGTTCAAACTGTAGTCTACATCTTCATTATACACTGACCTTATTTCCATATTCTTATCCCTCTCAATCCAATCGACACCAGGACCTCCCACTCTAAACCTAGCCAAGCCTTCACTGTGATCTCTCAAGCACATGCTCTATAGGTAACAAAGTAGATTTTATCTGGAACTTTATTTTTTTCATTCTCAGTACCTCTATCTTTTTGAATTCACTGAATCCTAGATTCCTTTGGAAGACGCATCTTTCCTGATGACCCTTTTGAGGACTGCTTACATTTTCACTCATACTGTATTTCACTTGCCCTGGTAATAGAATATTCTTTACTCCATTGCCACACCCAGGCTCTCCCTCTACCCTCAATCACTCAGGAACTTCTCCTTCTTTGAGGTTCATGAAATCCCTACGTATCACCCAATTAAGATTTGGGTATCTGTTGTCTACAGACCACAAGAACATTCTCCTGCCTTCCTGGCTCACAGCTTTCTCTTCTCCTCAACTCTTGCTCTCACTTCAACATACATATTGATGGTAACTCAAATAAGCTAACCTCCCAATTCCTCATCTTAGTAATTTCCTATGACCTCCTCCATCACACCAGAACTACACACAGTGATGATCATACTCTTTTTTTTTTCTTTTTGGAGGGGGGAAGGCAGGGCAATTGGGGTTGTGACTTGTCCAAGGTCACATGGCTGGTAAGTATTACATGTCTGAGGCAGGATTTGAACTCAGGTCCTCCTGACTCCAGGGCTGGTGCTTTATTCACTGTGCCACCTAGTTGCCCCGATGACCATACTCTTAATCTTACCATCACCCATAAGTATTGAACATATCCATGTTTAATAATTTTCCATGATCTTAATCTATTTTCTTTTGACCTCTCCCTCTGCTTTGCAATTCCAAAACTTTTTCTTTATCATCACCATGACTTCCAATCTCTCCTCTCGGATCTTTCAAATTATTACCCTCGAATTGCTTACATCGTTTCTTCCCTATCTTGACCATCTGGCCAACCAGTTCAACTCTACACTGCCTTTTTTATTTCCTTTCCTCTTTGTCCGATTGGAGATCCTGCCCTTCCAAACCCAAGCCGTGGATCAGTCCTACCACATATTGTCTTTTCTCCTACTCACATGCTGCTCAACAAAACTAGAGAAAATCATGAAGCCATGCTGACTGGGTCCACCACAAGTTTATGTCAGACAAGACAATTGTCTCAGCACAGCACGCCAATCCTTTTATACCTCCCTAATAGATTTATTATCCCACTTATCACAACATCTTTTCCAAATTTTTCATTCCTCTTCAAGAGACCCATAGCTCCATGTCCCCCAAAGCTATCAAGTGAGAGTCTTGCCTCACATTTCATTATAAAAATTAAGACCATTTACCAAAACTCCCTCTCCTATCCTGCTTTCCATCTCAAACCACTCAGACGCCTTCTACCACTATCTCCTTCTTCATTCCCATTTCACATGAAGAGGTGGCCATTCTCCTTGCTAAGGATAACATGCACAGCAATGCAATTCTTCTCTCTATTGTCCAACATATTGCCTCCTCTGTTAACCCCGTGTTGTTGTTGTTCAGTCATTGAGTCACATCTAACTCTTCATGTCCCCCTGGACCATACCATACCAATACTGTCCATAGGGTTTTCTTGGCAAAGATGCTGGAATGGTTGGCCATTTCCTTCTCCAGTAGACCAAGAACAGAGGTTAAGTGACTCACCCAGGGCCACACAGCTAATAAATGTCTGAGGCCGGGTTTTAACTCAGGTCTTCCTAACTCCAGGTCTAGTGCTCTAGCCACTGAGCCACCTAGCTCTCTCCAGTCACTAATCTTTAATTTCTCCCTGTCTACTAACTGCTTCCCTATTGTCTATACACATGCCTATGTCTCTCCCATCCTCAAAAATATCCTTGCTTGATTCATCATCCTTGCTAGCTATCATCCCATCTTTCCTCCATTTTGCGGTTAAACTTCTTTAGACGGTCATCTACAATAGGTGCTTCCACTTCCCTTGCCCTTACTTACTTTTCTTTTTCATCCTCTGAAGTCTGTCCTCTAACCTCATCATACAGTCAAATATCCAATCTGTTACCAAGCCTTGTCAATTTATAACCTCTCCATAACATCTCTTGTATATAACCCCTCCTCTCCACTGACAATATCTCACTCTGGTGCAAGCTTTTATTTCCTCAAAGCTGGAATATTGCAAGAGCATGCTTGTTGGTCTCTCTGCTTCAAATTTCTTCCCAATCCAATCCATCCTCCACTCAGCTGTCAAAGTGATATTCTTAAAGTGAAACACTGACTGTATCATACTTCTACTCCCATGGCTCCCTATTGCATTAGGAATAAAATACAGTATTTTCTGTCTGCCTTATAGAGTCTTCCATAACCCCAATGCCTTCCCTTTTTTACATTCTTCTCATACCTTATTCCCTTCCATGTTGTCTGCAATCCAGTGACACTGGACTCCTTGCTGTTCTTTGAACATGATATTCCATCTCCCGACTCAGAATTTTCTCTGGTCGTTTCTCATGCCTGGGATATTTGCATGTTGTGTCTCATAAGATTGGAAGCTGTTCGGGAGTAAAGACTAGTTGTTGTTTTAATTTATTTTTGTTTTTGCCTTTCTTTGAATTCTCAATATTTGGTAGAGTACCTGGCACATAGTAGGAACTTAATTTTTGTTGGGGTTCAGGTCTTGTGGATTAGGAGCTATCCATTGTTATATATGATTTCATATGTGCTATTATTAAGACAATGAGTTGCCACAGTGGATATAACATTGGACTTGGGGTCAATAAAACTCAAGTTCAAATCCTACCTCAGATATTTATTAGGAGGATGACACTGAGCAATTGATTTAAACAATCTCAGTTTGAATTTGATTACTTCTACCATCCTTCCAACTCTAAATTTATGGTCCTCCCACCGGATGCATACTGCTTGATAATAGAGGTCATTTCTTTTCTTTTCTTTAAAAATTCCTCATAGTATGTGAGATATGAGCTCTAGACCCCTATTTCTATGCCCAGAGATAAGGGCCAACTAAACTGAATTAAGAACGGCTGAGACACTTAGCACTCTTGCCAAAATGACATTTAGAGCATAATTGAGAATCTTGCCTAGACAGGATTAGTCTGACCAGTCTCCAAGGATAAGATATGGAAAAAGAAACTCAGCCAGGTAAAAGCTGGAAATACATATACATTTGTATGTAGGTTCCATAACATGATATTCAACTTGATTTAATTCAACAGATGAAGATTCTGTAGGGTTGTATATTTTTAACCTCTTTTTCAGTTTAACCCCTAGAGTTCTTTCTTTAATAGGCTGAACTAGTCATTGAAAATAGAAAAATGTAGGGGATAAAGACTATACAGTTTTATATATTAAGACCTAGTGTTGAATAACATTTGTTGTTCTTCATTTTTGAAGAAGCCCAATGACATCATTGGATTTAAGTGAGGCAGAGTTGCACAAAGTCTTCAACCTCACTCCCTCTTCTTGAGTCATTGAAGCTTAGTTTTAGGACAAAAATCAATATCAGTTGGTGATGGCCCAAAATGTGGTGGATAATGTTGGTGTCATTAATGCCTGACTAAGCTCTAAGTGCTCCACAGCAATAACAAGGAGCTGGTGGATCTATTAGATAGAATATTGGCCTGGAAGTGAAGAAGACCTGAGTTTAAATTCTGCATCAGAGATTTATAACCTGAGTAAGTCACAAGCTCTCAGATTAATATTCCTCATCCAAAAAATGGGGATAATAGTAGGGTTGCTGAGATCAAATGAGTTAACATATATGATACTTTTCAAACCTTAAAGGACTGTGTAAGTGTGAGATGTTGTTCATATCACTGCTATTATTATCATTAAACAGACAGACCATTGAGTCTAGTGGTACATATCTGTTGGATGGCTATTGAAGATGGACAAAAAATGGACCCAAAATTGAACAAGAGAAGGAAATTGACCTGGATCACATTTGAGAACCTACAATATCTTCAATTATGTTAATCCATTTCTCACTGCAAAACCTGACATTTTTAATCCCATTGCTTTCCTGGTGGTGCTGTACAAGGTGTCCCAAAAGTCTGAGTGCAGTTTTAAGCTATTAGAGTTCCATTATTTTCTCTCTTGGGAGGACGAGTTATTGGGAGACCTTGCTGTCTTCCCATGTGTCAGTAATAAAAGGTTATGGTTATTGCTTAAACCACCCTGGTTTCCTTTAATAGCTCATTAAAGCTATTAAAGCTTAAAACTATGTTAAGGCCCTATGTAGCTTCAAATCATGGAAAATGATAATCTCTAGAGGATCAAAAGTGCTGGTGACCCAAAAGGGTAACAGGAAGATCCTGGTGGCTGCTACATATCACCAATTTCTAATGCTCAAATTTAAGTGGTATAAAAGGCATCAAGATCAAGTATGTATATGATCAGAAAAGTAAGGGGACCATCCAAGCAGTGAGAATGACAAAGAAGGGCAATCTAAATGTTGCACTGTAATCCATGAAATACCAAAGGAAATGGAGAAAAGCTTCCAGCCCATTGGGTAGATCCTTGATGAAGGATTGTAAAGCCAAGCACGAGCAGCTTTCCAGAGGACTGCTGCTGTGAATAGCTTTCAAGGTTCTGATTACACAGTACAGTGAACTCTCTATTTATTCAGTAACAAATTAAGACAAAACATTTACAGAAATTAAAATACAACATTTACAATGTTATGGCTTAACAACTTATCACTAAAGTGGCCACATAATTTTCACCAAAGTGGTCACATGGTTTTAAACAAAGTACATTCATTTAGTAACTCAATAATTCTTAAGGAGGTAAGCCCCTTAATTGACACAAAGTACAGAGGTCAAAGTCTTCCACCCCTAGGTCACATTGTCTTAATCTCTTCAATCACAAAGTCTTCTTTCTTCTTGATTGGAGATTAGTTTCCAACCATCCTTAATTAGTAAGTCCTTACTCAATCATCTAAATGTAAAGGTCAAAGTTCTCTACCCCAAGTAAATCATGATATTCTTAGTTTGCATTAAATACCCAAGGAGAGGTCTTTTCATCTTGACTCGAGCCAGGCTTTCAGCTGCTATGGCTCCTCTTCCATGGTCCCAACTCCTGCCCAAATCTATCCCACTGTCACCCAAGTTCAAAGGCAGACAAGTCCAGCTTCTTGTGCAGTTTCTCATCCAGTTCCCATTCCACACTGAAGTTCACAGTGTCTGGTTTATCTCAAGTCCTTCACAGTTTCTGTTCCTGGAAAGATAAAGCTTAACAAAACCACAATAACATTCATTCACATTCCTGGCATCCTCATCAATTCACTTTCTGCCTGTAAAATCAACTCAGACCCACCAACAAGGTATGAGAACTCAACACAAATCATCAGTATAGTCCCAGGGCCTCTGAAATCATCAAGACCCTCCTCCAGGATTTCTGTAAACATAAAACAAGTAAATCCTCTTTCAAGGCTTCTGAACCAGCAGTGAGGTTCCAGGGTTTCTGTAACAACAGCACCATCCTCTAACAGCAGACGAATCTGACAAAGTAACATCAAAACAGACAAAGTAGCAACACCACAGCCATGCTTCCTCCCAGTTTTCCTCTCTTCTCATTTCTCAGAAGTTCTCAATTCAATTTTCAGAAGTTCTTGGGAGAAGTTCAGGCACTACAAGTTCTGTTCTCCATTCTGTTCTCAATTCCTAGTGTTTCTCAGAAGTTCTCAGGATCCTGGCAGTTTTCTCTCTCTCTCTCTCTCTCTCTCTCTCTCTCTCTCCCGCTCTCTCT
>NW_027187351.1:3051110-3238347 GCF_028583685.1 Petaurus breviceps papuanus
TCCCCCCCCCCCAGCAATTCTTGTTCTTGGCAGTTCTCTTTCTCTCTGTAGCAGTAGCTGCTCTGCCTCCATGATGCGTCCTCCCAGAAATTCTGGCCTCTCTCAGCTTGGGCTTCTTCTTATATAAGGTGTTAGTTTCTCCCTGTCTTGCCCCTTCCTGTTATGTAAGTAAGTTCATCCCACTGTGTGATTCACAAGTTCTAGGTCCTAATACTGGACACAATTATGAACTTGAAACTAAATGCAAAGTACCTGCTTGATTGCAAATACAATGGGGTCTTCAAATTCCATTACTATTTCAAGGATATATGGAAGGACATGAATGAGAAAAGCATTGCTCCAGAGTCATATGACCTGGGTTCAAATATTACCTCTGACATTAATGGTGACCTTGGGTTTCTACTTCTTCATGAGTAAAATGTAGAAGATTGAATCAGATTGGCTTTTCAGATGCCTTCCACTTATCAAATTAGGATCTTATTATTAGAAATAGTAAATATAAATAGCATTATCACATAAGAGGATGAGAAATTGATGGGTAGGTTTTACTTTACACCAATGGAGAGAGTTTCCAAGTTGATGACATGGTAGGTTGATCAGAGTCCCCAAGTTCCTTATTTCCTTTTATTCCTTAGAATATACTGAGTGAAAAAAAATAAAAGAAATACCAAGGACTATTTTTTTTTTCATGAAAGGCACAAGGAGAGCATAAGGGAATAAAACAATTCTGGATCCAAAATTCAACTCTAGAGGGAAGGGTGGTAGCAGTGGAAAAAAAAATCTGTAAAAGGGCATCAAGGAGCCTGGACTTTGTTTATGGGATTTGCGTTGGCCATCTGCCATGCTTTTAATGAACTTCATCTTCACTTTAATTTCATAGACCCTCCTTCTATCTTCAAGATGCAATTTGAGCATCACCTTCTATATGAAGGCTTTCCTGACACCACTGACTACTAGTACCCTCCTTCTGAAATTATGTTGTACTTACTTAATTTATATTTATTTACAATTAGTCTGTGTCTGCTTAGCAGTCCTTGGTCTCCTGTGAAATTGTAAATTTGTTATTAGGGATTATTTTGTTAACTGTATCTATATCACCAGAGGACCTAACAGATATGCCTGGCACATAGCAGGTGCTAAATAATTGCTTATTGATTGATTGAAAGAAGTTTGGAGTCCTCCTGGGAGAATGGGCACATGTCTTCACAGAACCTAATAATTATTGACATGAATGTCTTCTGGGAATGAAATTCCTCAGTCTCTTTTTAGCAAACCATCCTAGGTCCCCTCCCCCAAAAATGTAATGTAGTTTCTTGCTGCCATCAACACCCCCCAAATCGCTTGTTATTATCACTCATTCATCATTTAACTTCTCAAAGTCTTCTTTCTACATTTATTTGGATTTTTTGTAAGTCATTTTTTGGAAACAGGATTTCTGTCTAAACTACATTTTTAAGTGGACATAGCTCTATAGTATAAGCTGTAATCAAGTATATAACTGCTCACTGTGGTTTAATTCCTTCTACTTATAGTTTTCGGAACAGACACGGGAGACATTATATATTCTGTAAACAAAATATGGAATAAATGCATGAATTTTAAATGAAAGAATTAATTAAAATGCTTAACTGTTATTGATATGTATAATTTTATAGATGCAAAGCTGTATAATATTTGCATGTGATTTACATTCAATATTCAGATACTACTTTTGCATGCTGTTTGCATATATTTTAACATATAGTAATTACATATTTTTGCATTTAGATTGTTCAGATGTGACAGTCACTTAACTGAGTAAACCTAGTTAAGTGGTAGAGTGTTGGGAACAGTCATTGCATGTCAATATTTTACAGTATTCCTTCTATAAGAACATAGGCATTCCACTGTGCATCAAACTCATGTTTCCTCTAGTCCAGTATTCTCTCACTTATAGAGGCATCAAGTTATTTCTGAAGGCCTGGTTATCTTCACAGGTATCAATAATAAAAGGTTAAGGACATTGTCCAAACTATCCTAATTTCCCTTATTAGCTTATTAAGGAGTTTGCATTAAAAATAAAACACAACAAAAAATTCCTTTTTTGAACTACCATTCCTGGGAGTTAATTAGACCCATCAGACAAACAAACTTAT
The DNA here is from genome assembly GCF_028583685.1 of Petaurus breviceps papuanus. Lineage (NCBI taxonomy): Eukaryota > Metazoa > Chordata > Mammalia > Diprotodontia > Petauridae > Petaurus > Petaurus breviceps. Next base: position 3,053,246 of record NW_027187351.1, read on the forward strand.
GCTCTAAGTTTTAGGGAAGGAGCTAGCGTCCATCCCATCCCTCCAAAGTACCCATCACAGCAGGTGCTTAATAAAGGTTTCTTCTTGTTGTTGTATGATCTCCGTCATCCACATGGAGAGTAACATCTAAAATAGGAAAGTTTTCTTTGAAACTGCCACACTTAAAAAAAACACTGAATTTTATTCTTTCTTTGGTAAAATATGACTTTCCAATGAAACTTTATATATTATGTATATTGATGAACTTTTCTGATATTCATCCACTTGTCCCCAAGTAGATATGCACCCAAAGTCCTTATTCTAGTTTCCAGCATTTATTGCATTTTCATAACTTCCAGGATTATAATAAATTCCTCTAGAATATGGATTAGATTAGATGATCACTAAGGCCTTTTCCAAGCCTAAAATTCTGCATTTCTATGAAATATGGGTTGGGACAGGGGAGGTAATGATAAAAAGTCAGTTATCATAAACACATCTCCTCTACAACCAAGACCATAGAATTCTAGTCATCCTGTGGTCCATTTGACTCAATACCCCAAACTAGGACACATACTATAAATTTGAGCTCAAAATAGATGGGTTATGGGGAATCTGTAGCTCCTCCAGGGACACAATTCTGACATGAGGTACCCCAAACATTATAGAGGTTGAGTGGATTATTTAACGGTGAGACAGTATGGGAGTAGTAGAAAGAGCATTAGATTCGGAATCAAAGGATCAGGGCTCAAGTCTTATCTCTTCTATTTGATCCTTGTGTTTTCTTTTCTTTTTTTTTTTTGAAGGGCAATTGGGGTAATTGGGCAATTGACTTGCCCAAGGTCACATGGCTAGTGTTATGTGTCTGAGGCCCGATTTGAACTCTGGTACTCCTGACTTCAGGACCGGTGCTCTGTTCACTGCACCACCTAGGTGCCCCTGATCCTTGTGTTTTCTTGGGCAAGGCGTTCTCTGAGTTCAGTTCCCTCATTTGTAAAAGGGGGTCACTGAGTGAAATGGTATCTTAAGAATTCTTCCACCTCTGTCTTATGAACCTAGGAACCTGTGGGGGATTCTCAGTTAGTCAATAAATGCATAAGCCCTCAGATAGACTCCAGATAAGAACAAAGACCTTTGACAGGGAAAGATTTAAAGAACTGGACCAAAAATTGTCCCAAATTCGAGTGGACCATTTCAGTCTGATGTCCATGCTTCCAGGCATTGTCTTATATTGATCCTTAGATGTGGCATATGTTTCCAATTTCAATATTCCCCACAATTCCTAGGATTTGTATTGGACACAAGAAAATGGTGATTCTGGTCCTTGGTATGGGTATTCTTAACTCCTACAATATTATTCTCCCCAACTTCTTCCTTCCTTCCTTAACTAACCAATTGATTTATTGACTATAGGAGGTCAGTCTCTGGGTTTAAAGATATTTCTTCATATTCAAGGTCACTTCTCCATGGGTTTCCACAGTGTGGGAGACTATTCCCTTTCCCATATACCTTCCTTGTCTTAACCCATTTAATCATTATTTTTTGGGCCTTCCTAGCTCAGAGTGAATGTCAATAGTAACTGTTTCTCTTTAAGCATCAAACCTGAGGATCTTCCCTTCACAGTTTGATTTTTTTTTTTTTAGTTAAAGGGGCCATCCCTTGACTCACTTCTTAAAGAGGCCTATTTACTGAATGGGTGTTACCTCACTCAAAGTGAAAACCTGAAAAGATCTTAGACTAAAAGGCCAGGATCTCCCATTGCATTCTGGGCCATCTCCAGTCATCCTGATAAATATCAGGTCACTGGACCCAGATGGCTCTGGAGGAGAAAGTGAGACTGTTGACCTTGGACAGTTCTCCCTCACCCAAAGCAAAGTCAACTACAAGTCGTGTCACCATCTCCCTGAAGTCTTGGCCCTCTTCAAAAACAAAGGGCAAACACAATCCCTGTCTTATAATGTAGCAAGTCTATGTCCAATACCAGAAGTGTATTAATTTTGCCAAGCAACTCCAAAGCAAGCCTGAGCCATGTCCAGAATGGACCCAAGCAGTAATATCTTCCAAGTTTCTCTGTAGTATATCTGCTTATCTCCATTGGCCTTTATCTCCAGGTGCTCCTAAAATCCTATGTGCTTTGGTACTGTTAAGAATACATGCATTCAAAAAAGTGACTAGAAAGTCCATACCCTTTGACCTGGAGATCCTACTGCTAGACATATACCCCAAAGGAGGTCATTGATAAAAAGAAAAAGTCCATGTATATCCAAGAATATTTATTGCAGTGCCAGTAAAGAACTGGAAACAAAGTACGTGATCATTCATTGAGGAATGTCTACACAAACTCCCATATATGAATATAATGGAATATTTACTTTGCTTTAAGAAATAATGAAGCTTACTAGTTGTGTGACCTTGGGCAAGTCACTTAATCCCAATTATCTCAAAAAAAGAAATAATGAACATGATGAATGTAGAGAAGCACGGACAGACTTAGATGAACTGCTTCAGAGTAAAATAAGTACAGCCAAAAACCAATTTGCACAATGACAAGGTAAATGCCAAGAACCACCACCATCCTCCCCACCCCACCCACACACAAAATGAAATGAATATTGCAAAATTATAAAGAACAAGCTTGGTTCCGAAGGAGAGATATAGAAAAACATATTCTCACCCACGCCATCACCTTTTTTTTGCAGAGGTGGATGGGGTTTATTCAGAGGAGTGGAACATTGCATATAACATTAGAGTTTTTTTAATGTATTGATTGGAATTTATTGATTTTTTTCCTACTCTTTCTTTTAAAAAATTATTTGCTTATAAGGCATGGCTCACTGGGAAAGAGAGGGGATACAAAAAAATCTAGGTAGTGTAAAAAGAAAAGATGTCAATAAAATCTATTTTTATAAAGAATGCATGAATTCATGTTCTCTGTTCTATTTTGTCCTGCATCTATTTCATACAAGCTTTTGATATCTGGGGCTATATTGTTCAAGGAAGAAGACTGTCCAATGGAGGAACCAAGCCACAGAGAACTCTGCCTCTTGATCTTTTCTAGTTTCCTAATGTTCCTCATGTCTCTCCCAGTTGTGAATTTGACCTATTATTGACAATGTTGCTTTAAACAAACACATTTGGTTCAGGGAAAATTATCCCCCCCTGCCCCTTGCTTATATTCCCTTTCTCAAAATCCTAGAGAAACTCATGAAAATATCAATGAAGATATCAAAATATCAATGTCATATGAAAATTTTCATGAGGTGCAAACCTAATATGTTCATACTACTTTGGACTCATGGTAATTCTAAGCATGAGATAAAATCAGCTTGTAGAAAAAAAAAACAGGAAGCTGCCTTAGGATTGGATCTGCCTTAGGATCTGCTCCAGCAGATCATAGATAGGAGTCTTCTTCTGTCCTTTAAATACTCTTACAGGATGTTGCAGTGTTTCACTATGTGCTTGCATTTATAACAGCAGCAGACCCTTTCATATCTCTTCTTCTTTTGACCTTTTCTTTCTTGTGTGTGAGAAGCACTTAAAGAGCCTTCAGAAATCTCTTCTGACATAAATCAAAATAACTCCAATTTTATGACACATAGTAGGTATTTAATAAATGTTTGTTGACTTCTTGGATGAAATGTTCATTCTTACTTGCTAGGATCATATATTATCTGTCCATGAATAGGCTGAGTATTGTACACATTACATGCCCAGAATTGTGTTGTCTATGGATTGGGCCATGGTGGAATAGGGGAGAAACTATAGAACTATTTAAGGCATTCCTTGCTCTCCATTTTAAAGCACAAACACACATACAATAATTCAAGATTGAATAATATTCAATAAGATAATATTGTTCCTTCCAGGCTCCTCTCATATTTTAGATTTCTTCTACCTCTGCTCTAAATCTGGAGAATTTGCCAACATTTTTATTTTAGTGGTTACACTTCTATCTTTTCACAATTGTCCCTGAATAGGTGCCTGCTGCAGTGAATGTGGGTAGAAAGCCTCTGAGTCTGCTTGGGAAGATTTCCTCTCCCAGCAGAGGCCCAAGTCACCATTTTTTTTGCTAGCATGTCTCTGCTCCTGTACCCTTTGACCCTTTTGGTCTAAGCTAGGATAGAGCATCAGTAATTGATCTTGTTCTGCTAGTTGATACCCAAGTAACTGTGCTTGAGCATCCTTCCAATTTCTGACATCCTGGATAGCTACTTGCTGAGAAGGAGTGCCAATAGTGAGAATGTGGTCTTGGGATGGAAGGTGAGCAATGCCTTCTTCCCCTCTTGCTGCCTCCCTATGCACAGTGCGGACTGTTCTTGATAATCCGTTCAGCGACTGTTGATAAGGGAGCTGGTTCAGCTTGCCTGGCATGGCCTTCTGGCTCATATCTGTGAAAGGCAATAAAGGAAGAAATGGAGTTATTTATAGCCCTGCACAGACTTGACCCCAACTTACCTTTTCAACCTTAATATGTGACACTCATCTTCATGTACTCTGTGTTCTAGTCAAATAGCTTCTTACTGTTCCTTATGCAAAACACGGTTTCCTATTTCCATGCCTTTTCATCACCTCTCCTTCATACCAAGATGCACTCTTCCCTTGCTTCTGTCTCTCCTAATGCCTAGTTTCCTTTAAGATTCAGTTCAAGTGGTGCCTTCTATAGGAATTTTCCTAATCCTTCAGGTGCTAATGCTATCCCAAATCACCTTATTATATATGTATATGTATATATATATATATATACACACACACACACTTATAAGTGTACATATTATGTCACAAATATATCATATTATGTGTCCTAAAGGCCCTTTGTAGTGTTGAGTTGATAAGACATGTGTAGAAATAAATGTCTTATTTTCTTGTTTATTGTCATAAAAGAAAAAATGTTTTAAGTCATACAGGAAAAGTCCAAGACAAATACCTTAGCAGGCCATTAAGGGAAGAGTCAACTTTTGGTTGGAGAGATCACAGGAGGTTTCATGAAGTAAGTAAAATTTGGACCAGACAGTGACTTAAATACAGAATTTCAATTTGAACATTCTTGGAGGAAGGGGTAAACTGCAAAAAGTCAGAAAAATCATGAAAATATATGACATGTTAAGGGAACAACAACTAATCCAGTTTGACTGGAACATAGGGACCATGAAGGGGAGTGCTTGGAAACCGGTCTAGAAAGGGAGATTGAGTACAGACCTTGGCAGGTTCTGAAAAAAGGAATTTAGACTTTATTCTGAAGTGGGGGTAGGGGAGAATCTTTGAAGGGTTTTTGGACAGGGGCAAGACATGATCAAACTTGGATTTTGTAAGATCAATCTGATAGCACTTTGTATAATGGATTGGAGATAGGAGGCAGGGGAGGCAAGGGAACAGACTATTATTATAATAATGAAAGCACTAAGAGGAGAGGGCCTGAACTAAGTTAGTAGCAGGAGAGAGTAGATAAGGAATTTATTTTAAAGACATTTCAGAGATATAAATTGCATAAAACTTATAGTGACTAGCTATATGTGTGGGGAAAAGGTAGAACGATAAAGCATTGATTAAGTACTGACTATATTCTAGACAACATACTAGGAGAAGGGGATACAAATGGAAAGAAGACATAACTTCATCTCTCAAGAAGTTTACATTCTAATGTTGGGGAAGGAGAAAGACAAGTTTATATATAAACATAAAGATAAAGATAATATATGCAAGTAAATAAAAAGCAATTAAATACAAGGTAGTTTTGGAAAGAGGACAATAGCACTTGGGGAGGGGACCAGGAAGGGTTTCAACCCAAACAGGAGCTTTTAACCTCTTTGCTTCATGGATCACATGATCAATCTAGTGAAACCTATGGGCTGCTTCTCAGAATAATGTTTTTTTTTAATTTAGAAAATAAAATACAAAGGATTACAAAGAAAAATCTAGGGCACTAGGTGTTACTTGGCCAATGAAATTAACATCTGCTCCAATCAGTAATCATTTAGCTGAGATCTATCAGCTATGTTTATCTGCTCTGCCACTGTTCTGACTAAGCAACTTTTTCCATCTTCCCACAGTTGAGGGCCAGTTCTGACCCAGTCCATACATGCGAACAGTCTGGCACAGGATTTCTCTGAGCCCAGCTCCCCATGAAGGCTATATTGTGTCTTAAGATTGGCTCCCCATCACTTCCTGACTTGCAGGAGTTTAGGACATGATAACCGAACAGTGACCCAGATACTGATGCATGCAAGGGAACAAGGACATTAAAACATGCAGATGTATGTAAGTGAACAAGGACATTAAAACATTTTCTCACAGGAACCTAAGAGATAATTGCTTTATATTCAATATATAATCCCTACTCTCTGATCAATAAATTGGAACTGCTATGAAAAACCCTCCTGGCTCATGTCTCATCATTTCACACTCCTCAATTTGGCCTGTGCCCATTTGATGCTAGCATCATTCCCACTTTCCCTTCACATTTTAAATTCCTCTTTACCTGCTGCTTAAGTCACAGAGAATGAATGTTCAGTCGCTGAAATGAAAGTCACTTGATTCTCATTGACTCACCTTTACTTAAAAAGTACACATATTCAAGATGGCAGCCATTTGTTTAGGAAGCACTTGCTACTACGTACATTGGCATGAGGCAGAAAACCTGACCACTTCTTCAACTATTCCCTCAAACTCAGTATATAGCATTGCAATCTTTAAGAGCCCAGGCCACCTTCATATCATAATGAAACAACAGGACCAGGTATTAGTGGAGGAAGCCTTAAACACTACCCATACTACCTATCCAAATTTTACTATCAGTTTTCCACAGGAGTGGACCCAGCTACTATGTTCCAAAAGTCTACCTTATATTTGTATGATACATTCATTTTCTCCTTGCCTATCTATGACCTACTTTAAGGAACTTTTGCTACTTCCAATTATTTATTCTTTAACCCATCTCTACAATTTTTTTATAGTTAATAATGTAACTCCAGCACATGAGGCTCTCTCCTCTCCCATGTTTCCCTTGCATCTATAGATCTCACCTCTTGCATTTAGCATCCCCTTACTCACAGAATCAAAAGAAACACAAGATGCACAAGTTAGAGGATCTACCCCAAATGTTCACATGGACTATTTGTGCCTGAATTGTGGTAGAACATTCCGACATCGGACACACTGTAACTTGACTCTAGCATAGTGATGTCATTTTGGTCCTCTTCAAGAATGAAGGAAAACAATCAACTCACAGAATCACAAATTTTGAAACAGGAATATAGACATCAAATAGTCCAACCTCCTCATTTTAGAATTGAGGAAACAAGGTCAAAGAAGTTGAATGACTTGCTTAAGGTCATAGTTATAAATTAAAAGGTAAAATTTGAACTCAGGTTGTTGCTGTTGTTATTGTTTAGTTTTTTTTTCAGTCATGTCCAATTCCTTTTGAGCCCATTTGGAGTTTTCTTGACATAGCTACTGGAGTGGGCTGCCATTTCCTTCTCCAGCTCATTTTACATTTGAGGAAACTGAAGCAAACAGGTTTAAGTGACTTGACTGTTAGTAACTGTCTGAGGTCAAATTTGAACTCAGGTCTTCCTGACTTCAGGCCCAGAGCACTCTATCCATTGGACCACCTAGCCAAATCCAGTAGTCTTGTGCTGTAACATCCTGCCTCACTCCATAAAAAGATAATGATTTTTTGATGTATGCAGCTCTCATGATTGCCTTTTATTTTACCTCACTTCTAAATTCATTAACCCCTTTCCTTGCACTTATTGTAAATACAAGTATATTCTACCCTGACCAACATAGCTTCTTAAGTATTTCATTAAAACCAAATCCTACAGTAAATTGTAAAACTCACTTATAATATCATTTTGCCACTTGCCCCTTAGTAATATTTATAAGATTGTCTCTAAATTATATATATATATAAATTATATATATATATTATATAATAAAATATATATTGAACACAAGCTCCATTTTATATAAAGGCCATAATTTTCTGACATATACAGCTCCTATGATTGGCTTTTACTTTATATCTCACTTCCAAATTCATTAACCCCTATCCTTGCATTCATTTTAAATACAAGCATATCCTACAAAAAGTGGCCCTGACCAACAGTTTCTTAAGCACCTCATTAAAACCAAATTGCACAGTAAATTGACAAAAGTCAGTTATAATATCATTTGGCCAATTGCTTATTTGACATATTTATAACACTGTTAATAAAGCCTATTGCATGTTGAACATTTAAGCTCCATTTTATATAGAGAAGGGCTGGGTTACTCACAACTATAGGGGCAGTATCCCAAGTGGTCAGTCCATATCACAGCCTACTGACTGTAGTGGGAGAAGGGGTGTGTAGTGAGAGGGTTTTCATATCTGTAAATTCAAAAACTTTAATTTGCTGAGATTACCCTGTGCTTTGATATGACCCTAGACTGCGTTTGTGGAGTATCTGGTTAATAGCACAACAGTTCTCTTAGAACAAAGTTCTTCTGGATTTGGGGCATCCAACAGTTTTTCCATGATATGTGTTCCAAGTGCCTTGAACAGGGACCTTATCTTTTTGACTAAGAGTTAAATATTTTTTTTTCCTGCATACAATTAGTAGTCAGAGTTGCCCTGGATGCGAAATTGCCTCCTACAAGCAAGAAGCCTAGGACTGATCTTTGCTCTAGCTATGCCCAGGTGATTGGCCCATGAAGAGCTCAGATGTAAAATGAGAACTGGCCATTCCAGGTGCTCGTATACCAGTTGCCTAGCTATGTTAATGGCATTATTAGCAACTCCAAAGTTGCTAACAAATTCAGATCATCTAATGGTCAAAAGACAAAAGAAAGTAGAAACAAAGCATAAAAAGTGATCAGCACCTTGATTTTTCTCTCAATAAAACCAACTTATTCTATGTAAGAAGATTCAATCCATAAACCATCCACATTCTAACCATTGAAGGCATTGTTCTGCCTGTTTAGAGAAAGCATTGGAAATCTTTTTTTCCCCTCGTTTCTTTTCTTCTTCAAGTCAGAAACTATTCATAAAAGACCAATACAGGATTGGATTTCCTTTGCAGACCAAAAATACGTTTTACAAAAAAAAAAACCTCCCCATGAATTATTTACATGGCAGCTCCAATCAGCAACATACCTGCCAGACTCCCCAGCTGAAATGAAAGTTCACTATGTAAAGGTGCCAAGGGAGAATGGCAGCCTCCCACTGCGAGTTTATAGACAGAACTAAGTCAGCACACATTATATGTCAGAGCCAACATCAGAAGGAATCAGATCCTTTGATCTCAGACTTCCACAGGAAGCTTAGATCTCAGACAAATTAGATAAAAAATGAATTTATAGCAGATATGTGTCCTAAGGCACACAGCTGAACACTTGGGTTTTGGGCAAAGGAGGAGAGTGAGTATCAAAACATAGAAATCAGTAGCATGTTTCTCCCTCCTTCTCCCTCCCATCCCACCCCACCACTGCCTTGGGGTTACATGCTCATTAAAATAAGAAGATGGGATTCCAACTTACCTCTTCCTGTGTCTTATATAATCCTTACTTCTTCTTTTTTTTTTTTTTTAAATCCCACAACAACAAAACAAATCCCAGCTATGGGAATGGTGTGATGTAACCTGGCCAAGTCTTAGAGATGTAATGATAAAGGGGGTTGGGGTTCCCTGAGGGGAAAAGATGTGGGTGATCTATTTCTGCTCTACCCAGGAAAGCAATGGCTTACAATGTGTACTCTTCCATGACCACCCGGTGTCTGTTTCCCACATCCAGGGCTAGCCAAGTACAGTAGAAAGAGCTCTTGATTTTGGATCAAATCATGTAGGGTTGAATCTTGGCCATTTGATATCTAGGGAACTTTGAGGAATCATTTCACTTCTCTAGCCCTCAGTTTCCCCATCTGTAAACTGAGGACCTTGAGATGATCTCTAAGGTCACTTCCATTTCCAGTGCTCCTTTCCACTTTTCAGGTACAAATACATGCATTGTATATGGTATCTTTAAATCTGGATTTTATTGTAGTCATCTGAGTTTATTTTTAAAGCAATGAGAGCATAGAAAGATATCATGCATATTTTACCTACAAAATTATAGTGAACTTCAATCTTCTTGGAAGGGACAGTGAAGGTGATTCAAGTGCCTCTTTTTACCTACCAATATTATATAGGTTACTACATATATTTTGCTTTTTGGAGAGGGGAAGGTAGGGCAGTTGGGGTTAAGGGACTTGCCCAAGGTCACATGGCTAGTTCTGTGTTGTGTCTGAGGCCGAATTTGAACTCAGGTCCTCCTGACTCCAGGACTCTATTCACTGCCCCACCTAGCTGCCCCTAGGTTACTGTATTTTGAATCAAGAGTTCAAAAGAGAGAACTGAGTGAGGACTGATCCATTAGATGATCAGTGGGTACAGAGTATATTCTCCCTTCATTCCAGTTTTTCATTTGTCAAATAAGGGAGAGAGTCTTGATACAAGCCTCCCATCCTCCCAGGTTGCAAACATAGGAGTCTGAAAGAATTGTTTCTCATTCTACCTTTGCTATGTACAATAACTGTTTAATAATTTTTATATTTAATATTTTCATATTTGATATCTTTCTATTTGTTTGGGAACAGCAGTGTATTGTAAAAGTTTAACATGTGGCTCCCCAGGAAAATGCATACAGGACTCTTAAGTTTTTTTTTTCTTGTTCAGTTGCTTTTTTCAGTCATGTCAGACTCTTTGTGATTCTCTTTGTGTTTTCCTTGACAAAGATACTAAAATGGCTTGCATTTATTTCTCCAGATTATTTTATAGAATAGGAAACAGAGGCAAATTGAGTTAAGCGACTTGCCCAGGGTCACACAGTAAGTGTCTGAAGTCAAATTTGAACTCAGGAAGATGAGTTTTCCTGATTCTAGACTCAGCACCCTATCAACTGAGTCACCTAGCTATCCTGCTTTTAAGTTTAATCTGCATTATTAACATGTTCTCCATCATTTTCTTAAATCTAGGCAATTAAAATAAATCATGCTCTGATTTGTAGCTTTTGCTAATTTTTGAAGTGTTAAACTGAAAATTTAACAAGCTTTCAAACCTTTGGCACATTATTGACCAGGCAAGTCAGCTCCCTGCTTTGAAACCCAGCTTCTTCTTTAATAAAATTGTGATTTTAATGCCTGTCCTGCCTGTGTCATAATAATTTTGTGAAGATTTAATGAGGCAATATATGTAAAAGCATTTGGTAACCATAAAAAGGATGTAAGTGTAAGCAATTACAATTGTCATGCTATCACGATCAATAAATATTAGTTGAATGAAATGCAGTGCAAGTGAGTGTCCTAAACAGGGTTGTCCAGTGGATATCTTGAGAGCCAACCTCAGAGTCAGGAAGATATGGGGTGAAGTTTGACTTTGGACACATACTACTTATATAAGTCACATAACCTGAAAGTACCTCAGACAGCTGTGTAAGAGTTTAAGATATAAAGCAGGTGCCTGTCTACTTCAGAAGAATGAGTTTTCCCATCGGAATTTCTCTGTAGCAAATGAAATCACAGATAAACAAGATTGGCTTCCCAGAGGAGATAGAAGAACGTATTCCTCTCCCTCCTTTGCTGAAGTGGAGGACTCTGGGTAGAATGTAGTATGGAAGACCAAATAAAATGTCAGACTTGGTTGATGTGTTAGTTAATTTTGCTGAATCTTTTGCTGATTTTTCTCTCCCTTTTATTCTTTTTATCCCTATTCCCCTTTCCATTTTCTTCTCCTCAATGCTCTTTAGGTCTTTTCCCCACCCCATCATGTACCACTTGCTATTTCTTTTAAATGTATATAATAAAGTTATTATATAAATTTCTTTTTTCCCCTTTTTTATCCCCTCCTCCCCTCCAACCTAGAGACGACTACCATTAGACACAAATGTGTATGTGTGTATATGTATATATGTTAAATCATTCTATTTGTACTTATATTCATCAGTTCTTTCTCTGGATGCAGATAGTGTCTTCCTTTATATGTCCTTTATAGTTAATGTGGTTATGTGAAACTACTCTCTCTTGGTTTCCCTCCTACTGTCCGACCTGTCCTTGATGGTTCTATATCCACGCAATGTCCATTAACTGTGGGTGTCCTTCAAGGCTGCATTTTGGGCCTTCTTCTCTTTCCTCTATACTGTATTGCTTGGTGATCTCATTGGTTCTTAAATATTCAATTAGCACCTTTACATTCTAAAGTTAACATATCCAAAACTTAACTAATTATCTTCTCCCAGAACTCTCCCCTCTTCTTAATTTTCCCATTGTAATACCACTATTCTCCCAGTCACACAGATGTACCCCCTAGGTGTCATAACTCCTCACTTCCTTTCACCCCTTCCCCTATACCCAATGTGTTGCCAAGACCTGCATATATCTACCTTCATAACATCTCCTGTGCCTTTCTCCCATTTGACCCTGCCACCACCCTGCTGCAGGTCTCAATTACCTCATGACTTTTCTACTTCTTTAGCCTTCTGGCTGGTCTCCCTACCTATAGTCACTCTCTACTTAAGTCCATTTACCATTCAGCTATTAAATTGATCTTCCAAAAATCATATTTGATCATTTTACATCCATATTCAATAAACTCCACTGACTCCCTATTACCTCCAGGATAAAATAGAAAAATTCTCTTTTGGGCATTTCATAAATCAGCCCCTTTCTACCTTTCCAGTCTTCTTTCTCCTTACACCTTTTGTCATCCAGTGACACTGGCCTCGTTGAAAGTCTTGGAACTATGCTGTTAAGATTAGATGGTACTTAGAAACAACAGGATACAGAACTGCTGTTTCCCAGGGGAAGATTCAGATAACAGATCTCTTCTATCTGTAATTCTATCTTCTGGTAAAATGGCCTCTTTGGTTCCTCATCCCTCTTTAATTCAAAAGCTTCTACAGGAACCCTTCCCTTGTTTTTTCTCTAATAATTTATTAATAAGCCACCACATAAAAAATGTAGCTTAATAAAACACCAAGGCATTGTTTACTGCTTAACATAGTTAACTTAAGTGGCATTGAAAAGATTCATGTAGATGGCCATATTAGATTATCTAAGAGATTAGCATCACTCTAACAGTTAGCCAAGGAATGTGACTGGATAGATATCTCTTTATGGAATCTGGGGCCAGGAGACAATTCTAAGCATCTGTCCTACATACAGATATAGTAAATTACAACAGGAAGGCCTCACAGAAACCAAAATAGAAATAGCTCCAAGAATAATAAAACAGGCAAAGATATCTAAAGGGATGGCGTGAAGCATATGTTATATAGAATTTTCAAGGATTTCAGATTTTGTACATTATGCTTCTCCTTCTCTATTTCCTTATAACACTCTATACCACTATGAAATACTTGACATTTTCAGAATATGCTATCATGGGGTAGTAGATACAGACTCACCCTTGAAGCCAGGAATATGAGGGTTCAAATTCCTGCCTCTGATAGATACTGGCTGGGGAACCCTAGATATGTCATTTAACCTATCTGAGACACAGAAAATTCCCCAAGATTGAAAATAGCAAAGAAGGTATTTATCTGCATTGCTAGAGAGGAGTTCACACCAGGAATTCTCTATATTGATGAAATAACAGGTCTTGTAAATAGCTGTATGCAAACATACAAATATTTTGCAATTAAAACACACACACATGTGTACATATATATATATATATATATACATGTCTGTCGGTATTCTCTCATATGTTTCTCCCAACAAAACCTGTGATGAAGTGAAGGGATTATTACTCTCATTTTATAGATCATAAAACTGAAGCTTTGAAAGGTGATGAGATTTGCTCAAAAACATAAAAGTTAGTCAAGACAAACCCTAAAAACCCAAGGATTCTGAATATTATTCCATTGCTATGATGGACACAAGGAAAAATGGAGGCATTTGTCAATATTAAAAAGCTATTAACTTCCTGCTTTGAAAAACTAAAATAAAACCTGGGGCTTATTATATAAACCATAAGCCATGTCAAATAGTCTTATTCTTCAATAGGCACTCCAAATGTATGATATTGGCATTTTTTTATCATATGGAAATATGGTGGTGTTTGACTATTTTTTAGAATGAACAGGAATACAAATTATTCTAGTAGATAGGAATAGAGAGACTTAAGTCTCTAAAATAGTAGTTTGTAAAATTTTTCATTGACCCTACCAATAGTATGATGAGTAGAGTTCTGTGGCTAATTTCTGTGAAGATGCGAACAAAAACGGCAGAGGAGAATTTGGCAAGATTGGTTTATGATCAATCAATTGATATTTATTAAACTATTTGTTAAATAGTGCCAGGCACTGTGCTATGTTTTGGTGATGAAAGTGCAAAGAATGAAACATTCTCTGCTAACTTTCAGTTTGTATCCTAATGGAGGAGACAGTAAGGATAGATAGATAGTAGAGAGATAGATAAATATAGATAGATAAATGTAGATCTCTCTCTCTCTATACACACATACATACGTATATATGTGAGTGTACATACATACATACATGAAACACACTTGAAAATTAAAGACTCACCTCTCTCTATATGTATATAGACAGATGTATGTGTATACACACATATATCTATATATCTATATACATAAAAAATAAATACAAAATAGCTAAATTCAAGGTTCTTTGAGACAGAGTACCTAGCAGTTGTAGGACCAGGAAAGGCTTTATTCAGAAGATGGCATATGAGCTATATTTTCAATGAAGGGAGGAACTCCACGAGGTGAAGGTAAAGATGGTAAAGATGCCCAGATGGTTGGGTCATGTAAAGGTACTAAGATGCAAGATGGGTTGAGGAATAAAAAGGCCATTTTTTCTAGACTGCAGAATTTTTGAGCAGAGTAATGTTCAATTGCTTTGGAAGGCTCAAAGCCAAATTGTGAAGGAATCTAAAAGATTAACAGATTATATATTATCTTAGAGGTAATAACAAGTCATAGATTTGGGTGAGTAAGGGAGTCACATAGACTGAACTGCATCTCTGAAAGAAATTCCTAGATCACTGAAATAACACATCTGTCAAAACATCTAAGTGCTCACATTTACCAGTTCAAACCTCCAGCTATGCCTTTTGGTCTCGTCTCTATGCTACTAGTTTGATTGGTCATTATTTGAACCTCATGTTCATCTAAACAGGTCAAAGAGGGTAGAGTGTATGTATGCACACATAGAATTTGATATAGAAATACATGCAAGTGATACAGGGAGGAAAAAGAAAAAAGAAAAGAGGAGATAAAAAAGAAAGTAGATGAATGAGAAGATAAGTCATTAGAAAAAACAAATCTTATGATTAGAAAGAGAATCTTGAATAGAGGTATGAAATGGGAGAAAATGTAAGAACTTTTAATAAAGAGTGATGGGGAGCAGAGAGACAACAAAAATATATAAGAAAATAGACACAATTGTAAATGTGTCATAAACTCATACATAATATGGAAGAAGATAGAATAGAAGAACCAGATATATAATATATACATACACATATGTATATATATATGTGTGTATACATACATATATACATGAAACATACTTGAAAATTAAAGACTCACATAGAATTAAAATAATGAGTTGTGGCAGAGTCTATTTAAGTCTAGTTCATTTAAACAAAGAAACAAAACAAACAAAAAAAAACAACAACCAGAAGTAACAATTAGGATTTCAGACAAGGCAATAGCAAAAACTGATTTAATTAAAATAGATAAAAAGGAAAACAACATTTTGTTGAAAGTTACCATATGCCATTAAGTAATTTCCATTGTTAACATATAGGCACTGAATTGAGTAACATCTAAACACATTAAAAAATTTGGGAGACCCTATAGCAGCCCTTTAAGCTTTAGATAAATCTAACTAATAAAAAAATAAGCATGAAAGAAAACAAGGACCTCAATAGGATTTTAGAAAAGTTAAATATGATAGACATCTGGCAATTATTGAATGAGAATAGAAATGAATATTCATATTTCTCTGCTGTGCAAGGCACTTTTACAAAAATTGACCATGTATTAGGACATAAACATTACACAAATGCATAAAAGCAGAAGTATAAAACACCATTTACTATCACAACGCAATAAAATTATATCAAATAAAAGGCTTCTGAAAAGTTTCAAAAATAAACTGGGGACTAACTTACTCCTAAAGAATTGATAGATCAAAGAACAAATCATAAAAAGAGAGATAATTTCATTTAGGAAAATGACAACAGTGAAATTGCATACCAAAAATTTTGGCATGCAAATCAAAGCAATCCTGAGGGAAAATTTACGTCTCTAAACACTTTTATCAATGAAAAAAAAAGGAAGGATTTGCAATTAAATGATGGAAAACCCACAAATTTTAAAAACTCAATTAGATACCAAAAGAGAAATCCTGATAATCAAGGAGATAGGAAAAAAGAGAAAAATAAAACTAAGAAATTACCCATTTTGCATCTAACTTTGTTTTCTATCTCTTGTTTATTTATAAATTGTTCACATATCTATAAATCTTATAAGTAATATGTTCCATGTTCTTCTAATTTTCTTTTAATATCTTGCTTTAAATCTAAATAACATATCCATCTTGACTTTATCTTAGTAAATAGTGTAAGATATTGCTCTATGCCCAGTGTCTGCCATATTGCTTTCTAGTTTTCTCAACAATTTTTACCAAGTAATAAATTCTTAGGCCAAAATCTTTAGTCTTTACACTTACTTTATACTTGTCAAATATAAAGTTATTACATTTATTTGCTCCTGTAAAATGTATGACTACTCTACTCCATTGATCTACCTTTCTATATCTTAGCCAGTAGCACATAGCTTTGATAATTACTACCTCATAATATAGTTTAAAATCAAGTACTGGGACGGCTAGGTAGCGGTGAATAGAGAACCAGCCCTGGAGTCAGGAGATCTAAACCTGAGTTTAGATCTGACCTCAGACACTTAACACTTACTAGCCATGTGACCTTGGGCAAGTCACTTAACCCCAATTGCCCTGCCTTCCTGCCCCCTCCAAAAAGAAAATCTGGTACTGAGAAACTTCCTTCATTTTTTTATCATTATTTCCTTGGATATTCTTGATATTTTGCTTTTCCAAATGAATTTTATTATTTCTTCAAACTCAATAAAATATTTTTTTTGGTAATTTAATTAGAATGGCATTGAATATGTAAATTAGTTTAGGTGAAATTGTCTTTTTTATTATATTGGCCCTGCCAACCCATGAACAATTAATATTTCTCCAATTATTTAAATCTGATTTTAATGGTATAAAAAGTTATTAAATAATTTTGTTAATGTAGTTTCTGGGTTTCTTTTTGGCAGGTGGACTCCCAGGCATTTTATACTGTCTAGAGATATTTTACATGAGGTATCTTTTACTACCTCTTCTTCCAGAATTTTGTTTGTCACATATAGGAAAACTGATGATTTATATGGATTTACTTTATATCCTGCTACTTTGCTAAAATTACTGTTTTGACTAACTTTTTAATTGAGTCTTTGGGATTTTCTAAGTATATCATCACATTATCTACAAAAAGGAATAGTTTTATTACCTCATTCCCTCTTCCAATTCTTTCAATTTCTTTTTCTTCTCTTACTGCTATTGCTTGGATTTCCAATGCAATACCAAATAATGTTGGTACAATGGGTATTCTTTTTTCACTCCTGATCTTACTGGTAAGGCTTCTAGTTTATTCTCATTATAAATAATGCTTGCTGACATTTTAGAAAAAGGCTTTTTATCAATTTAAGGAAAAATTCAATTATACAAATACTTTCAAGCATTTTTTAATAGAAGTGAGTGTTGAACTTTATCAAAAGCTTTTTATGTGTCTATTGATATAATCAAATGATTTTTTAAACTTTTATTATTGATGTAATCAATCATGTCAATAGTTTTCCTTATGTTAAACCATCCCTGCATCCCTGGTATGAATTCTACTTGTTAATAAAGTATAATCTTCATAACATATTGTTGTAATCTTTTAACTAGTATTTTATTTAGGATTTTGTCTCCATATTCATTAGTGAAATTGATTTATAATTTTCCTTTTCAGTTTTTACTCTTCCTGGTCTAGATATCAATATCATATTTGTTTCATAAAAGGAGTTAAGGGCAAAAAGAGTATGGTAGGATCCTTTCATTGTCAATTATTCTAAACAATTTATTTCTATTATATTAAATCAAAATAAAACAAGGGTAACCAAGATCAGAAAGAAAGCAGAAAATTGGGAAAAATGTATAGACTATCACATAAAAGTCTTATATCAAAAATACATAAAGAATTTTGTCAAATATATGTCTTTCCCAAAATGATAAGTGGTTAAAGGATATGAACAGGCAATTTTTCAATGAAATGATCAAAACAATTTGTAATCATATTAAAATTTGAATCATTAATGATTAGAGAAATGCAGATTAAAACAACCTTGAGATATCATTTTATACCTACCAGGTTGGCTAAAATGATTCAAGGGGATAGCAAAAAATGTTAGAGGGGATGTGGAAAATTTGGACACTAATTCATTGTTGGTGAAATTGGGAACTGATTCAACCATCTTTGAGAGTAATCTGGAATTATAGACAAAGAGTTGTTAAACTATTTATACCCTTTGATCCAGCAATACCTCTACTAGGTCTATTTCCAAAAATGATTAGGGAAAAAAGAAAAGAATGTATATGTTCCAAAATGTTTATAGAACCTCTCTTTATGGTAGCTAGAAATTGTGGGGATACCCATCAATTGGGGAATAGCTGGAAAAGTTGTGATACATAATTGTGATGGAATACTCTTTGCTATAAGAAATTATGAGTTCAATGATCTTAGAAAAACATGGAAAGATTTGCATTAAATAATGAAGAGTGAAGTGAGTAGAACCAAGAGAAAATTGTATGCAGTAACCAAATTTTAAAGAACAACTTTGAGTGAATAAGGTATTTTTACTATTATAAAAACCCAAATTAACTAAATATCTTAATACAGGTGTGTGTGTGTGTGTGTAATGGTAGCCATCTTTAGGGTGGGGTGGGGGAATGTAGAAAAAAGGAAAAAAAGAAATTAACATGGTAGTTTTGTTGTATATTTGAAATGAATAACAAATTGTGTATAATACATTTGCAGTTTCATGTACAATCATCTTTTTATTATACTATGTTATGGAAATACTTGTTTTATTCCATAAATATATATCAATGTAATAAAAATAAAAGGAAAAAATAAATAAAGCTAAAAGTTGACTTTTTGGAAATACATGCATGCACATACACATACATATGTGCATATATTTGTCATCAGCTAACATTATTAAAAAGAAGAGGAAAATCAAATGACCAGTATGAACATGATGAAGGAGAATTCATAAGAAATGAAAGACATTATTAGAAACTATTTTGTATAACTATATCACAATAAAACCAATAACTTGAGTGAACATTTTTTAAATGTAAGATAATTCGATCAAAAGAAAAAGAAATAATTTAGCCCAATCTCATAGAAAGAAAATAAACAATCTTTAAATGAAGTCCTCTGAAAAAGGACATGTTCACAAGTCATTTCTATTAAACCTTCTAATTATAAATCAAATGCTTCAGTTTGCAAAAAAAAAAAAAGCAAAAGAAGAGATCCTACCAAATTCCATCTATGACACACATATAGTTTTGATACCTAAATGAGGGAGCAGCAAAATAGATAAAGAAATCCCTAAACCTGTATCTCTAAGAAATTTTGATGGAAATTTTTAAAATAAAATTTTAGAAAAGCGATGATAGTAGCATATTACAAAAATTATATACCATGACCCAGTTGGATCTGTATCAAGAATGTAAAATTGGATTAATAGTAGGGAAATAAATCAATAACAAAAACATGATTATATTAATAAATAATTATTTTTTTTTACTAAATTTGTCAATTTTGGTTAGCACTAAAAAACAGAAACAAATGTACCTTTCCTCAATATGATAGAATTATATCTAAAGCCAAGAACTAGTATTATGTAATAAAGATCAAGAAGAAGATCAGGGTGAAATAAGCATGTCTATCCAAGAAAACTTCTAATTGACATGGTGCTGAAAATGTTAGCTATAGCAATAGGACAAGAAAAAGAAATTGAGGAAATAAGTTCAAAGAAGAAACAAAATTATTCTTTTTTTTTTTAAAGATAGAGTCAATGATATACTTAGAGACCCGAGAGAATTAATTAAACTTAGTTGAAACAATCCAAATCTATAGCAAAGTTGCAATACATAAGATAAATCCATGCAAAGCATTAGTATTTCTATGTTATACAAATAAAACTGTAGGAAGAGATAGAAAAAGAAATTACATTTACAATATATAACATGTATAAAATATTTGGAAGTTTCCTTATCACGATAAACCCAAGAAGCATTTAAATACTACTACAAAACACTATTTATAGGAATAAATACAGGCCTAAATAACTGAAGAAATATTAATTACTCACAAGTAAGGAGAATTGATAATAATAATAAATGACAGCCATATTTAAATTAATTTAGTTTTTTAGCATGATACCAATCAAAATTCCATAGGATTACTTTATAGAGCTAGGAAATAGTTACAAAATTAATCTGGAGGAACAAAAAGTCAAGAATCTAAAGACAAATAATGACAAAAATTGGGAAGGAAGAGGGTCCGCGAGATCCCAAATTATACTAGAGCTGTACTTCTCAAAAACAATTTGCCCTTGGTTAAAAAGTAAAGAGATTGATCAATGGAACAGATTAAGTACACAACATATAGAAGTAATCAGACCAAGTAACCCAATCTTTTGAAAAATACAAGGCCTTGCCTCATTATTTAATTGAAAAAAAAATAAATAAAAATTTCTTGGAAATTTGGAAAGCAGTATGGCAGAAATTAGACTTATAATAACACTTCATACCTTATACTAAAATAAGTTTCTAAAGGATATATGCCATAGACACCAAAAGGCACATCAAAAACAAATGAGAGAAACAAAGAAGAAATTGCTTTTCAGAACTATGAAAAGGGAAAGGAACAGAGAATGAAGACAAACACCTACTATATATTAGGAAACATGCTAACTGCTTTATACATATTAGCTCATTTGAACCTCACAACTTTCTAATGCAGGAGCTATGTTGATCCTGATTTCATAAATCGGGAATTGAGGCAAAGAGAGGTTAAGTGACTTGGAGAATTAAGTGTCGGAGGCTGAATTTGACCAAAGGTTTTCCTGACTATAGGCCCAGCACTCTACCCACTATGCTATCAAACTGCCTCTAATAGGTGAACAAATGGGGGACAGAGAGGATCATGCATAATAAATTAGATGGTTTTGATTATATAAAATTAAAAAGTTTTTTTCCCCACACAAACAAATCCAATATCAATAAGATTTGAAGGAAAAAAACTAACTGGAGAAGAAGCTATGTAAAAAGTTTTTTTCTGCTAAAGGTCTCATTTCTAAGCTATATAAAGAATTTATTTAAATGTATGAGAATAAGTGTCATTCTCTAATTGAGAAGTAATCTAGAACATAAATGAGCAGATCTCAAGGGAACAAACTCAAGCTATTTAAAGTTCTCTTAAAAATGTTCCAAATTAATAATAATTAGAAAAAGTGAAAATTAAAGTTATTCTGAGTTTCCACCTAACATCAATGGCAGAGCTGACAAAAAAGAAAATGACAAATGTTAGAAGGTCTGTGGGAAAACAGGAACATTGATTCACTGTTATTGGAGCTATGAATTCATCCAACTTTTTAGAAAGCAATCTGGAATTTACACACAAAAAATATACTAAATACTATCTTCCTTTTGACTGATCTATACTACTGCTAAGTATATACCTGAAAAGAGATCAAAGAAAGAGAAGGTCCTATATGTACAAACATATGTATAGCAACTCTTTTTGTGGTGGCAAAAAAAAAGGAAACAAAGGGAATGTCAATCAGTTGTGAAATGAATGAACAAGTTATGGTATATGAATAAAATGCAATACGATTGTGCTACAAGAAATGAGAGAAAAGACCATTTTAAAGAGACATGGAAAGGCTTATATGAACTGATACAGAATGAAGTGAGCATTACTATAAGATAAATTTATACTATCACATGAATATCATAAAATGAGCAATTTTGAAAGACTTAAGAATTGTTATCAACTAAATGATCAACCATCATTCCAAAGTACTGAGAAAGAAGAATACTGCCCACCTTACGACAGAGATATAGAGTAATGGAGCTGAGAGACTAATATGTAGAATGTATTTTGGGATGTGACCAATTCCTTCCTTCCTTCCTTCCTTCCTTCCTTCCTTCCTTCCTTCCTTCCTTCCTTCCTTCCTTCCTTCCTTCCTTCCTTCCTTCCTTCCTTCCTTCCTTCCTTTCTTCCTTCCTTCCTTCCTTCCTTCCCTCCCTCCATTCCCTCCCTCCTTCCTTCCTTTTCATATTTAAGGAGACCTCATTTAGAGGATAAACTTGTCATCTACACTAAGTACCTAGTTCCTTGACATCTTCTCACCTAGAGCAAGTGGAAAAAGTTTAAGAAGCCCTAATCTAGACTATAGCTAGTCAAAAACATGTAGATTTGCATCATCTTCTGCCAAAGTGATTTTTTTTGGCAGGGTGGAGAAATAATGAAGGAGGACCCACAAAATATGCTTAGAGCTGAAATAAGAGAGAATCCACATCATTTCCACACTTGTTACAAAAACCCCTCAATTTCCCTACTTACGTTCTTGTATCATGGTGGCCTCTTTTTCAGTCTTTTCCAGTCTTCCCTGAAGCCTTGTGTGATGTGTATGATGTTGGGTTACGACTTGAGGATTTTTCTTTTTGTCATCTTCCTGAGCTTCAGAAGTCTCTTCAATTTTTGTTTCTGTACCAATGGAAACCACATAACACATTTGGTAGTTTGGGGGATGAAAGCCATATATAGAGCATGGCACTTCAGAGTGATGCTTTGTTCTTTTATATACTATATATAAAATTTATATAAAATTATATATAAAATATTTATATACTTTTATATACATGCCCAGGAAAGGGGCATGACCTAAATTCTAAAGGACAGACAGGGCATAGACTCAAAGCATAACCATGTTGGTTTGCTCATCTAGATTCTTTGAAGAGAAAAAAAAAAAAGAGAGAGAGAGAGAGCAAGAAACCGAAACAAAGAAATTAGGCAATCTTCCCATGTTCCCATGTGAGTAACTGGCAGATTCAAAACCAGCACTCACCCATGTAGGGCAAGAGAGCAGAAACTGTTACCAAAGGGCCTGATGCTGTCCTACCTTGCAGTTGCTTGTAGGCACCATATTAAAGTAGAGAGATCCTGAATTATTTTTAGTCCTATTGTTAGGCTGACCAATTAATTATACTATGGCTTATTGTTTAGTCAGTCATCTGGCTTTTCATGAACTCATGTGAAATTTTCTTGGCAAAGATACTGGAGTAGGTTGCCATTTCCTTCTCTAGCTGATTTGATAGATGAAAAAACTTAGGAAAACAGGGTTAAGTGACTTGCCCAGGGTCACATAGTAAGTGTCGGGGCTGGATTTGAACTCAGGGTGTTCCAGACTACAGGTTAGACACTCTATCCCCTGTGCCACCTAGCTATCCTTTATACTACGGTAGTTGAGCTATGTGTTCTAAAAGGAGGATAAACAAGAGAGTGAAGTGAGGCCTTTTTTGTTATTGAGCAGTTGAGAGGGAAGTTCACTGGCCTAGCTGACTTTTTTGTGTATCTACATTTGTGTTTCATTAGGCTATAGTTGTCCCTAAGGAAAAGCTTGTGCAACAGACTATTCCAGAAGCTGCTTGTGGTCTCAGGCATATCATGGACCTAATATTGAAAGGTCAACAAGAGCTATATTCTTGACCACATCTTTTGAGTACTTCCCTAGTCTCACAGGCAAGCTTGCATCAGAGGAAATGGGACCCTTGTAATCAATGGTAATGGAATAAATGCCCCAAGAACACACAGCTGGTCTTATCCTTACTTCACTCAAGTCACAAAATAAGGAAGGCTAGGTGATCTTGGGTAATAAACATGTGCTCAAAGTGACTGAATAAACCTCTATAAAGGCTACAAAGAAGGATGAGATAATGACACTTGTAAAGGTTAGTAAAACACTATATATTATCTCATTTAATGCCATGGAAGATACATATGTTTGCAAATAACCACTTGAGAAATGTGCTATGATTCCCCACTTTTTTCAGATTGGAAATTTGAGGCTGAGAGGAATTAAATGACTTTTGCCCAAGCTGTCTGAGGAAGGAATCAAATGCAAGTATCACTGACCTGAATAACAGTGCTTTATCCATTTCACAACATAGCCTCAACCATGATGGTATCATATATGTCTCTAATCATTTAAATAGTATTAATAGTCTTGACAACCAGACTGAGTTCCTTGAATACAGGAAGAATTTCATCGTGTTATAGTACCTATAGCACCCAGTACTGTCTAGAGACAAAATGGTCACCAAATAGATATTTGTTGGCTGACTGATTGATAGTATGATGGATGGAACATGGTATAAGAAACCAAGCAACTTATCCAACATCAGCCCTGATAAGGCAGCACAATGGTCATATTGAGGAATATGGGGATGATGAGAATAAGGAGAGGTGGCACAATGAAAAGCCCCAGAATGTAGTCCTTGACATTAGGAAGATTCTTGAATAACTGCCTGATTGGATGCCAGGGCCAAGTCAGATTTCTGGCAAATTAGGAGTAAGAACTGGGGAGGGAGGAAATCTGATGAGCAGAACAGTATTAGAACACTAATATGATAAGACATATTAGTGGACTGATCAATTTTGTTTTCTTCTGCTTTCTTTAAAACTACACTAGACTTTAATAAAAACAAATGCCATTTCTACACTAGCACCTTGACACTTATTATTTGAGAAAATGCCGGAGTACTTTTTATCTTCGTGCCACTGAATTTTTGGAAAATAAAATAAAAATCTGCTTGGTCTGTGTATTTTCTAGTGATTATTTCGAATAATCTACTTTGCTGTGCTGGGGAAGAAACAGCCTAAGAGAAACACCTGCAATCACGCATATAAGGGCTACCATTAAAAGGGCTTTAAATGTGCTCATGTTTCAGAGCATGAAGTAAACACATTCTCCACACATAGCCTTCAGCTCCATCCCTGTTGCCACTGAAAACTTGCTCATATTATAGTGGAAACTGTGTTAGCAAGAAGTGAACATCGTTCTCATTAAACAGGAGGCTGACACAGTTTCCCTAGCAAAGGTAGCGAGGCGGCTGTTTTCAGTGATGATGGAGCTGTTAAAGTCAGCTTGAAAATCAGCAAGGGACTGACACTTTTGCTTTTACTCATGCTAAAGGCTACATGATCCAGCTATACCCATAAACAATAGACAAGATGCCCTAGTCTTTAGCTTTCTATAAGAATGTCTTAGAGGGAAAGTTAAAAATGACATGAAAATAGTAAAGCATATCTGGTGTTCTAAATCTCCATCTTACTGACTTTATTATTTTTTATTTTATTTATTTATTTTTAATGGAACTAATATCTGTGGGAGTACCTGCTGTTACTATTCACAGATGCTGGTATTCTCTGAGTGATATGGGGATAAAACAGAATTGGTGATGTATAGTAAATGTGGAGAGAGGCACAGGTAAATATAGGTAAGGCTGAAGAGAATGTTGGTGAGTCTAATCATTTCTGAAAATTATTGCCAAACTTGGGTTAATGGCCTTTAAAAGTGGATGAGAATGTCTCAGTGGGGCTCAGTAGCAAAAAGCTAGTAACTTGGAGTCATAACTTCCCTACCCTCCCATAGTTTAATCCTGGCTTTGAAAACAGTTCAATATATGCCCTGAGGAAAATCATGGGAGTTTGGCCAAGTGGACAGAGCACCAGACTTGGAGCCAGAAAAAAACAAGTGGATTTGAAACCTCAGTTTTATTATCTGTAGAACAGGAATGATAATAGTACCTTGGGAAGTAGCATATGATAGGGGATAAAGAGTTGAATTCCAGAATGACATACACTGGCTATATCTTCCTGGGCAAATCACTTATCTAGTCAATATCCAAGACCACACTCTAATGATTAGAAGCAGTGAGGATACTGCATAGGTAGAGGGATCTTCCATAGTAGCCCTATACTGATGAAATAACAGCTCTTGTCCAATGCAGGTGGGGGGAGATAACACCTACCTAACCTGGTCTTGTCATGAAGATCCAATGAGATTATCAGATTTTTTCAAATGTTGGTCAATTTGCTGTCTTTTTTCATTTTATTTAGTTTTTGTTACAAGGAAAAGAAGAAGGGGGCAGAAGGAAAGATATATTGGGAAATGTAATATAAAAAATATAGCAAATATTTTAAACAAATTAGGAGATTGAGATAATAACAATAATATTATTTTTTCTCTAGACCTTTAGCGAGACTAGTGAAGGTGAGCTTACATATCCCCCATTTTGTGCAGCTACAAAAAGCAATCATTTAAATCACATGTGTAATAATTTGCCAAGTATTAAACAGAAAAGAACCAGAGGAGGATCCCAGGAGCATCTCTATCCGTATTCCATTGAATAAAATAAAAAGAAGGAAAATTATTATGATCATCATGGTCATACTGATAGCTTACCTTTATATCTATTTTAAGTGACATATATAGCATAATAAATATCATATAAATACAATTGATTTCCTTTTTAATTTTCTTTATTTAAAAACTATGCAGAGAAAGGTCCATAATCTTTGACCAGGCTGCTAAATGACACCAAAAAGATGAAGAACCCTTACTATATAGATGTTTGGGGCCACATGTATCTAATTTAGTGATCCCGGAGGTGGTCGTTCAGTCCATTCTTTCTCCTTCAGGCAGCAAGGATCCTATTCTTTTTTTTTTTTTTTTGCTTTTTGGAGGGGGGAGGGAAGGGCAATTGGGGTTGTGACTTGCCCAAGGTCACACAGTTAGTAAGTGTTAAATGTCTGAGGTCTGATTTGAACTCAGGTCCTCCTGACTCCAGGGCTGGTGCTCTATTCACTGAGCCACCTAGCTGCCCCAAGGGATCCTATTCTTAGAGAACTTTTAATGTTCCTTTCAGCTGAAATATATTATTATGATTCTGTGTCTCTGAACTACAGGAAAGAAAATGTAGGCATAATAGTAGTAAAAAACCAACCACAAACTGTTATAGTTTCAAAGTATGCTCACATATACCCTCTCAGTTCATCTTTACCTGCAATTATTAGGGCAAATACTGACAAATGAGGAAACTGAGGCTGAAAAAAAATCAATAGACTAGACAGAAGTCACACATCTAGTTAGTGGCAGAGATCAGAGTTTAGAAGTTCTCTTGTCTTCTAGTCCTGTACCCATGCCTTTGAATGACAAGATCACATAGTCTTTCTTGAAGAGATATTTTAGTGTCTTCCAATGATTTACCCTCATACATTTAACAAGCTAGTTTTTCTATATAGGATACTTCTATGTTCTGTTTTTGCTATGGAAATAACAACATCAATAATATTAATATACATTGCATTTTATATTTTACAAAGTGCTTGACATTATCTCATTTGATTTTCATAACAATCCTTTGAAGTGGGCAGGAAAATATTATTATTCTCATTTTTTTAGACAAGGAGATATAGAGTTGAAGTGACTTCCCAAGGATCACAAGTAGAAAATCAAGATTTAGATTGAATTTTAGACTCCAAATTAATCTTTCAACAAGTGTTTATTAAATGCCTACTATATGGCAGACACCATGCTAGGTATTGGGAATATAATTACAAAGGGGCTGTAATAGTTCCTGATCTTCAGGAACTCATATTCTATGTGTGGAAATGGGTTCAGCAAGTTTCATGTGGCCAGTTATTCATATAGGATTATAAGAAATTTCACTGGTAAATAAAAAAATATATTTACTTATTGTAAATCAAGACATTTTAATTAATGCCTGCATTCCAAAGATCAAAACAGATATATTATTCTTTCAGGAATGCAAACTTACTTTTGATTTTTCTTTTCTTAAGCCAACAAAATACAAGAAAGCACAAAGCAAACCATGAGGCGGCTGAACACAAAACAAGAGCCATAAGGATGGTAGATTTCTCTCCTGTGTTAACAGGAAATACTGCAAATGGCTCAGATCGAACCATGAATTTGGCACCTGAAAGTAAAAATAAATAATTAATTATATTGTGCTAAAAAAGAAGCAGCATAACTATAATGTAACGTTATTAATTCTGAGAAACTCTCATCTCTCAAATATAGCATTCATTCATTTATTTAGTTAATATACATTAACTGAGCTCCTTTTGTGTGTAGCACATGATACAGAAGATACAAAGATATGCTATGTTGTCTACCCTCATGGAGTTTATCATATAAAAATACAGAGGGAATCATTCTGATTTTCCATTTCTACATTTGAACAAAGGATACTACATATATTCTCTTCTCTATCTTTTGAAGAATCATGGGGGAAATCACCTGGTTTGAACCCCTCTGCAATTAAACCACTTTTATCTATGGTTAATACAACTTCTCTCACCTCTGTATGACTTGCACAGTTCTTGGCTCTGATATTTAAAAACAATCATTTTAAAAATGGATGAAGTAGGGAAAAAAATAAAAGTAAGGATAATGGAACCAGTGCTACACAGATTAACAACAAAATGCAAGAAATTAACCCTGTATATATTTCTAATAGAAAAGGCAAATAACCAAAGTTGCCCTGCCCAACATTCAATAATCATAAGAGTATAAACCACAAGGAGAAAGATTTCATACTTGGCAAGAACTTCTGAGGAAAATGGAAAGTAGTTTTGTCTAAATCAAGTTGAAACCCATATCTTACTTATACTATACACCACACTAAACTCTAAAAAAGAAATAAGCATAACATAAAAAAATTAGAAGAGACAAGAAAAAGGGGACCTTCAACAATATAAGGGGGCACAGTCTATAAGTGAATAAGTAATAAATGAGAACATTTCTTGAGTATAAGGTAACCCTCAGCAATTTGAAAATTTGCACAGATGTCAAATAAAAAAGAATCTTAAACACCTCAGAAGCTAGGGACTTTGTGGTCTTCTGATGCAATAATAGAATGTGGCAGAGTGAAAGAAGCTTTCCTTTATTTGATTCTCAAGGTATTAGTGGTACAGAGGAGAGAATTGGATAGAATGATAATTTAGTTTTGATTACATAAAAATTTAAAGGTTTATTTATATCCGAACAAAATCAATACATTTAAATATAAAAGAAAAGTTGTGACATAGGGAAAATTTTTCATGTGACACTTTGATAAAATTCTGATACCCAAGATGCACTGAGAATTGATAGAAATATTTAAGACTAAGAAAAATCCTTTGATAGTATGCAAAGAATATGAACAGTAAAAAAAAGAAATGAAAAAAAACATCCACAACCACACAAAAATGCTTCAAATCTAAAATGAATACAAATTTTAAAACTCTTATCTTTAACCTCATAGTCAACAAATTTGCAAAGATGGTAAAATATGGAAATAGTCAATGTTGGAAGGGTTGGTAGAAAGTCAAGTACACCAATACATTGTTGATGGAACTAAGAATTTATTCCATTTTTAAAAAGCAATTTTGAATTTTATTTATTTTTAAAATTAATTAATTTATTAATGTACTTTCAGTTTACAACATTCAGTTCCATAATCTCTTGAGTTTCTAATTTTCTTCCTCTCCCTCTCTTTCTTCCCCCCCCCCCCACCCCATGGCGGCATGCAATCAAATATAGGATCTAAAAATACATTCACATTAAACATTAGTCAAGTTGTAAAGAAGGATTATGACCAATGGAATGAACAATGGGAAAGAGGAAACAAAACAAAACAAGGAAATAAAAGAGAGCCAGTAGTTTGCTTCAATCTGCATTCAAACTCTGTAGTTCTTTCTCTGGATGTGGACATCTCTTGACATCATGAGTCTTTTGGAGTTGTCTTATCACCTTGCATTGTTGAGAGGAGCCCAGTCTATCAAAGTTATTCATCACACATATGTTGTGTCTGTAATTGTGTACAAATTTCTCAATTTTGAATTTTATGAGAATATTGTTAACATTTGGCCTAGTAATCCCACTCCTTGGCATTTACTTCAAGGAGGTACAAGACAGAAAAATACGCATGGGAGCACTTTTTGTCCTAGGAAAAGAAATGGAAACAAGGTATATTCCTATCAATTGAAGAACAGAAAAATGAATGAATTGTGATATTTTATGAAAAGAATGGAATATTATTGTACCTTAAGAAATTATGGCTATGAAACACTTGAGAAAAACATAGGAAGCCTTATATGAACTGATGCAGAGAAATGAAAGTAGAACTAAGACAACAATATATATATAATGACAATAACAGTAAAAAGTGAAAAAGCAAAGGCAAAACTCAAAAGCAAAATTATTCAAAAGAAATGTAATGATCAGTTATGGTCCTTAAGACGAATGATAACTTTTCACTTCATCTGGGTACAGTGCTCTTGAACTAGGAGTGAAAATATGTCATACATCCTATCAGACATGAGTGTTACATTGGTTTGCTTTACTTAACCCTTCATTGTTCTGAGAGAGAGATCTATAGACTGAGTATTTATTGGAAAAGTACAGTAATATGAAAAAATATACATCAATAAATATTAAAAAGGAAACACAAGTAGAATAAAATGTAGATTCTGTTAAAGAAACAATGTATATGGGAAACTGCCATCAAAGAGAAATTGAGAGACCAATATTCTATTCTCAACTCTACTACTAGGTTGTAATGCCAAGCAATGGAATAGTAATGGAATATAAAGATCCCCCTGTATTGGCTTGGTTTTCAAATTGATTGTGTTAAAACCCAGAGCTTGTGAATCCCACTTGTGGGATGGACTTGTTGATGTGAAAAGAGAGGGCTGAACTGGGAGGAGCTGGTGACGTAAATTTAGAGAGACACAAGAGGGTGCAGAAGAACTTTTTGGAAGCAGCATTTTGGAGGCAGAGAGAGATTGAGAGGATTGCTGAGGGCCACTTTGAATTGCCCAGGACTTTTTGAGAGCTGCCACCCAGAGCTGCCAAGGACTGAGGAGACATGGCTGTTATGCTGGTACTTTGTCTGTTTTGATGTTGTTTCGCCAGATTTTTCCACTGTGAAAGACAGTCCTGTTGTTGCAGAGGCCTTGGAACTTTGCTGTTGGTTCGAAGCTCCTGAGACTGTTCTGCAGACAGAGAGTGGATTCTGTCCACTGGTGAAGGACAGTCCTGTTGTTGTAGAGGTCTTGGAACCTTGCTGTTGGTTCAGAAGCCCTGAAGAAGGATTTTCTTGTTGTGTTTACAGAAATCCTGGAAGAGGGTTTTGCTAAAGTTTTCAGGGGTCCTAGGACTGCTCTATGGACAGAGAATGAATTAATGAAGACACTGGCAATATGTGTTGTGGCCTTGCTAAGCTTTGTCTACCCAGGAACAAAGATTGCTGAGAACTTGCCTGGTGACAAGATGAAGAAAGGATCTCCATTTGGGTATTAAGTGCTGTGCTTAAGCTTGTTGTAACTCTGGGGTAGATTCAATTGTGATCCAGGGGTGGGGAACTTTTGACCTTTTTGTGTTCTGTGATTGAACAAATGAATGTACTTTACTTATGATTGGAAATTAATCTCCATTTGAGAATAGGGGCTTTGTGATGGACTAAATGAATGCAATGTCCAGAGCTGGGGTAGTACTTGATTATATCACACTTGGTAAATGCTGTATTTTGAATTATGCTGTATGTTGATTGTTTCTGTTCTTAATTTGTCACTGAATAAAATGGAGAGCACCTATGCTGGTATTTTGAACCTTGGGAAGTTGCCTTTGCTTGGCATTACATAGGTGAACTTGGCTAAGATATTTTTTGCCTTTCTGCACCTCAGTTCCCTCATCTGTAACAAGAGGGAGTTTTGTTTGATGATGTTAATGTCCCATTTAGCTCTTTGATACTAATTCATTCTGCTTATGTGAATGAGGGAAGAAACATTCTTCCATCTCTGCATAAACTTATAGAAGGTTCTAAGAGTTTATCAGGGCCTTGTCTCAGATCAATAGATAAGAGGTCCAAGTTCATCTTCTTTAGATTAAAGGTGACAAAGACACAAGGATATGTAAAACTTGACTATGATTATGATTAGCTATGATCATAATTCTTTTGGAAGCCCCCAAAAAACCAATCAAACAAAAAAAAATTCTGTTTTTATCTGAAGAATGCAGAAAATTCAGGTAAGGTTAGGGAATTTTAGTTCTTCTAAGTTATTCAGGAAATGTTCTGATCCTGCAAAATCCTATTAGTCCTGGAACTCATACCTTATCAATACACTCTGCCCTTGGGGTCCCTGTGATTATCTGGTGGAGAGCTCTTCCCCAAACCTCCATTTATGAAGAGCACCTAGGTCAGCCATCTCTTCATTCCCCACTTGGCTACATTCCTTTGTACTTCTTCATCATGCCCTTGTGCCTGGCACCTTTCCCTACCCCTTTCAGTTTCTTGTTTTCTGTCGTTTCCCCCCATTAGATTGTCAAGTTCTTTGAGAGCAGGAACTGTCTTTCTTTCTTAATTTGAATCACCAGCACTTAGCACAGCTTGGCACATAGTAGGTGCTTAGTAAATGTTTATTAACTGATTCATTCTCTCATTTCACTTTGGCTGTGTTGACCTAGCAAGCTAATAATGGGATGGATTGATTACATTAATTGTGGTTGAGTGTTTTCTTTCAGTATCATGCCATATCAAATAGAATTGAGTTGGTCTTGTAGTACCAGAAATGTTATTGCTTAGTAGTCTTCTTAGTTCTGTGCAGAATAACCCATTGATTATTACATGTAAACATCTTGTTCTGAGTTTCATTTGATTTGATTACTGATGAATACATGCAAGTGATTTTTTTTCAGCTAATCTATAAATATTAAGTGCAAACCAGGTCTCAGGCACTATGCTAGGTTCTGGGAATACAAAGACAGAAATAGAACAGTCACTGCTCTCAAGGACCTTACATTCTATCAAGAGAGGCAATATATAAATATTTACAAAATATGTAGAAACTGAACTAAGTTTTTCTTAAATTGTATTTTTCTTCAATCAGAAAAAAATACCTTCCCTTCTTCCCAACCTAACCCTCACCACAAGAAAGGTATGAGAAAGGAAAA
Organism: Petaurus breviceps papuanus; assembly: GCF_028583685.1. Classification (NCBI taxonomy): domain Eukaryota; kingdom Metazoa; phylum Chordata; class Mammalia; order Diprotodontia; family Petauridae; genus Petaurus; species Petaurus breviceps. The sequence goes on from NW_027187351.1 coordinate 3,086,407, forward strand.
AAAAAACTGGAAAAAAAGGAAAGAAAACATCTGTTACAAGCATGTTAAATGAATTTCTTCATTGTCCATGACCAAAACAACTTACGCCTCATTCTTTACTCTGAATTTTTCACTTCTCTATCAAGAAATGAGTAGCATGTTTCATCATTAGTCCTCTGGAATCATAATTGGTCCTTAAGCTGATCAGAGTTCCTAAGTCTTTCAAAGTTGTTTACCATATTGTTGTAATTGTAAACATTTTTCTCCTGGCTCTTCTCACTTCACTCTGCATCAGTTCATACCAGTTTTCCCAAACTTCTCTGAAAACATCCTCTTCATCATCTCTTATATTACAACAGTCTTCCATCACATTTTATAGCATAACTTTTTCAACCATTTCTCAGTTGATGGCCATCCCTTCAGTTTCCCATTCTTTGTCACCACAAAAAGAGTTGCTGTAAGTATTTGTGTACATCTCTAAGAGTTTATTTTGCCTAAGACTAATCCCTACCTTAAGCTACCTTACCTCTAATTCCCCTTTCTCTCTCCTTGTTGAATGAAATGTGTTTCTGTACCCAGCTCTCTAAATTGATATTCTTTATTCCTATGGTCAGTTCACATGATAATGAGATTGAAGTGTCAGCTCATCCTCCCACCATTTCCTCCTTAGTTGTATAGGTGTCTACTTTCCCATTGTGATGATGTGAGATAATTTTCCTTAACCTTCTATCTCTAACTATTCTTATGTTTCCTTCCAATTCTTTTTTGGATTTATTTAGTATTTAATTTTTCCCCGGTTACATGTAAATAATAATTTTTAACATTTGTTTTTAAAACTTTGAGTTCCCAATTCTCTCCCTTCCTCCCTCTCCATCCCCTCCAGACGGCAAGCAATTCCATATAAGTTATATATGTATAGTCGTGCAAAACACATCCATAATAGTCATGCTGTGAAAACCTATTCCTGTTTATTCTATTCTCTCTCTTCTTTCATCCTGTCTCTCCTAAAAAGTGTTTGCTTCTGATTAAGCAATTTTTTTTTAAAAAGAGAAATTCCATATTTTAAACACCACTCTTCTGGCGATGTTAAATGGCTGCAGATTGGGGCGGCTAGGTGGTGGAGTGAGTAGAGCACGGGCCCTGAAGTCAAGAGGACCCGAGTTCAAATCCAGTCTCAGACACTTAACATTTACTAGCTGTGTGACCTTGGGCAAGTTAGTTAACCCTAACTGCCCTCCAAAAAGCAAAAAAAAAAAATGGTTGCAGATCATAGAATGCCATTATCTCCAAGGAATCAAAATTGTACATCATCCAAAGGGCAGAGTAAGAACATATAGGGGGAATAAATAGTTAGTAGCATATCAACAATGGTAAATAGCACGCATGGAGCTGGGTAAAGAGCATTCTCAAAGCGATGCATGATTAGAAAAGGAGAAAGTCTGGTCATATAGCAAGAGCCAGGTATAAAAGATTCAACCAATGACAAACATTTATTAGTCAACTGCTATATTCTAGGCACTATCCTAGTTGTTGAAGATATAAAAAAACTGAAACAGTCTGTGAAATGCATTAATATATTCATAATATTAAGAGAGCTAGAGGTAAGTCTCCAATCTTAAGTTCTCTTGTAGAGGTTTTATGAGAGGACATGAATAAGAGGTACTCAGGAGGAGAAGGAATGGGTAGGTTGCTATCTATATTCAAATTTTAATATGTGCAACCACTTCATGCGATTCATTATTTGCACTAATTGAGAGCTGGCTGTGTACCACTGGAAGTATTACTTGAATCAATGGGATCACCAATCCAACGAAATATTAAAAAAAAAAAAGGCAGGTTCAGTTTAGCCTAGAAAAAGAGGGAAGGATCTTATCAGGCCTCTTCTGTGATACCAGCATTCATTCATTCAATCGCTCATTTACAGAACCACAATAACCACCAACAAAATTTGTGAGTTCCTGCACTGCATAAGAGACTACATTAAGCACTGTGCATGATGGAAATTTTCACCTTCATATCTGATAGGCTCTTATAGTTGGAAGGGTTATTTAATTCAAAGGTAAACGTGGAAGGTAGGTGACAAAGGAAGACTACTATGTCTTTCTCTTTTACTGTTGAAGAAACTGAGACCCAGGATGGTGTAATAACTTGCCTAAGGTCACACAGTCAGTAAGCCACAGAATCAGGAATCAAACAGAATTCTTCTCATTTCAATTCTTGTACATTTTTTCCCCATCAATTATCATAGACTTTATAGTTTAGGTCAGGAAATAACATAAGCAGAAACAATTGTAAAAGAAAATGATATACAGTAAATGCTCCATAAAGGAACTTGTTTGGATAACTGTAAGAGTTATAGAAGCATAGAAAGGGAGAGTTTACTTCTGCCTGGGGTGATTAGGTAAGGCATAATGAATGAAGTAGCATTTGAGCTGGTAGAAGGACAGCACTAATTACCATTCATATTGTGCTTTAAGATTGACAAAGAACTTTTTTCCCACCAATACTATGAAGCAGAAAGAATAAGTATTATTATACCCAATTTAGAGATGTAGAATGAGGTTTAGAGACGTTAATGACCAATCAAGTAGCTAATATGTGTCAAAAGCAGGATTTGAGCTCACCCAGGTCTTACAATTCCAAAGCCCATGCTTTTTGCACTCCACCAAACTGACTCTTATAAGTAAAAAGGATGTGGGGGAAGAGTGTTCTAGGCAAAAAAAAAAAAATGTCATAGACCAAGGCACAGAGGTGGAGAGATGAAATATCTATTTGGAAAAAAGCAAGCAGTCCATTTGGCCAAAGAATAGCATGAGGTAAGCCTAGAAAGATACATTGAGGCAAGATTGAAGAGAATTTTTAATTTCAGGTTAAGACATTTCAACTGTATTCAGAAGTATTGGAAAGCCATTGAAGATTTTGTTTGTAGGAAATCACAGGGATGGGGGAAGAGTCTGGAGGCAAGGAAACCAGTTAGGATACTATTGCAACATTTTGTGCTTGAGGTGATAAGTAACTAAACTCTGGTATTGGCAGTGGAAATGGAAAGAATGGATGAGACAACACTGCAAAATTACTATCCAAAAACCATTATCTTTTTTTGGCAGTGGCTCAGGAAATGAAGAAGCTATTAACAGGGCCAGATTCATGAACACACAAGAAAGATCTAATTTTGACTTTGAGGCTGAATCTGTATTGCCTTGGTTAAATTACTTATAATTTCTCTGACTTTCAGTTTCCTGATAGGCAAAAAAAGGAGTAGCAATATTAGTCCTCATTCTGGGGGCACTGAGGAGGAAAAAAACAATGAAAGTGATTATACAGCATCCTTTGCCATAGAAAAGCTGAAGGATAATATATAAAATTAAAATCAAGAAGACTCATCAATCAATGGTTGCCACTACCACAATTTTAATGCCTGTTTCACAGGAGAAGATGAGGATGGTTGGGAGATGGGAGAGAAAAGGAAAGAATATAACATTACAGGAAGAAGTAGTAATGTGAGTAAAGTTGCAAAAGTTAAGAAAGCAAAAGGCATGAATGTGGAATAATAAATCATCCAGTTTCCCTAAAACAAAGAATTCATATTGAAGAAAAGTATGTGATATGGTTGGGATGAGAGAGAAGGACCAGATTATAAAGGTTTACATAGACAATACCTAGGCCTGGGTTCAAATTCTAGCTCTACCCCCCTCACTTGTGAAAGTCACTTTCACATTTTGAGCCTCAGTTCTTCATCATAAAATGAAGTGGTTGAATTAGATGATCTCTAACTTGCATTTCATTTTAAATATTTTGAGTGTATTTGACTCAAATTTACTTGTGTAAAAAAGGAGGGTCAGAGAGATCTTGGCACTTAAGAAAAGATTCTTATTTTGTATGTATATAATATCCTATATAATATTAATGTCAATGGTCAAATTTCAATCACAGAAATCTAGAAACTACTTCAACTAGCAAACATATGATTTCTTACCTAAGTAGATAGATTGGCCACCAAAACTAGAAATGATTTAGGATATAAACTCATTTGTAAAAACTTTAAGAAGATACAGGAAGATCAAAAGCAATATATCCTCAGAAAACATCAAGAAATAGTGAAGGGAAAAATAAGTTTACTAATGGCTTAGTGAAAGACTCAAATAAGCAAAATCATCCCAAGGGCATTATAGGATGAAGTTTAAAGAAGGACAACAAAAATGAAAAATTCTGAAAAGCTTTTGTTTTTGGTAAGAAACTTTTTTAAACCAACAAAAATATTGTTTACAATATTTAGAATCTAAAATCACAGATGACCTGTGCTATTAGAAGAAATAGACAAAGGAGGTCTGTGATGGAGGTGTTGCTACCATGAGGATGGAAAGGGATCAATTCTCATGATATCTGAAAGAGGGCAGGGTACCAAGTGTGTATAAAAATCTTAAATATTATTATTTCCAAAAATTAGAGCATACTAATTATACTGCCCCATGTATCTTTTTTCTATCTCAAAGATTAAAAAATTATGAGAATAATATTCATAAACATCATGACAATCCTTCAGGATGCTCTATATGAGGTGAAAGAACAGCAAGACCCTTGCAAATGATATTCCACAGCAAACCACATCTTTGTAGTCACTTAATTTAATAAAAGGCATGGAGAATACAAAATCCCATTATATTTATTTTTTTTGTTGGCTATAAAAATAATTTGATTTCCTGAAGAGCAACACTCCTTTAAAGTATACCCTCCATGGATGTCTCACTTATATGTGAAAATCTTACAAGATTCCTTGAAATATGTCAGAACTGACTTACGTTCTTCTGAATACCTTCTAATTTTAACTATCTAGTGAGATGTAAAGGAGGGAAATATATGCTAAAACCATGCTTTTCGTCATCACAGAGGATGCATGACATCAAAATCAAAAAGAGATGCAATACAAACAGTGAGGTTCTTCAAATGCTCCCAATTGTGGATTGTATCATGCTTGTTGAATCAAGTTCATGAATACTGCATAACATCCTAACTATCCACAAAGGAAAAACAAAGTGGATGAAAAACATTTATTATCTAGTCTCTTATATACAATTGAATAATTATGAAGTTGGTACAAATCATGCAAATGGGCAGTAAACAAGCTATAACTGAATATGGGATGACATTGGCCTGGCTTTCATTTCATAGGAAAGAACATAATTTTAATAACTTTAATTTTTTCCTTGAAACAAAGGTCCATCTTATTTTACTCTTTTTTCTAACTGTATTTTAAAATTTACTTTTTTTTTCAATTAACAAAAATCTTTATCTCCATTCTATTTCCTTGCCCTTTTGGGGGAAAAAAGAAAAAGAAACCCCTTTTTTAAAAGTATGCATATTTGAGACAAATAATAATAATAATCTTGCATTGGCCATGCCTTCCCAAAATATATCTCAATCTTTATCAAAGGAACATCTTTTTTTTTTAAGCAGCAATATTTCTCTCATTAGGTTTTATGGTATGTGAGTTTATATTCTTTAAAAATTGTTTTTTTAGGGGCAGCTAGGTGACTGAATAGAGTACTCATCCTGAAGTCAGGAGGACCTGAGCTCAAGTTCGGCCTCAGACACTTGACACTTAATTAGCTGTGTGACCATGGGCAGGTCACTTAACCGCAATTGCCCTGCATTCCCCCCTCCAAAAAGCAAATAAAATATTGATTTTTTGCAATCAGCAAAGGAGCAATGAAAAGTCAGATGATGGGTGTGAATAGTCTACAACATATTACAAATTAGAAATTATTCAGAAGTAGAGTAAATCAGAGACAAAGGAAAATATAAGCTAGTCACATAATAGAGAAACAACTAGTTAATTGACAGCTCATATACTCTCATGCTATCAACACAAAATCAAAAGAATGACTGGAATGTCCTCCATAGGTTTGGTGGCCTTTTCTGGTAGATTTATGTAAAAACCTAGATAAGACTTGCCCTGGAAAGGCAAGAACAGATGGGTGGGGTGACTGTCATTAGGAGGACCTGCCCTGAGAATTTGACAGGTCAACTGGAGAATATTACTAGTTGGGGCACCAAAGTTCTGTTCCAAAATCCTATTCCAATGTTTAACATGATATCAATCAAGTATGAGGTAAATGAAGGCTTCCTGAAAGAAATGTGATTACTTTTCGTCTTTCATCTACATTCTTTCCAGTTTACATTGCTCTGAAGCTACTGACAGTTAACTTGAATCTGCTCCTTCTGGAAAGTTATAAATAGGAACTCTGGGGAAAGCAATATGCAGAAATACTTCAAGTCTATTTCGCTAACAAAGTTCTTTGAAGATTTAGAAGAGAGGGTTCCCTGAACATTAACAACAAGCATAGCCCAGAATTGGTACTTACTCAGATCCCTGATGCTGAAGAGTTTTCATTTACAAAGCAGTGTACATTCCCCCTTGTTACTGAGTCCTTAAAATGATCTTCACAGTCTAATAATACATTGCTAGGGATAGCACTTTGAGTTTTGCATGTTCGTTATCTCAGTGAAGCCTCACAACAGTCCTGTCAGGTATATGCTATTGTTATGCTCATTCTATAAATGAGGATACTGAAATGGAAGGAGGTTAAGAGACTTACACAGAGTCTTATAGCTAGTAACTGTCTAAGGTGGGATATAAACTCAGGCCTTCCTGACTCCAAGTACAATACTAACCTATACTATAACCTAACTGCCTATCTTCCTATTCCTATTTTGCCAATAAGGAAACTGAGTTACAGAGGGGAGGATACCTGTCCAATATCTTTAAAGTCAGAGTAATCCTAGGATGAAATTTGTAGTTCCTGTACATCTTACCCTGAAACATAGCACTTCTGTGGGGGTACCCTTGCTGAGTCCTGGAATTCTGGAGAACCAGATGGTGCAGTCAAAAACACATTGGATTTGATGTCAGAAAATAAGGGCTTTAATTATGGGTTTCCTAGTTATTTCTTGTATGATATCAGGGGAAGTCATTTTACCTCCATGGGCTTAAATTTATATATATGGAAGGCTTCCCAATATGGATGAAAACATCTAGATTAGGAATATAAAATCAATGAAATAGACCTGAAAGAGACATTAGACACAGTTTAGTTAAATCTTCTCATTTTACAAATGAAGAGACTGAGGACTATAGAGGTGAAGTGACTCACCCAGGATCACACAAGTAGAAAGTTGCATAATCATGGTTTAAACTCAGGTCTTCTTGAATACAAATAGGGAATGCTCTGTCCACTGTACCATGTTTTTTCTCAATATGAAGTTCTTAATTGAATTGTTGGTGGTGGTGGTTTTTGTTGCTCTTTGGAGGGGGTAAAGCAGGGAAATTGGGGTTAAGTGATTTGTCCAAGGTTACATGTGTCAAGTGTCTGAGGTCAAATTTGAACTCAAGTCCTCCTGACTCCAGGGCCAGTGCTCTATTCACTGCACCACATAGCCTCCCCTTAATTGAGTTTTTCAAGCTTGGTAGATAGATCCTTGGAGAAATCAGGGTTGCTTCCATACCTCACTGAGGTATAAGATCATATTTTAGTCAAAAATCAGTTTAAAGACTGAAAAATAGACTTCTTTCAAGAAACATTTTTCCAAAATTGATCATATTTATATATCCTGGGCTTCAGAATGTTTCCCCCTAAAAACCTCTCAAATAAACAACTCAAAGATACAAATCTATTTTTCCCATCTAGTATCTACCATCTAACACTTGCCAAACCCTAAGAAACAAACAGTAAGAGGCAAAGATGCATTATTGGAGATGATGATATATAATTGTTGGATTATTTTTACTTCCCACATTAAATGAAGATTTCCAAAATTCCCAGTATAATTTTTGAGACTATGTTTCAAAGTCATTATTTTTCTCAGTGAATCAGCATCTCTTTATGTCAATAATTCTATCCCACTTTGGAAGGGCATCCCCTTGAAATAGTTAAGTCAAAACCTTAGAACAAGAGGATAAGAAATAAAATCTTCAATTGTCACAAGGTCTGAAAGGCGAGATTCAATCAATTAAATAAATTTTTATAAAACACCTGCTATGTGCTGAGCACTGGAGATAAAAGGAACAAAAACAAAACAATTCGTGTCCTCAAGGAGCTCTTATTCTACAGGGGAGAGGGTGCAACATGTATATAGATAATGAATAAAATATGTATTAAAAAGTAAAGCAACATAATTTCAATTGGTTCAGAGCAGTAAAAACTGAAGGTTGTTTCAGGAAAGGCTTCACTTAGCAAGTGGTACCTGACCTATGTTTTAAACGAAGTTTAGGTTTCTAATAGGGTAGTTATGAATCTCAAGAATAGGGGATATTTTGTGCAGTCCCAGTTATACTTTTTCTAATGTTTGCTGTGAAAATATCAAAACTGGTAATTGAGGTTTCCCAAAAAAGGGGAAACAATTGTAATGACTTCCAGTAGTGTTGGAGACATAAGAAGAGTTGTTCACCCTTCCCAACCCACTCCAATTGAAAGAAATCCAGGAATTTTATACATAAATGAAAAATATTTACATATTTTCAATCTAGAATTGAGTCTTGATTATTTTTACATTTTCCATCTTCTGGGGCAAAAGGGGCTCTTCAAATGCTCTTCCAAGGACATCTCAACAGGTCACTGCTAATGACCTCTCTAGAACTAAAGCTGTAGCTCCTTTATGAAAATAACAGAATTTAGATCAAGGGTTTACACTTTTATCTGTATTCTTGTTCATTATGGATCACTCTATAGATGCTTCCTATAGGTCCTGCTTCCTTCTTCTTTGATCTGATTTCTCAGTGATAAGATCAAACCATGCCTCTATGAAACAAAATGGAAGGTGCACTTCCTATGCCTGCTTGATGGATGCTAATTCCATTGTAAGAAAGGGGCTTGCTTTTTAGGAAAAGAGCCAAAAGCTTGAAATGACAAATATAAACAGTGCTTAAGTTACCTGGTGGGGATGTCACAGTGAAAAGAAAGTACCACTTTGACCCAGAGCTTGAGACAGCCAGATTGGAGAAACTGACTCGGCCTCGGTGAGCTTCTGAATGGGTGTGTCCTGCATATACAAAAAAAAAAAACTATAGCAACAAAAATAGCAGGTTTTAATTCCTGCCTGTCCAAGAGAAAACTCCACAAGCCATCTCCTAAGCCCAGAGGTGATCTTTCATTTTCAACCACCCAAAAAAATAGAGCTGGAAAATACATTTACATTATATGGTCCATCCCATTTCCTTCAGGCAAGACTTGGAACTAAACCATCCCAGATAATTGAATCTTGTTCTTAAAGGGCTTCTAGTAAAGACATTCTACAAGTTCCCTAGAGAAACAATTTCAGGGGCCCCATACAGCTGAGAGATTCATTATTCATACATTAAATTCTTGCTATTGTATTACATGGCAGAATAGTCAGGATTCTGTTTTAAAGTTCACTTACTTAATAATGATTAGAAGAAGTAGAAGTCACCTTAATCTTTTTTATTCTTCTAATCACCACTAACCAGGTGACCCTGAAAAAGTAACGTCAGTGACCTATACCTTGGTTTTTCCCATATGGAATACTAGGCATATAACAGATGTGAATTTCTAAACAGTGAGCCTGAAAATAGTCAACACTGAAAGGGCTGTGAGGAAATAGGCACATCTCTAGATCTGCCAATTGATCAAACCAATCTAAAAAGCAATTTGGAGTCATGTAAGTGGCTAAACTATTTCATATTCTTTGATAGAGTGATCTTACTACTGAACATATGCCCAAAGGAGGTTAAAGGCTGAGAGAAAATCCCCATATTAAAAAGAATAATAATAATACGTAGCATTTATACAGCACTTTAAGGTTCACCAAATACTTTACATATGTAATCTCATTTGATCCTCACAACAATCCTTTGGGATAGGAGCTACTATTATCCCCATTTTACAAATGTGAAAACTGAAAGTACTTGTACAGGGTCATATAGCTAAGTTAGTGTCTGAGGTAGGATTTGGACGCAGGTCTTCAAGCTTAGTGCTTCATCCACTACACCATGATAGCTGTCTATACATTTGAAAATATTAATAACAGCACTCCTAGGGGAAAAAAAGTGGGTGACCAGTTGAATGAATGGCTGAACAAATTAAAGCATATATACATGTATATAATGGAATACTTATTTCCTTATAAGAAGTGATGAATATGAAGAATTCAGAGGCATATGGGAAGATATAGAAATGATGCAGAGTGACATAGAATCAGAACAACATATATAATAACTTTAATAAAATTACAAAGTGATTTATGATAAATGGTAATAGCAAAACTCAGTTCTGACCACTGATGGTAATGAAACAGACTTCCCTCCTCTCAGTAGAGGGGCAGAGACTATGGTTGTAAATTGTAGTATATATACTGTCAGATGTGGTCTGTTGACTTTCCTGATTTCTTGTTTTTATAATAAGGGACAGCAAATTGGATGTGGAAGGAGCAAAAGGCAATTATTTTGATGTAAAAACAAAAGATAACAAAAACACATTAAGTAAAGATAAACAGTAAACCGTCTACCAAAGGGCTCTAAGAGGGTGATCACTTATATGTAGTATCAAATTTAGAATCACGTTCACATAGTTATTAATTATTCTCCTGATTACCCTGCCTCTAAGGTTCTTCTAATGATTAGTTATGTCATTGTACTCCAGAAGTGGCTATATATTTGATTTGGTGAGCATAGTTCTTAAAGTTTACAAATTGGTTTGAGATCTATATGGCTGAAAGGTGCTATAAAGACATAGCATGTCTAGTACTACATTTTTCAATTCAATAGCATAATTCTTTTTAGAAAAATATTGCATTTTCTCATCAATTTTGCCAAGCTAACTAAAACTTCCTTTTTGGGAAACATATTTTACTTTATCTCCTCTGAGCCTCAAAATAAATAAAAAGCCCAGAAAATGGAAATAAATAAGCCAAGACTCAAATAAATGATGGCTGCTCAAGACAAATGCAGTTTATACTCTTTAAAACCTATATGCATCAAAATTATGGTCAATAAACTCTTACAAACAATGAACTACAGAGTACAGATGTTCAACATGCAATCGTTTGCTGCAGTTTTTCCTTTGACAAACGTCCTTATTGTGCTCATCTTTGGAGGAATACAAAACAGCATTTAATCGCAATGTGTCCGTCGAGCACAGTGAGTCGGCCTCATAGAACAGCAGCCAAACTGCCTAATGGAAAGTGCTTTAGCTCCAAATGGGTGTGCTTTTGCGTTAAATACCAGCTTGCCTCAGAGATCTCTGAGAAGATCCCCTTTCTCCCTATATATATCTATGATATTCTCAAATTTGAAGCATATGTGCCCAAAAGCTGAGACAGTTGCTACAAAGTACAGTACATTACTCCAGGGTTCATCATATCCTTGGAATTGCAATTATAAAATATACAAATGCTGTTGACAGGCTCCTCTATAAAAAAGGAAGTAAACAATGAGCTGAGTGGGGGAGCTTGGAATGGCATGGAAATGGGCTTGAAGTAGGACTGAGACTGATTAACTGCCTTCCTACCAGGAAGATGCTTCTACCTGCTACCTCAACACTTCTGTGTGCAGACTATGAGTCCCTGGAACATTTTCTAAGTCGCCCCCATATGCACACCATCACAGAACTGCATAATTAAATACATTTTTCAATTACTCTGAATGTTTTTCTTCCAAAAAGTGATGAGACCTGTAACTAAATGTCAAAAGCTTTGGGTTAGTTCACCAGGAAGGGCCTGAAGTGACTCTGAGTAGATGATGTGATATTGTCTATCAGTTATAGACTATTTAACATAAATGAATCATGGAATAATCTCCTGCAAACATAGTATTTATTAAGATTTTTGTTTTGTTTTATCTTGTTTTTTCTTAAACTGAATGATAGTTAAAAGTTTTGCAAACAAAAGAAGAGAACATAGAAGTGCAATGAAGACTGAAGAAGGACTAGGAAAAAAAAAAGTATTAGAAAATATATCCTTCAAGGAAAAACTAGAAAGGTAACTTGGGTCAATAAGTATGATAAAAAGACAAGGGAATTTAAAAAAAAGCAATCTGAAGATAGGAGAGGCCACTAAATCAGTAAAAGGGAGAAGCTACTCTATGAATCTGATAAAGGAATAACAAGATAGAATGAACAAACAATAGAGCATGAGATATTTAGTTCAGATCAGGGGTTGGGGAACTTGTGGCCTTGCCACACTTGAGGACCTAGAGAGCCATATGTAGCCTCGAGGCTGCAGGTTCCCCAACCCCGGTTTAGGCTTTCTGATTAGAAGGGTTGTGAAATAACCAAATATATAAACAAGGATCTTTAGGCCAGGGCTTCCCCACAAGAATTTTTAGAGGGCGAGAGGACCAGCTCTACTACTTACCACTTGTATGATCTTGGCTAGGTCATTTAACATGCCTGGGCCTTGGTTTTCTTCTCTATAAAATGAGGTTGGACTAAATGATTTCTAAGGAAACCTTTCAACCCTAGACAGCATGACTAAGAACAGTTCTGCAAGGAGGCAAAGGATATAAATGAAGCAACATTCAGACTCTGATGACTAATTGGAAGAAAAAACCTGGGAATGCTTCCTATAACTGAACAGGATAAGGCCTACTTACACTAAAACTATAATAGCACCCTTCCACATTTCTTACTTAACAATAGAAAATAGTAATAATAATGATAATTATTATAGGTAGCATTTATATAACACCCACCATATACCAGGGACTGTGCTAAGAGTTGCTGGTAGGTCGTCTTTCAATCACGTCTGACTCTCTATAACCCCATGTGAGGTTTCCTTGGCAAAGATACTGGAGTGGTTTGCCTTTTCCTTCTCCAGCTCATTTTTAGAGATAAGGAAACTAAGGCAAACAGGGTGAAGGGACTTGCCTAGGGTCACACAGCTAGTAAGTATCTGAGGTCATATTTGAACTCAGGAAAATGACCTTCCAGACTCCAAGCTGAATACTCTATCCTCTGTGCCACTTAGCTGCCCAATAATTATTTTTAATTAATTAATTTATTTGAAGTTTTCAACATTCATTTCCACAAAGTTTTGATCTCCAAATTTTCTCCCAATCTATCCCCTCTTTCCCACTCCAAGATGGCATGGATTCTGATCATCCCAGTCTGCCCTTCGTTCAATCACCACCCATCCCTTTCCCCCTTACTTTTTTGTAGGGCAAGATAGATTTCTTTGCCCTATTACCTGTATATCTTATTTCCCAATTGCATGTAAAAACCATTTTTAACATTTGTTTTTAAAACTTTCAGTTCCAAATTCTTTCCCTTCTTCCCTCCCCATCCACCCTCATTGAGAAGGCAAGCAATTCAATGTAGGTTATACATGTGTAATTATGCAAAATACTTCCATAATGGTCATGTTGTGAAAGATTAATTACATTTCCCTCCATCTTATCCCGCCCCTCCACTTATTCTATTTTCTCCTTTGACCCTGTTCCTTTTCAAAAGTGTTTGCCTCTGACTACCCCCTCCCCATCTGCCCTTTCTTCTATTATTCCCCCCCTTATTTATTTCCCCCTTATTTTCCTGTAGGATAAGGTACCCCATTGAATGTATATGTTATTCCCTCCTTAAGCTGAATCCAATAAGAGGAAGGTTCACTCATTCTCTCTCACCTCTCCCCCCTTCCCTTCCAATGGAACCTTTTCCTTGCCTCTTGTATGTGAGATAATTTACCCCATTCTATCTCTCCATTTCTCCTTCTCCCAATATAGTCCTCTATCAACCCTAAATTTTATTTTTTAGATATAGTCCCTTCATATTCAACTCACCCTGTGCCATCCATCTATGTATGTATGTATGTATGTATGTATGTATGTATGTATCTATCTATCTATCTATCTATCTATCTATCTATCTATCTATCTATCACCTATCTATTTCCTCCAACTACTCAATTACTGAGAAAGGTCTCAAGAGTTACAAATCTCATCTTTTCATATAGGAATGCAAACAGTTCAACTTTAGTAAATCCCTTATGATTTCTTTTTCTTTTTACCTTTTTATGCTTCTCTTCATTCTTATATTTGAAAGTCAAATTTTCTTTTCAGCTCTGGTCTTTTCATCAAGAATACTTGAAAGTCCTCTATTTCATTGAATATCCATTTTTCCCCTGAAGTATTATACTCAGTTTCGCAGGGTAGGTGATTCTTGGTTTTAATCCTAGTTCCTCTGACCTCTGGAATATCATATTCCAAGCCCTTTGATCTCTTAATGTAAAAGCTGCTAGGTCTTATGTTATCCTGATTGTGCTTCCATAATACATGCATTGTTTCTTCTGGCTGCTTGCAATATTTTCTCCTTGATCTGGGAACTCTGGAATTTGGCTATAATATTCCTAGGAGTTTTTCTTTTGGGATTTCTTTCAAGAAAAAGTTGTTGGATTCTTAAAATTTCTATTTTAACTTCTGGTTCTAGAATATCAGGTCAGTTTTCCTTGATAATTTCTTGAGGGATGATGTCTAGGTTCTTTTTTGATCATGGCTTTCAGGTAGCACAATAGTTTTTAAATTATCTCTCTTGGATCTATTTTCGAGGTCAGTGGTTTTTCCAGTAAGATATTTCACATTGTCTTCTATTTTTTTTCATTCTTTTGGTTCTGTTTTATCATTTCTTGATTTCTCATACAGTCATTAGCTTCCATTTGCTCCATTCTCATTTTTGAGGAATTATTTTCTTCAGCGAGTTTTAGACTTCCTTTTCCATTTGCCAAATCAGCTTTTTAAGGCATTCTTTTCCTCATTGGCTTTTTGGATCTCTTTTGCCATTTGGGTTAGTCTATTTTTTTTTTTAAGGTGTTATTTTTTTCAATATTTTTTTGGGTCTCCTCTAGCAAGCTGTTGACTCATTTTTCATGATTTTCTTGCATCATTCTCATTTCTCACCCCAATTTTTCCTCTACTTCTCTTACTTGATTTTGAAAATCCTTTTTGAGCCTTCCATAGTCTGAGACCAATCCAGAGTTTTCTTGGAGGCTTTTGATGCAAGAACTTTGAGTTTGTTGTTTTCTTCTGATTGTATGTTTTGATCTTCTTTGTCACCAAAGTAAGATTCTATAGTCTGACTTTTTTTTATGCCATTTCCTCATTTTCCCAGTGGGATTGGTACAGTCCATATGGGACTGCACTCCACTCCCAGCCTTGTGTTACATACCCTTCCTGTTGTCCTTCCAGGTTGTCCAGGACTGGAGATGTGTTTCACTCTGTCATTTTTTGGGTTCTGTAGCTCTAGAATTTGTTTAGAGTAATTTTTTACAGGTATTTGGAAGGGTTTTGGGGGAGGGCTCAAGCAAGTCCCTGCTTTTACTCCACAATTTTGGCCCTGTCCCCCCCCCCCCGCAACATTTATTATTTCATTTGCTCCTCCAAACAATCCTGGGAAATAAGTGCTTCTATAATCCCCATTTTATAGATGAGGAAACAGAGGCAAAGTGAGGTTGTTAAGTGACTTTCCCAGATCACACAGTTAGTAAGTGTCTGAGGCTGAATTTGAACTCATGTCTTCCTGACTCCAGGCCCTTTGCTGTATTCACTATGTCATATGATTAAGAATTGATGACAAACTATTATGATGAAGCACATACTTGAAACATGTAATGCAATGTTAATTTTATACATAGAAGAAACTGAGGCAAATATTAATTGTGTCTTCCTCATGTCACATAGTTAGTGTCTGAAGCTGAATTTGAACTCAGATCTTCCTGACTCCATTCCTGAAGCTCTATTCACTGCCTCAAAATGATTAAGAATTGATGACAATGACACCACACAGCTAGGTGGCACCGTGAATAGAGCACCAGCCCTGAAGTCAGGAAGACCTGAGTTCAAATTTGGCCTTAGATACTTGACACACTAGCTGTGTGACCTTGGGCAAGTCACTTAACCCCAACTGCCTTGCCTACCCCGGTCCAAATTTTTTTTTAAATGACTTGATAAGAACCTTTTTTGATGAAGTACATACTTGAAACACTTCACGCAATGACTATCTTGGCATACATATCAATCCACTGGAAGAAAAAATAAGATATTTATTATGTCTAAGATTGCCTTCATCCTATACAGGATAACATTTCATATATATTAAAATAGTCATGTGGAAGATCAAAGGCAAATGGCCTAAAAGAAATCAGGTCAGTTTATATAAGCAACTTATAGTTGTTGTATTATAACCCATATTTGGAATGTTTCAAAGATAGATATGTCTATCTTTGACTGGGCAGATCAGCCTGGCCTAAGTTTAGAAAAAGATAAAGGCCAAATGAAATGTCAACACTGACTTGATTGGATTAGTGATGCAATTTTGAAGGGTCTTTGATTTGCGATAAACACAATCCCGCCCTCCAATTTGAAATCTATTAGAAGATATGTGTGAGATAGTCACTTTTCCCTTTTTCTCTTCCTTTTAATTTATGGAACAAAACAAACATTTGTTTATATAGTAAAATAAAAAAGATAATTGTACAAGAAACTACAAATCTATGGTGCACAACTTGCTGTTCCTTTTAAGTATGCAACAAAATTATCGTGTAAATTTTTTCTTTTTTTTCTTTTCTCTCCCCTCCATGCCCTAGAGATGGCTACCATTAGACACAAATAGGTATATATGTGTAAAATCATTCTATACCTACTTCTATTTATCAGTTCTTTCTCTGGATTCAGATAGCATCTTTCTTCATATATCCTTTACAATTCATTTTGGGTATTTATAATAGACAAAATAACTTATTTGCTGAAAGTTGATCTTCAAACAATACTGCTGTTACTACATACAATGTTCTCTTGGTTCTGCTCATTTTTCCTTCATTATTTTGTGCAAGTCTTTCCATATTTTTAAAAACATCAAACACTTTTTTTCTTACAACACAGTAGTATTCCTTCACAATTATATACAGCAACTTGCTCAGCAGTGGGCATCCCTGTGATTTCCATGTCTTTGCCACCACAAAGAGTGCTGCTATAAACACTTTAGAACATATAGGTTCTTTTCCTTTTTCATTAATTATCTTTGGAAATAGACCAAGTAGTGATATTGCTGGGTCAAAGGGTATAGGTAGTTTAATAACTCTTTGACTATAATTCCAGATTGTTCTGAAAATGGTTGGATCAGTTCACAACTTCACAAACAATGAATCAGTATCCTGTTCTTCCACATTCTCTCCAGCATTTGTTACTTTCCCCTTCCATCATTTTAGCCAGTCTGGTAGGTGTAAAATGATATCTCAAGTTTGTTTTAATCTGAATTTCTCTAATAAATAATGATTTAGAACATTTTTTAATATGACTATAAATTGCTTTGGTTTCTTCATTGTAAAAGTACCTATTCATATCCTTTGTCCATTTATCATTTGGGGAATGACCCATATTCTTATAGATTTGACAAAGTTCTTTATATATTTTAGATATGAGACCCATATCTATTATCACTTTTCTATGCTAGGCAGGAAAAACATTAAAATTTTTTTTTACTATGTATCAGGCATTGTGCTAAGCATTGGGAAGACAATAAAAGCACACAGAGCAGTCCCCAGCCTGAAATAGCATCCATTCTAATTGAGGAAACAAAACATGTTGGAAAATGGCATGGTGAGAAGATTGCAGGAAGTGATCTGGAAGCTTAGTTCTCTGAAAGATAAGGCAAAGGGTTCACTTACCCACACTGACAGTAGAGCCAGGGGTGGAATCAAAGAATAGGACCGCAATAGGATAGGGCAAGTTAGATAAAATGGAAGAACTAGTGCCTATTTAAGAAGGGATTACATGTAACCTGCCTAACCTGGAATCAGAAGCAACTATCCTGGCTCTGAAAACGTCTCCATATTGGAGCAGGATTACTTTGCAGAAATATAATTATTAGTCACAACTGTTTTTATGTATTGTTGTTGAGTCATGTCTGACTCTTTGTGACCCCATTTGGGGTTTTCTAGTCAAAGATACTGGAGTGCTTTGCCATTTTCTTCTCCAGCTCATTTTGTAGATGAGGAAACTAAGGCAAACAGGGGTAAGTGACTTGCCCAGGGTCACACAGCTACTTACTTACACTATAGTGTCTGAGGTCAGGTTTGAACTCAGGAAGATGAGTCTTTTTGACTCTAGGCCCCATGCTATATCCACTGCACCCCCCTAGCTACCCCTTTGAGAAGTTTTAAATGATTAGTATTGGGACTGTCTTTCACTCTACTGACACCTGTTCTATAGAAGGAAGGATCATCATAACATAAACAAATTGTATGCAAAGAGCCAATATTTCTAAAAGAAAGGGAAACTAAAAGGTCCAAATGCATAATATAGGGTTTCCCTGTTCCTTCCTTATTATTATTTAGGAACAGTATACCAACAATGGCTCATTACATTTTAATGCATGCATATAGAATGCTATTCTCTTTTATTTCCTTTTTAACCAAAAAAAGGAAACTTGTTTATAATCTCAGGATTATATCCAGATTCTGCAGCAGTTTTTAATTCCAAGATCACACCTGAACCAATATAAGCAAGTATATATATTTAAAAGAACTATGTAAACTTTTCTTCCACGAAATAGCATAAACCCACAGTTTGGCTTATAAGCCTCCTTAGAACAATGCAGAATTCAAGAATTCATAGGTAAGAAAAAATTTATGGAATGAGTTTCTTCTTTCTAGTATCTCAGTCATGGGATGTAGGTCTTTTGATTTGGGGGTTTATTTTTGGTTGTTGTTTTAGGGCATGCTCTGAAGTGTGTTACGAAGAGAGAGATACCTGTTTCTATTCTTAAAAATATTAGTCTCCATAGGTTGTTTTATTCACCTTCCACACCTAAACTACGTTGACTGGTGGGATTAAGTTACTCAGTTTCTCTAGGCAATTACAATTACTGGTCACCGTTCTGCAGGAAACAGATGAAGGAAAGTCCTTAGGTTGGATGGTAAAGAAATGTTGCTTGGCTTCTGCATTCTCTTCCTCCTGAGACTAAAATCATAAATGTATCATCTTATTTAAATCAAAGTTCTCCATTACCAAGTGAGATGTTATAAATAGTATTATCAGCATCGATTAGATGAAGAAAACTATTAAGGCAAAGTGAATTGCTTGTTACTGAAAGCCAATAGCATAAAGAGGATTAAAACTTAAGGCTTCAGTATTTTCAATGCTTGACTTAGCCTACATGGCTGTATAGTCCTTCTGACACAGTGATGGGTTACTTTGTAAAATACTTCTAAGGTTTTAAAATGTTTTGTTAATTCTTGGGGTTTTCTTGGCAAAGATACTAGAATGGTTTGCCATTTCCTTCTCCAGCTCATATTACAGATGAAGAAACTGAGACAAATAGGGTGAAGTGACACTTGACCACGGTCATGTAGCTAGTCAGTGTCTGAGGTTGGATTTGGACTCAGGTCTTCCTGCTTCTATGCCTAGGGCTCTACCCACTGGGCACCTAGCTACCTTTCATTTCCCAATACCAACTTCCAATTGATCCCTCTCTTAAAACAAAGATATAGAGTTAAGGAGAACAAACTGACACATGAACCAAATCTAACAGAGTATGCCTCCTGGGAAATCTATAGTTCACCATCTGTCTAATGTCAATCAATCTATAAGTTAATCAGCAAACATTTATTAAGTGCCTACTATGTTCTAAGCACTGTGCTAGTCACTAGGAATGCAAAAGAAAAGAAGAGAAAGGCAGCCTCCATCCTCAAAGAGTTTACAATCTAATGGAGAAGAGACGTGCAAAGAAATAAATGCCAAGCAAACTACATACAGGAAAAGTAGGAAATTACTAACAGAGGGTAGGCACCAGAAATAAGAAGGGTTGGGAAAGGCTTCCTATAAAAAATGGGATTTTATTGGGACTCAGAGGAAGCTAGAGAAGTCAGTAGGCAGAGGTGAGGAGAAACTGAATTCCAGACATGGGGGGCTGCCAAAGAAAATATCCCAAGGGGGCACCTACGTGGGTCAGTGAATAGAGCACCGGCCTTGGAGTCAGGAGGACCTGAGTTCAAATCTCACCTCAGACACTTGACACACTTACTAGCTGTGTGACCTTGGTCAAGTCATTTAACCCCAATTACCCTACCTTCCCCCCTCCAAAAAGGCAAAAAAAACTTTATCCTGAGTCAAGATATGGAGTGTTTTGTTTGTGGAAAAGGTAGTAAGCCAGTGTCACTGGGTCAAAGAGTACATACATTGTGGGGAGTAAGGTATAAGAAGACTAGAAAGATAGGATTATAGAGGGGTTTGCATGGCAAAAAGAGCATTTTGTATTTGATCCTGGAGGCAATTGGGAGCCACTGGAGTTTATTGAGTTGGGGATGGGGGGTTAACATGATCAGACTTGCACTTCAGAAAAATATTTTAGTGGCTGTGAGGAAACATAGTGGTATGTTTCATCATCCATCCTCTGGAGCACAGGTATTTTACTGTTTCTTTCCTTTGCATTATTGTGATCATTGAGTAAATTGCTTTCTTAGTTTTACATTAGCTCACACAAATCTTCTCAAGTTTTTTTTTCCTTCTGCATTCATTATATATGTTATTTCTTGTACTGTAAATAAAATTCTATTGCATTAAAATGTAAGAAAAAAAATTTTAGTCCTTCCTCAACTGATGGGCACCCACTTTGGTTATAGATGCTTGATAGAGTGCTGCTATATATTTTTTTTGTTTATGAGACCTTTTCCTTTGTCTTTGACTTCGCTAATAATAATTCTTTGTGACCAAAAAGAAATTGAAAGTTACAAAAATACACTCAAATCTTTTCCCAGACCATTAAGGGGAGAAAATGGATTTTTCTTTTCCTCTCCCTTCCTTTTTTCCTTCTCCCCTTTCTCTTCCTTCTCT
Organism: Petaurus breviceps papuanus; assembly: GCF_028583685.1. Taxonomy (NCBI): domain Eukaryota; kingdom Metazoa; phylum Chordata; class Mammalia; order Diprotodontia; family Petauridae; genus Petaurus; species Petaurus breviceps. Next base: position 3,107,210 of record NW_027187351.1, read on the forward strand.
CCCTCCCTCCCTCCCTCCCTCTCTCTCTTTCTCTCCCTCTCTCCCTCTCTCCCTCTCTCTCTCTCTCTCTCTCTCTCCCCCTCTCTCTTCCCCCCCCTCCCTCCCTCTCTTTTCCTCCCTCCCTCCTTCCCCCCTCTTTCCCTCCCTCCCTCCCTCCCACCTTTCCTTTCCTTCCTTTGTCTGTCTCTCAGTTCGTCTTTGATCTGAGCCTCCCTATTTTGCCTAGGTTGCTCTTGTAGCAGCCACTCACAAGGCTAACCCCAAAGCTGACTGGCAAGGAAGTTTTAAGTTGTTTTCTGACATTGATCGGTTTGCTTCTTCTTAGGTAGGCTGGTGCCCTGCCCCTCACTCTCACTCCCATGGACTCACCATGTTGGTATCAGACTTAGAACAGGTATTTTAACCCTGTTGTAGCTCAGAAGTCCCAAGGTGAAGCAATCCACCAGCTTTAGCTTCCCTCCCCTTCTCAGCAAAAGGAACTATAGGTAGGTAACACCACATCTAGGCAATACGATTTTTTAAGAAGAGGTACAAACTACAGTTCTATACAAACAATATCATACCTTTCAATATAGTTTCTGATGCCCCCTCCAGAGAAACGGTCACAATCCAAGGCTCTGAGGGAGGTCCTAATGATTCTACTACCCTACCCTAGAAAGAAAAATGAAAAGAGTTTAGAAGAGATCTGGGGAGAGGTTACAGGAGGATTTTAAGGCATTTATTTCCCAGGACACCAGCTGAATATAGGATCATAGATTGAGTTGAAGGAGGCTTCAGAGGCCTTTCTATCTTGTCCAGTACCCTCACTTTAAAGATAAAGAAAATAAGGCCAAGGAGTTAATATGACTTGCCCAGAGTCACACATGTAGGAAGCACCAGAGGCAAGTTTGAACCCAGGCCCTCTTATTTTAAGAGCCAGGGATCTTTCCAGTATACCACGCTTCTTCCTTCAATGTCATATAGTTTTCATTTTTGTGTTTACTGCGCCCTCTGTGTAAAGTACTTTGCACACCTTAAAGTGCTATATATATGCTAGATATTATTACGAGATAGTGAGGTAGTGAAGTGGATAGGGCACTGGGCATGAAGTCAGGAAGACGGTCTACTAAGTCATACAAGGGTCACCATCAGCATCAAGAAGAATATCCCAATGGCAAAAATCTCAAGTAAGTATTTAATACACATCATAAAAGACTAATTTGGGGGAAAGGAGAATGGATAGTTTTAGAGGGGAAGTAATTTGAAAGAGTTCAAGAGAAAAGTGAGTGACTAGAAGGAACAGGAGAAAGTTTTTGTGAGAGATAAACAGCTTATATGCTGATTAGAATGAATGAAGGGATAAAGGAAGGAGTCTGGAGAGGAGGTAAGGGGACATGGAATTGCACAATAGTGTCATTTTTCCTCTGGATGTAATCAGAGGCAAGTCACTCAAATTTCTGGACCTAAGCTTTATTAGCTGTCAAATGAGGGAGTTGGACTAGGTCTCTCTGGGCCCTTCTAGCTGGAGATCTGTGACCTATATCTCAGTCATCCTGCCTTCTGCTCATTGCAACCAGGTAGGAAGCATGCTTGTTTGCTTTTTTTAAGGGGAAGAACAGGTGATTTCATTAGTGTAGCTTTTTTTCATAGATTAGTAGAGATTAAAAGGAGGGTATGGTGCTGCAAATAGAATTAGAAGAGCTCACTATTTGTGATTTTAAAGAAAAGAGCAAAACACTGATACAAATATATGTGCATGTACTCATAGACTGTTCCAAATGATCAAATAAACTTTGTCAATATCTCTGGTGATGTAAATGATCTGACTTGGTGGCTCATTGTAAGGAGGTTCAAAACTACCTTCTTTGTTTCTTGCTCATAAAGCAAATACATTGAGTTTACCGTTTCTTCAGTCTTTTGGTGATTATAGGAAAGCAAGAATGCAGAATGAAAGTTAAGCAGAGAAAGGAGTTAAGAAATACAAAATACAACCCCGGAGTCAGGAGGACCCAGGATCGGTTCCAGCCTCAGACACTTAACACCCACACAAAAAAGGTGGCCATGTAACCTTGGGCAAGTTACTTAACCCCAATTGCTTTTTTAAAAAAAGAAAGGAATACAAAATACAAAGGCAGCACCCTGTGCTGAGAAGGTAGGCATTTACTAAATGCTTTCCTATACTGATGCTAAAGTGTAAGACACATAAAGAATTCGATGAGCTGGTCTGTTAATCAGCATGTCTGCTGGCAAGCTCTAGAAGAAAATGGTCACCTATGGACAAGGTTACCTGTCTATCCAGAAAGACCAGGAGTGGTTGCACTGGAAGCTCTATTCCCACTTCTCCGCTGGATGGCTGAACTTGGACTGAAAGCGTATGTGGTCGTATATATACCATACCACCAGGATCAAAACCACTTGAATTTCTTGCTCAGGGAGGAAAAAAAGAGAAAAAAGGAGAAAAAGAAGCATTTGTGAGATAACAAATTTTGCTGGAATCACTACATATATATGCATTTTAACATGCACATGTCACTAATTTCTAAATTAAAATTTGTCTCTAGGTGGAGGGAAACAGAAGACAGTGAACATGAACTAGCATCCATCACTGATATTTTTCTAAATAACATCTCTTAGACAGTAAAACAAAATAGCCTATCTAAATTTTAAGAAATAACAACCATTGAGGCTGCTAGGTAGTACAACGAATAGAGCACCAGTCCTGGAATCAGGAGGACATGAGTTCAAATCTGGCCTCAGACACTTGTCTCTTACTAGCTGTGTGACCTTGGCCAAGTCACTTAACCCCAATTGCCTTCCCCTTCCCCCACCAAAAAGAAAAAGAAGTAACAACCATAAAGAAAAGACTACATGTTGATAGATTGATAGATTCTATTAACTTTGCTGACCAGTATCAGTTATCACTGCTGCTATTTACTGGAAGAGATTCTTCCTATAGAGAGAAAAAATTAGGGATTCACTGGTTTGCAAGCTTCTTGGTGGAAGAGGCTACTTATAGTCAACATAAATTTGTTTAAAACATATAGCATGCCAGACTCTAGGTCACACAAAGATATTAAAAATTATAAACTCCCTTCTCTCTGGGGCTTACAATATGAAAAAAGAAAGAGCTACCAAATACTCTGAGAAATTCAAGAAAGGAGAGATTAGAGAGGGGAAAAGAGGGAGGGGTATGGAAGGATGAGAGAAGGCTTCATAGGAAAAGCTACACTTGTATTAGGCTCTGAAAGCAGGTTTTCAATAGGTAATAAGAAGGAAAAGAACTATAGGCACTCTCGACTGACAAGAACAAAGACCTAGAGCTAGGTAAACATACACCTCCACCCTTAACCACATGCCAGCACCCAGCATAGTATTTTGAATGTGAGGGACATTCAATACATATTTGTTGGGTAATGAATGAAAAAATGAATAAATTAATAAATGAACCGATTTACCTTGTACTAGGAAATGACTCATACATTAGGGAGAACCTAGTTCAAGTTCACTGGCAAAATAGAATAATAAAATAGAATAGAGTACTTAGTAAACCTTATAGCATCAAAGAAATGTGAATTATTAGTAGTATTTTCATATTTTTCATATTATTAATATTTGGTGGGAAGTTCCATGAGGGTAAGGATCATCTTTGTATCAGTTCCAGTCTTTAACAAAATGTTCCAAATGATATAGAAACTTTACAAATTTTCATTGAATTAATGAGTAACTGGATAAATATATGCATGAAAAAATGAATGATTCAGGAATTTCTAATCTCTAAAATTGCTGTTTCATATTAAACCTCAAAAAGCCTGGGCCTAAAGGTAATAGCTTTCATAAAGCTATGATCTCAAAAATGAACACTGTTCCCAAATGCAAATAAACCAGAAGGAATGATGTGAATGGTATGATCATTCACTTACTATATATATTAGGGATCTTCAATATTTTGTATGGAAGAGGGACTTTTCATTTCTCCAAAGCTCTGAGAGCAGGAGGGGAGAAATCTGAGTTTCTTAAAAGATAAGCAGAGGTAGTAAGATAAGTACTATATTCACAACTAAATCTCAGAGCAGGAGAGTTTGCTTTTGTCAATTTTCTCCCTTCCCCAAAGGCAAACTGGAGAGGAACAGGAGCCCAGGGAAGGGAAGGAGTTGGGTTAGAATGTGTTATGGTTGTGACACTTAGACTAGAGATCTATCTAGCAGAAAAGGTTATAAGTGTTACCTTATTGATTTTTGTATACAGGCTGGGAATCCTACTGAACTTAAATATCATACTGCTACATGCATTGGTCCTAATTGCCATTTGTTAGTATATTTTGGGTAAGCAGAGGAGTCAGATTTCTATTTTAATTTGCCAATATGAACCAGGTTAAAATTTAAGCCATAATCACCATTGATTCTGGTTTCCTCAATCTCTACTCTTCATTGTACTTTCTCTCCTATGAGTCCTAGGCTTCTGGGAGATTCTAAATTCATTTTCCAGTTCGAATTCTGCCCCCTAACCTAATCCTTGCATACTTTCCCTGAAGAGCTGCAAGTAAGAGGGAACCATTCAGGTAGGAAAAGCTGACAGCCCCCCATCATAGAGTCTAACATATCATCAGTAATACCAAGAGACCCAGTAGCTGGGAAAAAAAATTGTCTGAGCACTAGCTAAAAGCCCCTTTCCTGACACACTTTTAAGTTTATTGTGAGCAAACATCTCTTATTAAATGTAAACAGCATCTCACTGGAGGTCAGAGACTTGCTGCTACAGCATATCCCAAGGTAATACCACTTTAAGCTCCACATAAACTCTTAAGCAGTTTCTATCCTAAAACCAGACCGTAGGTGGTACAGTTTTTTACGATATGTTATAATAGTGCAATAAATCTGTTAGCTTAAAATCGAATCTCCGTGGCCTTTTAGAGAAATCATCATTAAATGCAGGGTCCTGTTAATGATGCCATCCAAGTGAAATTGTTTAATCTGCTGAGGGGGTGAAAGGTCACCAAATGAATTTTTTATAATACATCAACTTGACACGCAATAGGGAAAACTGTAATAGATAAAAGCAAAGGAAAAGGGCACTGTCTTCTTCTGATAGGTCAATAGCAGCCAAGAGAGTCACTCATCCACTTTCCCTTCACTATGGTGCTCCTTTTCCATTTAATATGGACACCCAATTAATACCTCAGCACCACAGACAACCTCATTTTAGGTGACTTATAGCAATTTCTCCCCCTTCCCTGAAATGAAAGTGATCACAATACATCATAGCATTGTGCGAATTAACGTTAATTGATTCGAGTTACCAAGCAATGATGGGCCACTTATATAATCTAGGCGTTATTGGGTGCTGGAAGGGATGGAGGGAAGATTAGATTCCAGTGTCCGTTGCTGTGACGACGGGAGTCACCTGACACCTTGTTAGACAGTTGTAAGGTTCTATTGCCGGCCCCAGTGGGGTCGTCAGTAAACTGGAGTGATGTCCAAACATCATTACACGCTGCTCCGATATTAAAGCAAAGGGATTAGCACCTTATTGCAAGCAACCTGGATTTGTCATTGTGCTGTCGTTATCCAATTTCCAACTGCTAATGTAACTTTGGCCTGCAGGCAGAAGGACCTACAGCCAAACTTAAAAAAAGGGGGAAGAAAAAACCCACCCCCCAAATTTAACCCCTTCTTGGGTTGGACATCTTCCAATAACTAGTGAGGAGTGTGAAAGAATTTTTTTTTCCTACGTTGCCTTAAGCAGAGGATAAAAGATAAGGAGCAATGAGAGCTGGAAAATCCCCAGTTCAGGGAGTTCTGATGCCCCCTTTCCTTTATCTCTTGCTTTCTCAGTCTGCCAGACCCAGGATATTTAACTGAAATGAGGGAGTACAGAAGGAATGCATCATAGAGCATCTACATTCTTCTTCCAGGACCAGCAAACAAATATATCCTTCCTATGTCAGCTGCCTTTTTTTTTTTTAAAGCAAGATGTGTATGGGGAAAGGGATTGGTGATAATACCATCCCTCTCCCTATCAAGGCCATTAAGCTAGAGAACCTTAAAATTTATTTAGGCTCTGATGAAGATTTCCAAAGTATTCTGTGCATTTTCTATCTCCATTGTTCTGTAAAGGTTCCAAAAGGCAAAATAGGGTATTGGGTAATGAGTAAAGAAGAAAATTTAATTCCAAAAGGATTGTGAAGTTTTGGTTCTTTGAAAAAGGTTCAATACTTTCAGTGATCCCAAGCTGTTTTCTCAAGCCAAACCATATCTTTTTTAACACTATATACTTCTGGTGATGCTATGTAGGAACACAATTTCCAAACAATTGAAATTGTGAAAGACCCAAAAGTCAATAGAGAGACATAGTGGGAGCAAGTAGGCTTTAGAACATTACCAGCAAGAGACACTATGGGACAGGCAATGGAGCACTAGCTCAGTTCAAATTCCTGAGTTCAGATTCCACTTCTGAGGTTTACTACCTGTGTGACCATGAATAAGATTCTTAACCTTTCCGGATCTCAGTTTCCTCCTCTATAAATTACTCTGTGGTCCTTTCCAGCTACCAATCTATTATCCTTAGTGATAAAAGCTATTATCTGAGATACATGATTGGAAAAGCAGGTGAGCCTGTCAAGTGGGGAGAGCAAAAGAGAATAGATACAAGGTCTGAAGGTTGCTTTGGTGCCTATATACTGTTAAAGTACCTAGTCTAGGGGAAAGCCTCCATCAAATTGGGTGAACTCAGCAGGGATGTTATAAAAACAAGTTGTATAAGATGAGAAGGTATAGATGGGTGTCAATCTGCAGTATCAGAGTCCCCAAATCAATGAGATAATGGATTAATTGAAGTACCTAATAGAATTAAGCATCCCCTTCTCCTTGTGTGTAATGCAAAGGAAAGGACACTTGACTAGGAGTCAAGTGACCTCAATGTCAACATTAGTTCTATTAACAGTCCATTATTTATCCCTCACTTTTCCTATGTGTTTGGCTCATCTTATTTTTCCTGTTATTCATTTCTTTGTACATTTCTTTTGCAGAATAAATGTGTTTCCACTTGGCTTATCACAATCAACCAAGTCACCATTTTTCTTTGGGGTATAACAATTCTTTTTTTTTTCTGAAAATTTTAGAATTTTGTGACATACCATTTTAGTAGTAGAAAATTGTTTGTTTTAGAGGTTGGGGCTTTTGAGGGCAGAGCCAAGATGGCGGAGTAAAAGCAGGAACTTGCTTGAGCTGGCATTCCAACCATCTCCAATACCTGCAAAAAATGACTTTAAAGGTTGGGCCTTTGTTACAGGCATAGCTTGAGGTCATTAAAAGAAGTCTCCAGCAACACTCTCTTTCTACATTCCTCCTATTTAATGTTGGGATCAGTTTTTACGATGTCTGTCAAAGATATATGTGAAAATGAATGCACTCTAAGGGTTGCACATTCAACTGTATGTTGTAGTTGGGGCAATGTTATGTTGTTGAGTCATTTTTTCAGTTGTGTCTGACACTATGACTTCCTTTGCAGTTTTCTTGGCAAAGATACTGGGGTGGTTTGCTGTTTCTTTCTCCAGTTCATTTTACAGATGAGTAACTGAGGTAAGCTAAGAAATGTCTGAGGCCATATCTGAATTCATAAAGATGAGTCTTCCTGACTTCAAGTCCAGTGCTCTATCCACTAGCTGGGACAATAGATTGTCTTTATCCACCTGGTTTCTTCTATGTGAATGGTTAGCTACCAACAAAAGAAAATAAATTCCCTCACAAAGAGGGAAAAACTATTTATTGGGATGAAAATAATCAATATTAAGAAAAGTCCACCGCCTCTTATAATCTGTGACAAATGAAAAGGAAACCAGGAATAGTCTGACTTGCATCATAGACTTAGGGAAAGCAGATTTCAATGGGTTGAAAAGAGGTAGGATAGCATGAATTCAAATTCCTTTGGGAAAATAAGGTATAAAGGAATGGGAACTCTTAAAAATGCAATTCAAAAGACATGAATAGAAATGATTCCATGGGAAAAGAGAGGAGTGGTCTGAAGAGACTGATATGGGTATACAAAGAACTCATCAATCAATTTAAGATTCTGAAAAGACATGTGAAGAATCAATGACAAACATTTATTAATCATCAACAGACATTTATTAATCATCTCCTCTGTGTCAAGTATTGTGGTAGGAGCTAGGAAGAGAATTACAAAAATGAAATGGTGTTTGGCCTCAAGGAGCTTATATATACACATCTACATACATATACTTATATAGGTATGTATTAGGGAAGAAAATATATTCATAAATAAATGTGTGTATGTGTGAGCACACATGAAATAAATAGATAGTAAAGCTGTGGGCATTGGCAACTAGGGGGCATGATCATCAAGATTTTCATCAAAATTCTTACAATTCAGAAAAATAGCTTTGGCATTGAAAGAAGTAAATTTTGATTATCTACAAATTCTGTTTCATGTGGAAAGACTAGTTCTTTAATGATGACAGAAAAGGGAGAATTTATACCCAAAATAGATGCATTTGTGTTTCTGATGCCATGTATCCAAGTGGATACACAGGAGGGGTGAGTTGAGATTATAAAAATTTTCTAAAAATATGAAATGCTATATATTTTATTGATCAGATTTCTCTCAGTTTGTATATTATATAGACCAATATTTCTCAAAACTTTTCCATCTTGGGATCCCTTTACACTTTTAAACATTATTGAGGACTCCAAAGGGCTTTTGTTTATGAGGGCTATATTTTAAAAATATTTACCATATTGGAAATTAAAACTTATTAATTTCAATATATTTATAATTCATTTAAAATAATAATAATGATTTTATTACATTAACATAAAAGATGCATTTTTAATGAAAAATAGCCATAATTTCCTAAATAAAAAAATGAGAAGAGTGGTATCATTTTACATGTTTGCAAATCTCTTACATCTTGCTTAATAGAAAAGAGCTGGATTCTCATATCTACCTTGGCACATAATCTGTTGTGATTTGTTGTTTTGGTTGAAGCACGTGAAGAAAATCTGGTCTCATCTTGATAAGTAGTTGGAAAAGGGTGAAATGCTATTAATAGACCAATAAACTCCTAATATTTATTATGAAAAATGTTTTGACCTCAGTAACCCCATGAAAAGTGTCTTAGGCATCTGCAGGGGTCCATGGACCATACTTTGAGAACCAATGCCTTAGACATAAACATTTTTCACTTGTTTGCACTTTAGACTTTCATTAGCAAGTAAGAAGGAAACTATAATGTTTTGTCATCACCCAAGCAAAGTAGAATTCTCTTTGAAAATCAAGTATCTGTCAGTTGAAGTACGTAAAAACTCATTGATAATAAGTAGAGTCAAATGTCTCAAAAAGAGCCTGACCAATAGTATAAATAAGCCAGCCTCACTTTTCTCTGTTGGATGCCTAAGGCTAACCCTTTAACTCATCAGTTTCAGTGGTAACTCCCAACTCCCAATGGTTAAAGTTGGCCAAGGGGTCTGGGCAAAACTACGAGGCTGTTTCCCATATCATGTAATATATGGGAATATATTAAAAGCACTGGAGAGCTTTTGACAGGTGTTTTATTCTTCAGTATGGACTTGCTCAGAAACACTTAGTGGATCAGGAAATAGACTTTTTTCCTGAGAATATTTACTTTATGTCATGTACCTAGATCCACCATCTATATTTTAGGCACACAGAAAGAAACAAGACAGAGAAGATATTTCAAAATCCCCATAGAAAATAGATGATATGATTTACAAAAGTTAGTTCCTTATTACATCACAAATGTCAAAGTCAAGAGAGATTCAAAATGGTTATGACAGATGGTGAGTAATAAACATAAGTGATGATATGGAAGCCATAACCTGTTGATAAAATAATGTTCTGTATATTTGTGCTATCTCTACTTTCCTGGCTATTTCTGTCTGCTAATTCTCTTGTCTCTTTTTGTTTTCAGTACTCCTTGGATTCCACTCCTTCTTCCCCTGGTCCTGTCTGCCCCTCCCCCCCAAAAAAATAACACAAAGCTTAGCCCCAAGAATCTCATCAGGGATATTGCATCAACTTTGATATTCACACTACAGCATTTGCAGTTAATTGTCTTTGGTCATTGGAGCCAGATGGCTCTGGATGAGAAAGTGAGGATGGTGACTTTGCACAGTCCTCTCTCACTCAAATCAAAGTAAATTGCAAGTCATGTCATCATTTCCCCAGTGACTGAAGGACTGTAGGAAAGAGGAAAAAGTAAAAACAAACAAACCTCCTACCAAAGCCTCCCTTTAAAGAGGGTTCTGAAGTCCAGTCAACTCTTTATTCCCCACTAGCACTTTTCCCTGCATGGAAGTCCAATAATGGAATCCATTATTATCAGTACCAGTACCCCTCCACTTCCCTTGGCAGATTCTTTTTATATCTTATCTTTACCCATTAATAAAGTCCTTGAGGGAAGGAACTCTCTTTCTTTTTCTTATTTGTATTCCCAGGGCTTACTTAGTACCATACTAGGTACATAGTAGGTGCTTAATAAATCTTTATTATAGTGTATTGATTTAAAAAAAATGTTCAGTCATATTGTGAATACCTATAATACCTTTTAATACTCCTCAATCTACCTCTTCTGGAATGATGTCCAACTGGGAGAAAGGGAAGAGGGCAACCAATAATGTTTGATATTGAAGGTATAATTTTCTCCTTATCATCCATCCACATGAACATAATCTATAGATATAGAATCCCCATGACGTTGGGCTAGGTGAAAAAACATGAGGTTGAGGGAGAGTAAGTTTAATCACAATTGAAATGAAACCTGGATCCATCCAAATTTTATGACTTGGATCATGGGTAATTTTGAGGCTACCTTGTTTGTATATGTGTGTATATGTGCACATATATATGCATACACATATATTCATATAAAATATGCATTGCATTAATATCTGACATGTAGTACCTTACAATTTGCAAAGTGCTTTACAGACATTATCTTTTTTGATCCTCACAACACCGTAGGGAAATAAGTGATATTATTATTGTTGTTTAGCCATTTGCAGTCCCATCTGACTCTTTGTGACCCCATTTGGTTTGCCATTTCTTTCTCCATTTCATTTTACAGATGAGGAAACAGAGGCAATCAGAGTTAAGTGACTTTCCCAGGGTCACACAGCTAGTAAGTTTCTGAGGTCAAGTTTGAACTCCCAAAGATGAGTCTTCCTAACTCCAGGCATGGAACTCTATCTACTTCACCACCTAGTTGCCCCGTCACATTACTCCCAATTTATATATGAAGAAAATGAGGCTGAGAGAGTTTTAAGTGACTTTCCCAGTGTCAAACCGCTAGTAAGTCACTGAAGCAGTATGTGAGCATGTCTTCCTGATTCCAAGCCCATTACATATATGTGTGGGTATTCATGTATATGGATATAAAAAGAGATGGGTATATATTCATACATATACATCTATGCATATAAGTATATGTATATACAATGATAAACATATGCCACACCTATCCACATGTACCATATACATGTATATGTATATGTGTTTATAGATATATGTGTGTATCTGAAATCCCATGATTTTATTGATATAGGGAACTCAGTTTGTAAGCTTGCTTCTCCCATGAAGATCTTAACTTAGTTGACTCAAAGGTTAAGTTACTTGTCCATGGTAATATAGCCATTTCATATAACAAAGTAGGAATTTAATTCAGAGGTTTCTGGATTAGAGGTTTGTCCTTTATCCATTACTCCATAGAGCTTTGGTGGGTGTATGTCTCTGTATTTATCTCTGTTTGTCCCTTTTTACACCTACTGTCTGTCTCTGTTTAGCAATTCCTTCCTTCCTTCCTTCCTTCCTTCCTTCCTTCCTTCCTTCCTTCCTTCCTTCCTTCCTTCCTTCCTTCCTTCCTTCCTTCCTTCCTTCCTTCTTTCCTTCGTTCCTATCTCCTTTCTTCCTTTCTCTCTCCCTGTGTCTCTCTCTATCTCTCTGCCTCTATCTTTGTGTTTCTCTTTCTGTCTCTCTCTGTATTTCTGTTTCTCTCTCTGTCTCTGTATCTCTCTCTGTCTCTGTCTCTGTCTCTCTCTCTCACACACACACAGAGCTTATTTTAATTTTGGTTTTCACTATCCTCCTAGGCCATTAGATCAATCATTATCCTCCCCCCTTCAATTACTTAATTTTCTTCCACAGACCCATAAACCTAGGATAAAATATAAACTTCTCAGTTTTACCTTAAGACCCTTCACAATATGGTTCTAACTTTCTTTTTTTTAAGCAATTGGGGTTAAGTAACTTGCCCAAGGTTACACAGCCAGTTTTTCTTTGTGTGGGTGCTAAGTATCTGAGGCCAGAACCAATCCCGGGTCCTCCCAACTCTGGGGCCGGTGCTCTTACTGCGCCTCCTAGCCACCCCCTAACTTATCTTTCTAGACTTCCACGCTATTCCCCTCAGATACTTAATTAGCTGTGTGACCCTAGTTAGTTACTTAACCTTTCTCAGTCTCAGTTTCTTTATCTGTAAAAAAAAGTAATAAAAATACCTATCCCATAAGGCTAGTAGGAGAATCAAATGATATAATGTATGAAAAGCACTTTGCAAATCTTAAAGCACTATATTATGATTATTGTTATATTTTTATTATATAGTCTCTGTTCTCGTCCAGTGGTTCTCACAGTGTGAACAGCAAACCCCAGGGTAGTAAGGGGATGATTTATTGCAAGGGGTGGGGGGCAGGAATGCATATTTGTACCATGTTTATACTTGATTTTTATTGAGATACAATTAAATATATATTATGGATGCAACTACTATCAATTTTGGAGTCTGCAAATATTTTTGATTTTAAAAAACATCCTTGGCACTTGAAAAATTGCAAACCATACTAGCAGTTGCTCCCTGAACTCATATTTTCCCCCTTTCCTCTCTCTTCAGGCCATTTCCTTGCATAGGATAAAAAATCAGCAAGTATGAGTATCTAATTTGTCAACTAGTCAATTAATTCTCTCCCTTCTTCATGAAGTCTTTCCTAAACCCCTCAGTGATTCCTCTCCTTCCTCAAGATTTTCTAGAACAGGGGCGGCTGGGTGGCACAGTGAATAGAGCACTGGCCCTGGAGTCAGGAGGACCTGAGTTCAAATTTGACCTCAGACACTTAACACAAAAACTAGCCATGTGACTTTGGGCAAGTCATTTAACCTCAATTGCCCTCCCCCCAAAAAAAAAGTGAAAACAAAAAGATTTTCTAGAGCATATTGTCTTAATCTCTTCTTAGTTCTTATCACAATCTATCTGTACCACTTTTGTTTGTGTGGATGTCATAAACCTACAAATTATAAGCTCCCTTAGGGCAGGGATTGTAATTTTCCATCTTTCTAACCCCAGTACCTATCACAATGCCTTGAGTTTTATAGTCATTTAAGTAACAAAATTATATTTATCTATTACTGTATGATAGACAGGACACTCAGTTATCTCAATTCTGTAGGTGGGGAAACAGAAATTCATCCCTTTCTCCTTTAGACAGGTAGCTACTTATGTGGCAGATTATTCAAAATGTACAGTCTTGAACAGAAGTATTTAGGATTCCTCTCCTGGTTTTAATTGTATTGAATCCTGGATCCATTAGAGATGTTAGCATAAAAGTAATTACTGCCCATTAAATATTAATTGATTATTTATTAACAGCAACATCAATGAGATGAGAAAAAGGTACAGCCTAACTGAACCTAATGCTTAGTATCAAAAATGAATTTAGTAAAATATCCCAGAAACTAAATATTATTATTTAACTCTGTTTTTATCAACAAAGATATAATGGACCTAATGTTGAGAGACATTTGGTTTATTTATTTCTTTAGTAGTGGTGATGACTTTCATAAAGCTATTCATATTTTCTCACCCAGATAGATAGATATAGATATACATATAGATAAGTGTCTATATCTATCTTTCTACCTAGGTGAGAGAATATGGATAACTTTATGGAAGTTTTATATATATATATATATATATCAAACACACATATATACATATACAGATAGGTAGGTAGATAGATAGATAGATAGATAGATAGATAGATAGATAGATAGATAGATAGATAGATAGATAGATAGATAGATAGAACAACATGATGTTCGGGCTGGAGGTTTATTTTCTTTTATTCAGTTCCAACTAGGAACATAAGGAACTTTGTAAATTAGAGAGGAACCCCTTTTACTCACTCATTCATCCATTTATTCAGCTCAAGTGCCATTTCAATGAATCAATCAACAATTCAAGTCAGTGAACACTTGTTAAGAGCCTACTATGTGTCAAATATGGGACTAGGTCCTGGAGATACTAAGACAAAAGTGGGGCAGTCCCTGGCCTCCTGGAGCCTACATTCTACCTAAGACTATCCTGTCCTCCCTCTCCACCACCATCTTGCCCCAGTTTTTTTCTGCTAATGTTTTGTATTTTCTTCTTTGTTTAATATACTGAAATTACACTCTCTAAATTTGCTAATGACCTCGTAATTACCAAATCTAATGGCTGTCTTAATTTTCCTACTTCTTGACCTGTCTGTAGCATGTGTCACAGGCAACAACCTCCCCTTTCTAGATACTATTCCTTGGTTTTGATGAAGATGCTCTCTCTTGGTTTTCTTCCTACTTACCTGTTACCTTGCTTGCCGTCTCTTGCTGGATTGGAAATTTTTATATATATATAGAAACATAGATAGATAGATATTTCGATAGATGTATAGACATATAATTCTGAGCTTAAACACTCGCAAGAAAGAATTTCCATATTCACAGTAGAACACAAAATGGTCCATATATGAAACTGAATCTCCACTTCAAAGTTGTTCAGTTGTGTCCAACTCTTTGTGACCCCATCAACCATACTATCAATAGAGTCTTCTTGGCAAAGATATCAGAGTGGTTTCCTTTTTCCTACTCCAGTGGATTAAGGCAAATAGAGATTAAGTGATTTGTTCAGGGTTACACAAATAGTAGGTGTCTGAGGTAGGATTTGAACTCAGGTCTTCTGGCTCCAGGCCCAGCACTCTATCCACTGAACCACCTGGCCCCTTCTATGTATGTATAAGAGAAATCAAGCAACATATGAAACAACAAGAAGTTCTTAGTCACTTGTTTAGCATCATAAAAGATGGAGGATATAAAACTGATAGAACATGATTTGAATGAGAGCACCCGTATCAGAGGAGGGGTCTTCAATTCAAGTGCACACACTTCTGTTGGTTGGTTGTTGGCCGTCCTTCATTCTTGAAGACAACCAAAATGACATCCCTTTGTTAGAGTCAAGTTGCAGTCTTCTGTTAGGGGTTTGTGGAATGCATACTATCTATCACTTTTTCAGATCTCCCTTAAGACAGAGAGTGACCGTATTAAAAAAGCCCTACCATTGCTTGGTTTCTGAGAAAGCCATTGACAGATAATTGTTTATAAATTTTGAAATAGAATAGCTATCTCACAGCTTTTCAAACTTTGAAAGGTTTGAACTTAGAATATGTATTTACTTTTAAATGAAGAAAGTTCCTAATTGCCTATAGGATATGTACTTTTGTACATTTGTACAACAGCACTGTTGAAAAATTAGCGTTTAAAGATTATTCTCCATTGAACCTTTACTATGCTTTTCCAGAGCCAATAAAAACATGAAAACAAGCATACTTTGCAATACAAAAGAAATAACTGGAAGGATAACCAGGCTGTTGCAAATCTGTATGTTATAGTCGAAATGAATGTCAGTTTTTTATTTGTGTATGCCATCTCTGGAAAGAATGAAGAAAAATTTTAAGTCCTTAGTAATGGATAAAGTTTTCTTTTTGGGACTACAAGGGTTTGAAAAATATTTTTATGTGGTTTTACTTATTTGCAAAATGAGCCTAAGCCCTTAGGAAATAAGAAAAAAATGTTTGTCTATTTTTAAAACATTGTCCTATATTTTTTTCCCTTTTTATTTCTTTAAAAGATGGAAAAAGGGCAGCTAGGTGGTGAAGTGGTTAGAGCGCCAGGCCTGGAGTCAGGAAGACTCATCTTCCTGAGATCAAATCTAGCCTCAGACACTTAATAGCTCTGTTATCCTGGGCAAATAACTTAATTATGTTTGCCTCAGTTCCTCATCTGTAAAATAAATTGGAGAAGGAAATGGCAAACCATTTCAGTACCTTTGCCAAGAAAACCCCAAATGGGGTTACAAAGAGTCAGACACAACTGATGATGACTGAACAACACCAAAAACCAACAAAAAGAAGGACATTTCTTACAAATTCTTGCTTTGTGATAACATATAAATATGTATGTACATTTGTATAATGATTATAAATATTTTGTAAGAATATATGCATATATATTACATGCATACACATATGTCCACCTACATATGGCACCCTCTTGCATTTGACTTCTTAGATTTTTTTCCCCCTCCCCCACACCCTTCTCTACGCTCAATTACCCCTTCACGATCAGAAAGTTTGCTTTGTTGGAGGCTATTCCTAGTAGTATTCTTTTTGTATTCAAAAAGGTTTTCGGGGAGTCCTGTGATTTTTTAAATTATCTCTCTAAAAAAATCCAGGTCATTTGTTTTTGATGTTAGATATCTTACATTTTTATTTTTTTCTAATCTTTTGATTCTTCAGTGTGTGTATACACACATGTGCATACATGTTTTATGCATATAGATATATGTATATGTGTGCATGTATATACACAGAGATATGCATACACATATATGTAGCTATCTCATGGATCTGTTCTAGTTTCGTGAACTACATTACTTGGGCAAAGTTTACCACTTTATGTTCTAAGTAATTTATTCTCCTTCTACCCAGAGCTTTTTTTTTTAAAACCCCTTGCTTCATTTCTTCTAGGTAGTCATGTAGTCCTTATGGAAAATTCATCTTTTCCCTTGAGTTTTTGCTGGCAGTTTTTACAGAGTTAACTGCTACTTCTTTTGGAAGCTATCTAGCTTTTATATGCATATATATACATATACATATATTATATAATATTATAATGCTATGTCAGGTATACACAGCATATGTATATCACATATACAGATATATACACATTTTTATAGGCACATACGTATACATCACATATACACACATATGTCTACCTATATCTGTGTATGTGAGCATATGTGAAACCCAGAATCGACTTTGATTTATTAATCCCTTCAGCTTTAGTTGCTGAATTGCGGTTTAGTGCCAAGCCAGGTTCCTCCCCGTGTTGTTGTCTTTCCTGCGTGGTCTCACCCTGGGTCCCCTGGGTTCCTGCACTAACATACACTTCCCAGACTTAGGCCCCTCCTTGATCTTTGAGGTTCAGAGTTCAGGTTCTTCAGAGCCTCCTAAGGCATCTCAGGGCCAAATGCTACGAACCTCGGGGACCTTTGTGCCTGAGCTGGTGCAGTCTAAGTGTTTCAGGGTTGCTATGATTGCTACCATTCCTCACAGTGTCTTTTTGGCCACCCTGGAGTTTGTTTGTGTGTTTTTAACTTTCTGGGTCTTTCTTGAGGGTCCTCACCTCTTGTTGCTTATAGATACAGTCTTGCAGGCTATATGTGTTGATTGTAGGAAGCTGACTTGTTTGTCTACACTAGGGATGACTTTGCATATTCCTGGTGGGAATATAAACTAATGCAAACATTTTGAGGTACAATTAAAACAATATTCAGTAAGATATGCAACCCAATTATTTTTTTAAAATTCAAATTTAAAGTTTTGTACTAAACACATCATAAGAAGGAAAAAGGGTCTATTTATACAAAATTATTTATAGCAATTCTATAAAATAATGATGATGACACCACTACTACCTAACTAACATTTATATAGCACTTATTATGTGCCAGCTGCTGTCCTAAGTGCTTTATAATGATTTTCTCATTTGCTCCTCACAATAACCCTGGGAAGTGGGTGATATTATTATCCCCATTTTATAGATGAGAAAACTGAGGCAAAAAAAGGGGATAAGGGATTTGTAAGGAAGTATCTCAGGCCATATTTGGACTCAGATCTTCTTGAATCTAGGCTCAGCACTCTATCCACTGCCCCACCTTTTTAAAAATAAGAAATAATCTATATGACAAACAATCAGAGAAGCTTTTGAATGAATCATATTATGTTCACGTAATGGATTATTATGGCTCTATGAAAAATGATAAGAACAGTGAAAGAAACAATCACAAAATCTGTATAAAGGGAAGGGAAATCAGCAGAACAAAAATAGTATACACACAACTGCTGCTTTTTTTTTTAAGAAAGAGGGAAAAGGGCAAAAGTAGCATAAAATCAGGAAAATCTGGACAGGAACATAAAATAAAAATGTTCTTCTGTTTGGTATTCATTCAGATGGTTCTATCTTGTTAAATGCTAAAGATTTTGTGTAAGGTTTTGCTGCTTTGATTCTTTATTTGATTTTGTTGTTGTTTCTTGTAATTTGACTTTTAAAAATAACTACATAATTAGGTGTGGAGTACTGAGACTGGTGATTGGGTAGAACCAGACCAATGATTTCACTGGCATTTGGGAGCTTCTTTTGTGGAAACTCTCTCTACTAATATAGACCAATGCCTCTTTGGTTACTTATAGATCTGAATTTGCCCAGGGCACTGAGAAGTTATGATATGGCCATCATCACATGTCTAATATTTATTAGATGTGTGACTTCAACTGAAGTATTCCTGACTCCATGCTGGCTCTCTATCCAGCATGCCACACTGTCTTTCTTGAGTTTTCCTTTTAAAATTTAATTTAAAATTTCTGATATAAAATTTTATTTAAAAATTAAATCAAAGTTTTCTTTCATTTTGAATTTTTAAAAATAGGGAATCCTGAAATGGATTTTTTTTCAAATTTTCCTTGAGAACTATCATTAACCTGAGGACAATTACGCATTGATAGAGTATATACCTACAAAAATTAAAAAATCATGAATGAGCACTTGGGTAATTATCTAAATTTTTACTTAAGGGTAATATTTTAGTTGTGTGATGCAGGGCAATTAGTTTAACTTTTCTGTACCTCAGTTTCCCCATCTCTGATATGGTTCAAATAAGGCCTGATTAAAATTTGCTACCAAAATTCATGATAGCAGCTTTTACTCCAGCATATACTTACCCAGAAGTATGTACTCCAGCTGACTGACTAATCACCAGGGCCTCAACTGGCATATCTAGGGCTTCCTGCAGTTCCCCAATCTGTTGAGCAGTGATGATCCAGTAAGCCAAATGCTGCAATTCATTGGAGGATAATGAGGGAGCCACTTTGGCACTGCCTATAGAAGACAGATCACCAATTTCAGTGACCACCACTTTTGAATTGGTTTCTGAATAAGTTGGTAGTGGGAGCCATGTTTCTGTCTTCTTTATGAGTCTTCTATGCTGACCCATTCTGTGACAAGTACAAAGGGTCCCAGTGGGGCAGTGGTGTTTCCTTTTAGTCACACCATCAGCAATGGTCTTTAAGGTCCTTTCACCACCTGGCATTATGTGAACAATTCTGATATAGTCTTGGTCAATCCTTAAGAAATGAGCCAACCTTTGCTGAATAACTGGTTCCCAGCTTTCCAGTGTGATTGATAATGTCACTGTGAAGGCTATGTGGATAGAAACTGTGGAATGTACCTCAACAGGCTCATCCCCTTGCAGGACGATATATAAGAGATTATCCATGAAACTGAAATGGTTGGTACCAATAGCCCCACTCTCTTGCCAAATGTCTGATAGAACTGGAGTTGGTGGAATAAAATGTCCACGGAAGAAAACCCGAGGGCTCTGAAGCTCAGGGTAGAACACAGCCAGAAATGTGGCAGACCTTTCATTCCCAACGAGAGAAAAACGCATAGTTTGGGGAGCCCAATTCATAAAGCAAATTTTGGTGAGTGAGTTGGTTGGTAAAATAGAATAGAAAGCTGGCATAGATAAAGAGGCAGAGCAGGATGGGTGTGCAGATACACTACTGAAGGTTCCCACAACGCCACTAGTCACTGAAATCACTGGAGATGGATTTTTCCTCCCTGGAGCCATGGTGATACTGTCAAGGATCAGAAGTACATAGTCCATTTGTTTGCAGACATAGCCTTGCATCGATGGTCTATAGGTGCATTTTTGGTCTTCTTTAAATATACCTATAATAGAACAAATATAACAAACAAGTGAGATTAATATCTACAATTTTCTATTATAACACTAAGTCTATCACATCTATAGACAGCATGTTTCATCATCAGTCCTCTGAAAACAGTCATTATTTCTCTTTATATTGTTGCTATTTTAGAATTTGTTGTACTGGTTATGCTTACTTCACTCTAAATCACTTCAGGAAAGTCTTCACAGGATTGTCTGAAACTATCTTTTATACCATTTCTTTTTTTTGTTGTTGTTGTTGGAGGGTAATTGGGGTTAAATGACTTGCCCAAGGTCACACGGTTAGTTGTGTTAAGGATCTGAGGCCGTATTTGAACTCAGGTCCTCCTGACTCCAGGGCCATTGCTCTATTCACTGCACCACCTAGCCTCCCCTTTTATATAATTTCTTATGGCACAAAAGCATTCCATTACATACCGATACCATAATTGATTCAGCTATTCTACAATTAATGTGCATCCCCTTAGTTTACACTTCTTGACGAACACACACGCGGGGCGGGGGAGAGAGAGAGAGAGAGAGAGAGAGAGAGAGAGAGAGAGAGAGAGAGATGCTATAAATACTTGGTTTGAACCAAATGAATCCTTTTCATTTTTTGTTGATCTCTTTAGGATATAAGCATAGTACCAATAACTCTAAGGTCAAAGGATATAAATTATTTAAATTCCAAATCTAGGTAGATGATAAAAATAGTGAAAAATACATGTATTTATATCCTCACCATACTTTCATAAAAAAGGGGGAGCATTTATATATTCCACAAAGTGATTCCCCAAATATGGGAATTCCTTCCAACATCAAAGTTTGTACCTTATCTATGACTTAGTAAATAAGTACTATGAAGTTGCTTGAGCCAAATAGATGAGAAGACCTTGCCCAGGGTTAAACTGCTTGTAAATAGGATTTAAACACAGAGGTAGTATGTGATTACAGGTTTTCCTAACTCTCGAGTCCAGAATATTGCCCAATATGCCACATTCGCTCTGTGAAGGCGGATGAAGCAGCAGCAGCAGTAAGGGCAAAAGCAAGAACAGTTGCAATACCAGTAGTAATTTCCACTTTCATAGTCTTTTGTGTTGGGTTTTTTTGTTTTGTTTTGGAGGGGGGAGGGCAAAGCAATTGAAGTTAAGTGACTTGCCCAAGTTACACTAGGCAAGTGTTAAGTATCTGGGGCTGGTGCTCTATTCATTGCACCACCTAGCCACTCCCAGCCTTTTGAGTTTGCAGAGTACCTTACATCCAGCAAGTTAATTCATTTTATCTCCATAGAGATACTATCAGGCAGGCACTAAAGATATGATTCTCTCCATTTTACAAACTGATATAATTCTTCCCATTTTAGAGGTGCAGGATTCAAATTTACTTGACATGAATGAAATCTCAAATTTATCTAATTCGGAGTTTTTAATGCTTCCTTACATTATTGTGTTAAAATCTATGTCAGGGGTGGGTAACCTGTGAGGCCACATGTGGCCTTCTAGGTCCTTAGGTACAGCCTTTTGACTGAGTCCAAGTTTCACAGAACAAATCCTTTTATTCAGGAGATTTGTTCTGTGAAGTTTGGATTCAAAGGGCTGTACTTGAGGGCCTAAAGGGCCACATGTGGCCTCCAGGCCACAAGTTCCCCCTCCCTGAATTCTAAGTCTTTTTGTAATTCAGTAAATTTTTCATAATGAATTTGAATTTTATAGAATTTGGAATATATATTTAATAATGTTACTAGTCTTTGATACTTCATATTAGTTGCAAAAAGTCAGAACTCCTAGCAGCAAATATGTTCCATAAAGAAACTTGCTGGGGCAGCCAGGTAGCACAGCGAGTAAGAGCACCGGCTCCAGTGTTGAGATAGACCTGGAGATCGAATCCCGGGCTCAGACACTTAGCAACCACCCAGAAACACCTGGCCATGTAACCTTGAGCAAGTTACTTAACCCCAATTGCTTAGGGGTGGCCAGGTGGCTCAGCGAGTAAGAGCACTGGCTCCAGTGTTGGGACGACCTGGAGATTGAATCCCGGGCTCAGACACTCAGCACCACACCCAGAAATAACTGGCCATGTAACCTTGAGCAAGTTACTTAACCCTGATTGCTTAAAAAAAAAAAAAAAAAGAAAAAAGAAACTTGCTAAGAGAGGCTTTTTTTTTTTTAAACATACTTACTCATTGAGGGCTGCTCCAACATGAAACCAGTTTGGTGAGGATAAAAACAAACAAACAAATGATAAGGGAAAAAAGATAACCTAGAAATACTTCTATTCCTCAATGATTATGCGATTTCATCAATGTGGGTACTCTCTCTAACAATGCAGTTTACAATTCATCCATGACCTCTCTATAAAATTTTTGTCAATGTCCTTCTATATACTCACTTTAAAGGAGCCAGCCAAAGTCCTTAAGGAGTTACCCTCAATCTCACTATTACATACATAACAGTGGAGCACTTGGGTAATTTTCCTCATTATGGGACCTCTGAAAATCCAGTTTCTTTTATGGACATATACCTATATGCTAACATCCTTTATACCACATCTCCTTTACATTTTTTTATTGGTCATGTGTTTCACTTTGTTGACACCTACATTGTGCAACTTGCCATTATATTTTGGGAGAACCTCAACTCGAATTCTTTGGAAGCTATGATATTCTCTGTCTTGCAGACATAAATCATCATTGAAGAACTATTTTTTAATGAGTCTTTTATTCAGGTAAACACTTGGTAAACTTTGCATTTTTGCCAAGGAAATCCAGCCCATGACCCTTCTCCTCCTCTTTAATTCTAGGTATAGTTCATTGTCCATTGGCATTATCAGTACAAGATTTATGTGTTAATGGGATATTTTATGGATTATACAATTGAATGGCCCAGGTCTAGACAATAAACAGTTTTCTTCTCATTTAAGAAAGGTTCTGCAATGTTGCAGGTCTTAATGTAATTAGCATAGTTTCAGCTGCAAACTGGAACATTTGGAGGACTCTATCATCTACAAAGAATCCATCTTCCATTTGGATTTTGGACTGAATATATTCCATAATAGTGGCAAAAACCTGGGGTAAGCATAGGTCTTCATTTTTTATGCTTGATGTAAGGGATTAGAGAGTTATTAAACAAAATTATCTCTTATTACATATTCAAGGAATCTAGTATGATTTTTTTACATATATATGGAAGACATCTTGACAGATAAATGACTTTAAGATGGAATTTTGTTCTGATTAATCATATGCTTGTTTATGGTAAACAAAATATAAACAAGATGTGATCTTGTATATATTACACCATTCGGTGTTATTGCAAAGGTATGGTATGTTAAAGAATGCTGTTTGCAGAAGGCTGCCTCTTGTTGCATAACTTCATGAAGGTTACCTTGTAGATTGCATGTAAATTATTCTCATAACAATTTTATAGAGACAGGAAAGTATGAACATTATTTGAGAGCAACGTTACAAATTATGAGTTCAGATGACTTAAATCTAGTCTTCCACAAGGAAAAATGATTATTAAGCACTTCTCTTCAGCATGGATCACTTTCAAATATTGCACTTGTATCTTCGAAATCAAGTCATTCATTTTATTGTGGACTACTGATTAAGCATCTTTTTTTCTTGATATGGCTCAATCACCATAACTAGGAGTCAGAAGAGTTATTTTCTCTGTCTCTAACAAGCTGAGTAATATTAGACAAACAATGCACTTTTCAAAGAATCCATTTTCTTATTTCAAAAATAATGCAATTCCTCTGTAAGACCAGAGATTGTCCTGTAATTTTAATTCAATAGTATGCATAACATAGCCCCATGTACACAATGGTACTCAATGAGTAAGCATTGATGGATCTAAGTTTGCTTTCGGCTCCAAAATTCTATATTATTATATAAAATATAAATATATGTAAACATATATATAAAATATAAATATTAAATACATAAAATCCTAATATTATCTAATATTCCTTCCAGTTTAACCCCAAGTATCTAGGTATCTTTATTATACAACTCATTTAAACATGAATTTCATTCCAAAAAATATAGGTCTTTCTGATTTAGCATATTATAATTTATTCTTTTATTTAACTCACATTTATGAAGCAACTGTTACATGTAAGATCAGTCAGTCAATACACATTTATTAAACACTTATTCTGTGCAAAGTACCATATTAAATGCTGAAAGCTGAAAGACAGTTCCTGACTTCAAGGAGCTCACATTCTACCAGGAATATACCATGTGAAGAAATATGAGCAAACAAACAGTAGAGATATTCTGGTGATATGACAAGAAAGAAAATTAGGAGATTGGATTTAATGACCATTTGGCTGTCATGTAGTTCTAAAAGCATGGAGTGACTAAGTATTAGCTTGTGAATTGATTTAGATGATCTGTCCCCAGTATGTAAGATGTTTAGCTGGCTTATGTTAATCCAGTCTAGCTGCCAACATTATTATTGAATTTATTCTTATTCCCACACATATATTTGCTCTAACTCTTCTGCCAGAGTCAAGTACATGTTTACTTTTCTCACAAAACTTCATACTGCAATAAAACTTAGCATTTCTTATTTCTGTCATCTTTTTCTGTCACTAATGGCAAATCCATTGCTGAACAAGTGGGATTTGAACAGTTAAAAGTTATAGAGTGGTAGAGAAAGCTAATTTCTAACCATCTATCAATGGTTACATCTATAGTGGGCATGTCTATAAATGGGCATTTCCCACAGTGCTTACGTCTAATGGATCCTTACTCAAGGGAGGAAATTATCTAGGCTATTATTTCCCAGAAGATTGTAAATGAACCCACCACATGGTGATGGCATTCAAATAAGATTCTGATTGGATGAGGAATATGCATACTATAATAGACTTAACAAAAAAGTGAAGACAGTCTTGTGAAGATGGCAATATAGATGCAGAGATGGTAATAGGAGAACTGCAAAGTAAGACACTTGTCTATGACACCCTGAAAATCATCTCTGTGATAAGAGATGAAGTCAAATGTCAACACTTTCTGGCTGTAGTACTGAGAAAAATCAGCACTCACTACCGTAGATCTTCTCATTGGTATTGAAAGGGGAATGATTAAGCAAGAATACTTTGGATTATAATCTTCAAATCCCATGCCCTGAGTGATCTGAGAATGTTCCTGTCCCATTATTTTTGGGGGACAAACAGATCATTAGGAACTTTATTCTACAAGGTGATATCCATTTGTTATAGGTACCAGGAATATTTACTACCCTACGCGATTTGTTGTTATTTACCATTTGATTCTGTTTCATTAAACAACCTTTGCTCTGAATTTGTGTTTTACCTGTCTTTTTTTTTTTGACAAGGATACAGTAGTGAGGGCTCAAAACTTTGGAATGGAAGAGTTGCCTACTTAAGCAGTACTGTAAATATCTTACCTGATGTAACTGAGAATAAGGCAACAAGATGAACAAAAAGTGAATCCTTCAAAACACGAGTTTTAGGAACAAGGGCAATCAAGCCACAGAATGTTTTGTAACCAGTATTTTATATTATACATACATATATATGTATCTTCCGTGAAAGAAGCATGTGTAAATGTTATTGGCTATTCATTAGGAAGATGGAAGGATTCTATATGCCTTTGAGTCAAAACATTTATTTTAAATAATATATATAACTGTATATGCAAATTTGGTGACAACCAGTTAGTTTTCCCTACTTTGTCTTTTTTAATATTTCATGTCATCACAGAAATATGACAGTAAAGCCATCACCAACTTATATTTTCAAAGCTACCCTAAACTCCAGGGGGCTACATAGTCTGGACATTAGCATTGGACAATAAATGATAGGTCAAGTTTATGTAAATAAGTCAGATACTAATCAGTTTGTGAATCAGTCTTTCTCTTAAAAAAAATGATCAATATCTTAAAGAGAGGTTTGCCAGTGCTAAACCAAATACTAACACCTCTTTATTTCATATATTCCCTTTTTCTCTTAGAGTTAATTGGAAAGAAGAAGAAAAAAGGAACCTATGTGAGCAATGTATTTAGCTTCAAATCAAATGCACAGAAGTTCCTCTTTACTTTGGCTGGATACAGGTGACATATACTGAGAGAAGAACAATATATACAACCTAACTAGCATAATTCAATCTCTCTGGTACCATCTCTACCAGAGAGTGCACTGACATTATACTATCGACTAGCTTTTCAGCTCTTCACTCATCTTTCAGAGTTTCTTCCCGCTTTTGCTCTTTCCTCTGTTTTGGGAGAGGTTGAGTCCAGAATAGTTGTAGCTGGTTCTCTTCCTCTTGTTTATGTCCTTTCTTTTCCTACTTCCCCAAATGGCCTTATCTGCCAGTCACAATTTCTGTGGTCTGCAATTCTGATCACTTTTAAATGAAACCCATGCTGGCCTTGGTAATCATAATGTCATTTACAATTTACCACCAAACACGTTTATTCAGTTAGTAGCACACTGGAGAAAGAAGAACTCCATATGAACTCACCGCTGAAGGCCTAATCTGATTATTTCCTCATGAAAATCCAGGCAGGGGTGCTTGTAAGAGGGGCCAAGAGAAGAAGGGGGAAAAAAAAAGGCTAGGTCTGGCCACAGCTGACTCTCATAATCAATGTGAATAGATAAGTGACACAGTCTGTGAGGGGGCAGCAGCCCAGTTGCCCTCAGGGCCTGCCTCTCAAAAAAGGCCAGAGTGGACAGGACTTAATAAATACTGAGTGACCACTGAATATTGACTTGACATATATTATTTGCATTCAAGATGGACAATAACAGTGATAAAGTCCAGAAACTCTTTTCTAAGTGGGGGAAATTAGATTAAACAGGTTGTATTTGTGTTTGTGAGTCTGTGTGCATGGGTACTGCCTTTGTGTATATTTCTAACCTCACAGGCCCCAGAAATACCTTACCCTGTGTTCTCCTTTGCCAAGACTTGAAACCTTAGAAACAGCCACTGAAAATAGGTGTGTGCATGTGTGTCTATTGCCGTGTGCGTGTGTGTGCGCACGCACGTGTGTGTGTGTGTGTGTGTGTGTGTGTGTGTGTAGTGTGTGTGTGTGTTTTAAAATACTCAGGTTGCTTCCAGGGTTCTGACAAATATTAACTTTGTGTCAATATTTGTCCTTCCTGTCGTGAAATGAGGATTTTCCACCTCATTTCACGTTTGAAAAGAAAATACGCCAAAGGGGTCGTCTTTACTCAAAAAAAAAAAAATAAAAAAAAAACAACAACTCATATCCTTTATTTAGAAAAATGGATCAGAAGGGAAGAAAAAAAGTATTTCTTAAAATAAATGTTTTGACTCAAAGGCACATAGAATCCTTCCATCTTCCCCTTTTCCACAAAAGAAAAAAAAAAGGTATATGTTTAAAATTGAATGAAATACATCAACATTAATGATTTTTTTCCTTCAGGTTAACACTTCCATTTCCCTCAGTAATTTTTTTCACC
This sequence comes from Petaurus breviceps papuanus, assembly GCF_028583685.1. Taxonomy (NCBI): domain Eukaryota; kingdom Metazoa; phylum Chordata; class Mammalia; order Diprotodontia; family Petauridae; genus Petaurus; species Petaurus breviceps. Next base: position 3,134,766 of record NW_027187351.1, read on the forward strand.
ATTTTGTGATGGATTCTACAATTCATGGTAGAATAAAATATAGGAGATTTTTGACAAAAACAAAATACATGACTATTCTTCTATTTTCAAAAAGAGAGAAGAAATCTTTTCCAATTTCTTCTGTCAAACCAGATTTACACTTCATTATTTCTAATTTACCAAAAATTAATGACCACAAGATAAAATAAAGTGAGGAAGAGTTGAATTTAACCTTATTCAGATGTGTTGTCCTGTTGCCTCAGGCTATGAGGAATAAAAATTCAAGGTCTCCAAGCAGTCATCCTAAAACTGCAAAAACAACAACTGAAACCTCAAAGTAAAAGTTAAAGGAAAGCAAACTCTTGTGCTATTGGAAGCATGAGAGGGTGAATATCATCATCATTATTATAAAATATTGACTATTGTCCATCTTTAATTACTATTTTAAGATTTAAATATGATAGTACATCAGAGAGCTTCCCTAGTAAAAGTGAGGTGGTTTCATAGTGGAATGTTGCTAAATGTAAATTAAATGTGACTCAAAATTGTTATTTAAAACAGCTTTCTAATTTGGAGACTACTGGTGGTGGCCTCTTAAAGTTTGCTGAGTTGGGGCGGCTAGTTGGCACAGTGAATAGAGCACCGGCCCTGGAGTCAGGAGGACCTGAGTTCAAATTCAGCCTCAGACAGTTTACATACTTACTAGCCATTTGACCTTGGGCAAGTCACTTAACCCCAACTGCCCTGCAAAACAAAACAAAACAAAACAAAACAAAACAAAAAAACCAAACCAAAAAAAAAAAGTTTGCTGAGTGCTAATAATGCACCGATACTTCTTTAAAACATAACAAATGGAACTTTCATTTAGAAACCAACAAAGATATACTTTGAAAAGTGGAAAGAGCAGTGGACCTGAGCACAAACCTTGACTCTCTCATACTTACTACTTGTGTAACTTTTTGTTTGTTTGTTTTGCTTTTGGGGGGGCAATTGGGGTTAAGTGACTTGCCCAAGGTCACACGGCTAGTTTTTGTGTGTGTGTGTGTGTTAATTGTCTGAGGCCAGATTTGAACTCAGGTCCTTCTGATTCCAGGGCCGGTGCTCTATTCGCTGCACCACCTAGCCACCCTACTTGTGTAACTCTCTAAGCAATCAGTCAATCAGCAAACATTTATGAAGGTGCTAGGGACAAGTAGCACCTTCTCTAGGTTCCTCCGTTTTCCTCATCTACAAAAGGAGGACATTGGACTAAAACACCGCAGTGGTCCCTTCCAGGTATAAATCAAGGCTCTTATGTATATATATATATATATATATATATATATATATATATATATATATATCAGTTATCAGAAAGTGTGTCCTTTGGAATTTCCAATTTTTGAAGTGAAATCAGAATGAATGAATGAAACATGTATTAAGCACTTATTATGGGCAAAGCACTGTGCTAAGCACTAAGTGTACCAAAAGAATAGAAATACAGTCCCTTAGATCACATTCTACAAGGGGAGACAACACACATAGAAGGTTTCAGCTCTAAGTCGGATGGAAACGTCCCTTGATCCTTAGGGCACAGCAGAAAAGAAAGTGGTTTGGTGGTGGTAGTACTGTTTTTCAGTCACATCTGACTCTTCATGACCCCATTTGGGGTTTTCTTGGCAAAGGTACTAGAATGGTTTGCCATTTCCTTCTCCAGCTTATTTTACAGATGAGGAAACTGAGGCAAACAGAGTGAAGTGATTTGCCCAGGGTCATGTAGCTAGTAGGTGTCTGAGGCGAGATATGAACTCACGAAGATGCCTTCCTGATACTAGGTCCAGCACTCTATCTACTGAGCCACTGAAGGTGGTGATATCTCTTTTTTAATGTTATCTATACTGATAAAATTGAATCCCTTTTTGATGTGAGCCATTTGATAATACTGAGGACATTGGTGACAAAATTATCTTGTACAAGAATAGATAATGAATGAGGAAGCAAAACAGTCTGTTTTGCATTCTGGTTCTGCACTTTCTGTGGGAGATCTTGGGTAAGTCACTTAACTTATGTAGGTCCCAGTTTCTTTATTTGTATACTAGAAGAGATTAAATTATAGTATTAGTGTCTCTATTAACTTTAAATGGTATGATGTTATGTTCTGGGGACTTAAAGCTGTAGAATTTTTAGATTGATGTCTGCAAATTAGTAGATGGTGTAACGTACTGATAAAGCATGACATTGCAGCATTCTATTCCAAGTATTTTGACAAAATGAGGAGGGGATCAGTGTTCTAGGAATAATGAGCTTGGAGTCAGGAGCTCTCCAAAAAGTGGAAACTTTTCTGGGTTTTGTGGATCAATCAGTGGTGAAGAAGAGATGATAGCATCAGGAAATCAATCAATCAGCAAGTATTTATTAAGTACCAGGATATAATGTGCCAGGAGCTCTGCTAAACTTTGGAGAAACAAAGGCAAAAGGGAAATAGTTCAAGTAGATTACATTCTGATGGGGAAATTGCTGCACAAACCAAAAAATGTTGACTAAGAAACATCAGTTGCTAGGTTGGTCCTACAATTGATCATAAAGATGTGTTAGAAAATGTTTATCAACTAGCTGGGGAGAAGGTGTATGAGAATGTATGCAGAACACACTCTTCAGTTTCATCTGCTTTATTAATATTTTTACCATCACTTCCTTACATCTAAACAACCAACAAAACAAGAAATCAAGCTTTGATTTATAGACTTTGTTGATTTCTGAAGTGGATAGAGTACTGGCAAGGAGTCACAAAGACACATCTTTCTGAACTCAAATCTGGTCTCAGACACTTACTAGCTGTATGACCCTGGGCAAGTCACTTAACCCTGTTTGCTGCTGTTTCCTCATCTGTAAAATGAGCTGAAGAAGGAAATTGCAAGAAATCCTTGGCAAGAGAACCCCAAATGGGGTCACAAAGAGTAGGACATGACTGAAACAACTGAATAACAATAACAAATGATCATGCTGAAAATCTAACAATTCTTGGGAGGTAGTTTGAGCTGTCCCTAGCATATCTCTGACTGACTCCCAATACAAATGGTACACTACTAAGATAATACATTAGCCAGCATGACACAGAGTTGTTAGGGGCAATGGAAGTTAATTCAAGATCATTTGGAATTCTTACTGTCGCATAGAGATCTCTAGTGTATCATTAGATGTAGATTTAAATGAAAATTCCCCCACTTCTTTATGTTATATAAAAATGAATGTTATATTAGAAACCAGGTCAGACCATATCAGTTAATTATAGTGAGCTGCTAAAGTTTCAACATTAAAGGAGCTTAGACCATAAAGGCCTGAAGTTCAGAGATTGTTATTACCCCCTCCATTTTTTTCTCTCTGTGTCCCTAGCACCTAGCCCCGAATTTTTCTCATGATAGATACTTACTAAATTGTGTATTGTTTTTCCCCACATGAAAGTAAACTTGAAGGCAGAAACTGTTTAATGTCTTCCTACCTTCACCTAACATATTTTTACCTTTCGACTCTTGAATTGGAATACATTAGATTATATTGAAAATTTTCTACTCAAAGACTCAAACTCTGATTAGCACACACTCATGATCATATACTCACAAAAATACTTAGTGCTGGATAGAACCTGAGCACTCCATCATTTTATAGATACAGAAACTAAAGCCCAGATAAATAAACTGCTCACAGTTACACAGGTACCAAGGGGGTAGAGTCAAGGTTTGAATCCAGGTCATAAGATCATAGGTCCTGGACCTAGAAGGAACCTTAGAGGTCATCTCATGCAACACCCTTATTCTATAGATAAAGAAACTGATGACTAGAGAAATTAAGGTACTTGTTCTACTTGCCCAAGGTCACTGAGGCAGCAAGTGGCATCATTCATCCCCTTTGTTCCTCTGATTCCATTGTTTCAGAAAGTTTCTCACAGAGGGTTGGGATAAATCTGGGGCATGAGAATTCACTTCTTAAAAGAGATATAAGAAAGGGGTAAAGACAAACAGGATACCTCTCTACTTCACCTAATTAAAAAAAAATACACTGTAAAATTCATGGTGGGTTTCCCATTTAACTTTCCTTATTTCCTCCTTCAAGTTCTCATTCCCTTTATATCCTGTATTTAAAACCAACCACAAGCTTTTTACCCATCCTCCCTCCTCCATATCCCCCCCCTTTTTTTTCCTGCTAGTAAACCTTGTCTGCCAGCTTCAAACAAAGCGATGCTCATGGCTTAATTTAAAGGCAGGGGCAGCCAACAGCATTCTTTACAAATACAATTCCTGGCTCACTCTCTCCCTAGAATGATAAACCTATCACCTCTCCAGGCCTCGATTTGAAGCTAGAACGGTAATTTTGTCGGATGCCAGAACGAAAATGAATGTGGTTGTGCCATGGCCTGCTCTGAGCTGTGGATATAATGAGATTTGAATGGGAAGCCCCGGACACAATAAATCTGCGCCATATGTGACCATTTCCTGTGTCAGTTCCTTTCTCATAACCAGTGGAGGCTTCCCCCCTCCTCTTTTTTTTTTCCCTTTCATGACCCCACACCATGACTCTGAAATCTTTCATGCCTGCTTATGGGCCTGGGGCTTTTCCACAGCAGTTGCATAAATAAATGAGTTTGACAGCAAACATCATAACAGTTAGCAGTAATGTGTGTTCACCACAAGTGCCCATACTACTCACTGGAGAAATGGGAGAGGAAAGAGCTTGTTTTGTTCCCGTAAACAAAAGTATGTTCTTTTGACAAGTGGTGAAAGAATTAGTCAAATAAACTTGAAATCTATTCCTGACGATTATTGCCACTTCTCTCTACAGAGAGAAATGTTCCCACTCTTCAGTAGCCAGGACTCACAGACAGGTCTCGGTGAGATAAATTATTTCTTCTCTTCAGCAAAAAAAAAAAAAAATTTTAATTTTGTGAGATAAAAATCAGTGCTGGGTATAGGAAACTTGGACTTCACCTCATTTTTATCTCAATCATCTCTTTTCGCAAGCAGGGCTGTCAATTTATGGGAACTCAGGTAGAGCAGAGAACATTTCCCAGGAAGCCTGTGGGTGGAAGGGCCACTAGACATGCTATTTAAAGGAAGAACAATATTTGTTGCTGTCATTTCAGTCATGTCCAACTCTTCATGACCCCATTTGGGGGTTTCTTGGCAAAGGTACTGGAGTGTTTTGCCATTTCCTTCTCCAGTTCATTTTACAAATGAGGAAACTGAGGGGCTGGATAAGAAAAGGCTTGCCCAGAGTCACACGGCTAGTAAGTGTCTGAGGCTGGATTTGAATTCCCGAAGACTCCAGGCCTGGCACTCTATCCACTGTGCTACCTAGCTGCCCCCAGGAACAACACAGACATGACAATTAATGACCAGATCTATTTCCCCAAAGTTGTCTTAAGCTCTCAGTTTTCCTGAAGCTTCAGAAGGTTTTGTTCTCAACCATATTTTCTTTATTTCAAACTTGGATCAAGTAGCTTCAAATAAAATGGAAAATACCATTTTTATCTAGATATTCTCAGAGACCAGTTGAAGGGCAGTAAGGTACAATTGAAAGGAGCATGGGATTTGGAGTCAAAAGATTTGGGTTAAAATCCTGGCTCTTCCACATATTTCCTGTGTGACTTCAGACAAGTCACTTCAGCTCTATGGGCCTCAGTTCTTCATCTGTTAAATGAGGTGATTAGACTAGATGATTCTATGGCTACTTTCAGCTTTAAAATCTATCCTAGCTTCCAGGATTCTCTGTATTCGTTGGTTTGGGGAACAAGCTAGGAAAATCAGGTTAAAAGAAAAAAACAGCAGCACAACAACTTTACTTGAATCACCTGATCTAACAGCTTCACTAACTAAATTTCATGCAACAAAACTTTCTTCATCTTGGTTGTATAGATTCAATTATAGGATGCCAACTGGGTAAAGAAGTATGCAAATAAAAGGACAGACTACATCCTACCAGAAAACATTCAGAACTTTCTTTGATCTAATTTCAGGATCTAATCCTGATATGACTGGATATGAGGGGCAGCATGGCACAGTGGATAGAAAACCCACCTCAGTGTGAGGAAGACCCAAATTCTGCTCTTGCCTCAGGTATACACAAGTTGTATTAGGACAGGGAAATCATTTAACCTCTCATTTCCCCTAGGCAGGTGTCTAAAGCTCTAAGTCACAGACTAGTTGCTAATCTATATCAGAAGAGAGAATTTATACATTGGAAATTCCTCACACTGATGAAATCACATGTACAGGACTCCTACCCTCTACTCCCTCAATTCCACTCCCACCCCCCCAAAAGAAAAAGAAATGGAGAGAAGACACATGGAAGAGAATGAACAAATTATTTAGAAGAAAGGCAATGGTAGCAACATTTGGCATTTGTATAAAAGACATAGCTTCAACTGTGAAACCATGACCTAAATAAAAATGTTAAATGAAATAGTTATTTTTTTGTAAAGGAGAAGTCAATGTTTCCTTCAAATCCTTTTCTTTTCCAAACTTCCTTATTTCCTTTTAGGGAATAGCCATCCATATGGTCATTCAGGTCTGACCCTTCACTCTTCCCCACCCAAAATGTCATGTGACGTCAGATCTTTCCATATCTACCTCCACAGCATCTCTACCATTTCTTCCCTTCTCTCCATTAACGTGGCCACCACCACATTTCAGGCTCTCATCACCTTTTGCTTGGATGATTATAATAGACTCCTAATTCTCTCTGCCTCCAATCTCCAATCATTTCTCCACACAGCTGCCAAAGCAATATTTCTAACCTGGAAAGACTTGCATGAGCTGATGCAAAGTGAAGTGAGCAGAACCAGGAGAACACTGTACACAGTAACAGCAATATTGTGTGATGAAGAACTATGAATGACTTAGCTAATCTCAGCAATATTCTCAGCAAAAACGACTCATGATGAAGCATGCTATCCAGAGAAAGAACTGATATTGTCTGAAAACAGACTGAAGCATGCTGGTTTTTTATCTTCCTTCCTTCCTTCCTCCCTCCCTCCCTTTCTTCCTTCCTTCCTTCCTTCCTTCCTTCCTTCCTTCCTTCCTTCCTTCCTTCCTTCCTTCCTTCCTTCCTTCCTTCCTTCCTTCCTTCCTTCCTTCCTTGTCTTTTTGTACAAAATGACTAATATCAACATGTTTTACCTGATTGCACATGTATAATCTATGTTGGATTGCTTACTCTCTTGGGGAGGGGGAAGAAGAGGGGAGAGAGGTAGGCATAGAATTTGGAATTCAAAACTTTATTTGCCACTTAATAGTATTTTATTTTTCCAATTACATGTAAATATAATTTTCAACATTCACTTTTATAAGATTTTGAGTTCCAAATTTTTTTCTCCCTTTCCCCCTTCCCAAGATGGCATACAATCTGACATAGGCTATACATGTACAATCATATTAAACCTATTTCCACATTAGTCATGTTGTGAAAGAAGAATCAAAACAAAGGGGGAAAATCACAAGAAAGAAAAAAAACAACAAAAAAGGAGAAAATAATATACTTTGATCTGCATTCAGACTCTATAGCTCTTTCTTTGGATGTAGATAGTATTTTCCATCATGAGTCTTTTGGAGTTGTCTCAGATCCTTGCATTGCTGAGAAGAGCTAAGTCAATCAAAGTTAGTCAACATACAATGTGACTGTTAATATTCACAATGTTCTCCTGGTTCTGCTCACTTCACTCAGCAACAGTTCATGTAAGTACAGGTTTTTCTGAAGTTCGCTTATGCACCATTTCTTATTCAATTAATTTTTATTCCATTACATCCATATACCACAACTTGTTCAGCCATTCCCCAACTGATAGGCATTCCCTCAATTTCCAATTCTTTGCCACCACAAAAAGAGTGCCTAGAAATATTTTTATACAAGTGGGTCCTTTTCCCTTTCTAATGATCTCTTTGGAATACAGACCTAATGGTGCTATTGCTGGACCAAAGGGTATGCACAGTTTTATAGTCCTTTGGGCATAGTGGAATTCAAAATTTTTTTAAATGTTAAAAATTGTTTTAAGCGAGGTGTCACAGTGAATAGAGCAGTGGCCCTGGGGTCAGAAGGACCTGAGTTCAAATGTGATCTTGGACACTTGCCACACTTACTAGACGTATGAGCTTGGGCAAGTCACTTAACCCCAATCGCCCTACCTTCTCCCCTCCAAAAAGCAAAAAAAAAAAAATGGTTTTAACATGTAATCGGGGAAAAATAAAATATAAGAAAAAAGGTAATATTTCTAGCAGGACAGTCTGACCAACTGGGTCACTGCCCTACTCAGTAAGTTTCAGTGGCTCACTATTATCTCTAAGATTTAATTCAAATTCCTCTATTCACATTTAACACACTTCACAACCTGACTCCAACCTACCTTCCCAGTCTGGTTGTACATTATTCCCCTTTAAGTACTCTCTGCTCCAGTCAAACTGGTCCTCTCGTAGTTCATTAGCAAGATAATCCAACTTCTATCTCAGTTCCATTGCACTGGCTGTCCCCTATGTCTGGAATATGCTCCCTTATCTTCTCAACCTCTTTTTATCCTATCTTGTTGTTGCTGTGCAGTCATTTTTCCATTGTAACCAATTCTCCATGACCTAATTTTGTTTTGTTTTTGGCAAAGATACTGGAGTACTTTGCCATTTCCTTCTCCAGCTCATTTTATAGATTAGAAAATGAAGGCAAACACAGTTAAGTAACTTGCCCATGGTCACAGGGCTAATAAGTGTCTGAAGCCAGATTTGAACTTAGGAAGATGAGTTTTCCTGCCTCCAGACCCCGCATTCTGCCCACTGTACCACCTAGCTACCCCCTTTGTGCACTTAATTTCCTTTAAAATTCAGCTCAAGCACTCCCTCCTACATGAAGCCCTGAATGATTTCCTTCCCCACCCCTAATTCCCACCTTTCCCCAAGATTTTTGTGACTCTCTTCCAAAACTATACTGTGTTTATTTTCTGAAAGGCAGTTTGAATTGTGAATAGACAGCTTGCCCAGAGAGAGAAAGGCCAATGCTCAAGTTCCACTTCTCACAAATGCTGACTTTGTGACCTTGGGTAAGTATCTTAACTTCTCACTGCACTAGGCATCTCTCTAAAACATTCAGTTGAAGAAAAGGACCTGACTTGCCTTCAGATCAAGTTCCCTCACTTGAGAGTTCCTGATACCAATGAAATCTCAGTCCCATTCCCTAACCCTCTTTATTTTATATATACTTCTATGTGTACATGTCTTTTTTTTTTTAAGCAATTGGGGTTAAGTAACTTGCTCAAGGTTATATGGCCAGTTATTTTTTGTGTGGGTGCCAAGTATCTGCAGCCAGAACCTATCCCGGGTTTCCCGATGCTCTTACTCACTGTGCCACCTGGCCGCTCCTCATGTCTTTCACTATATCATGTAAGCTCCTGGAAGGCAAGGACTGTTCTGTTTTGTTTTTGTATCTTCAGTACCAACCATGGTGCCTAGCATATAATGGGCATGTAATAAATGTTTATTTATTGATTGATTCACCACCATCATTATCATGTTCCTGATCAATTAACTGTCCTTTTACTCAATTTCTCCATCATTAAATGTGTACAATAACATTTTCTACTACTTCCTTTAAAGGGATATGTATATACTTTCTGTGAAATTGTTCTGATTTTTTAGGAGGTCTATACAACTTAGGTAATCAGTTAACCATATTTATTGAATTCCTACTGTGTGCAAAATAATATTTAGACTGTCTTCTCTCTTACTTTTTGTCCCTACTTCTGTTTTGTGTGTCTGTCTACTTTCTGTCTAAGTAGATTGTTTAGAGAAGAGGAAAAGAGATCATGCCAAAAAGCCTTGTGATCAAAAACAATGACTAAAAAATACTCAAGTACTAGGAAGAAGAGGTGCAGTTAGGTAGCACAATGGATAGAGTGCTGGGCCTGGAGTAAGGAAGGCTCAACTTCCTGAGTTCAAATTAGGCCTCAGACACTTACTAGCTGTGTGACCCTGGGAAAGTCATTTAAACTTGTTTGCCTCGGTTTCCTCATCTGTAAGACGAGCTTTAGAAGGAAATCGCAAACCACTCTAGTATCTTTGCCAAGAAAACTCCAAATAGAGACATAAAGAGTCGGACACGACTGAAACACCTGAGGAAAAACAGTTACAAGTCGGAGGAAAATGGAGGGTATGCACCGATTCAGAAAGTTTACAGATGAAAAGGAAAAACAACAAAAACAAAATCAGTGGAATCCACTTGTGGTGAACTGGGCTTAAGTGAAACCCCATTTATAATCGAATGGAATGAAAGCCTCAACTTGTCTCCACTGATCACAACACACAAGCTGTAAGGATACATTGAGGGAGCCTCTACTCCAAGAGAAACTGGTCTGTGAGAAAATGACTTCCCCCTTAGGCCTTTCCACTGTTGTGGAATGTTATCTGACAAACTCGCTCCCTTGCCACTTTCAAAACCCTTCCAAAAGGTGCTACTTCCAAGATGCCTTTCATGAAGGACGCCAATTTCCCAAAGACACAAATTCAACACCTGGACATTTTTATACTATGCATCATCATTGATGTTGATGCAACAAAGTTTACAAGAATTCCACCTAAACTGCTACCTGCTAATTACTTTGAAGTTAGTGAGTGTATTTATATCATTTCCTTTTTCTGAATTAAAAAGAAAAATTAAAGGAAAGGTGAAATAAGAAAGAATAACTGTCCTTTGAATGCTTTGGAAAATATTTGGAGTTACCAAGAAAAAGGATTTCTTTTTATGACCATATGGGGATCATATAATTCTGATGATTCATGCGTGTGCGTGCACGCGCGTGTGTGTGTGTGCCTGTGAAGATCCAGTTTAACTTAGACTGTGAGGTTAATAAGTGAATGCCAAATTCCGTGTTATCCATTATCCCTGGCACATTTCTCGAATTCAGTGATTGTTTTATTTTTTAATTTTTTGTCTCTAGTGCCTAGTTCAATGACTGGGACATAGTAGCATTGAATAAATGCTTCTTGATGGTCTGATTAATTAGTCCTACTCAATAACATTGAGAATGATTTCCCTTTGGATGTAGGAATATTGCATAATATTTAAATATAGGAGCGTGTGACTATCTTCTTTCATTTTCTTAAGTCCTTCCTGGGAATAGCAAAATAATTGCTAATTTGCACAATACAAACAATGGGAAAAAAAAACCCATGCTTTTTGCTTTCTGTGTCATCAGTTATTAGAGACATATTTAGCATCCACTGTTTAAATACGAGGCAAATAAAAGACAAAAAGTTTATAGTATTCCTCTCTACTCACTCATTCAATTCCTGATCCAAACTCCCAAACCTACTACTTTACTGATAGTGCTTTCTCTAGGATAACTAATAATCTTATTACCAAAATCAGTGGTCTTCTCCTCTCCTCATCCACCATATCTTCTTTAATTTCTCTGTAGCATTTAATAAAGTGACCCAGGCCCTCCTTCTTGATGCTCTTAATTCAAGACTGCCCTCTAAACTGGGTGGATGACCCTTCTTTGTATGCTTTACTGGCTTCGTATCTTCTTCCTTCCTGTTAAGCAATGATATCCTTCCCCTATCCTGATCTTCTATTCTGGGCCCTATTCTCTTCTCTCTGTGTACTCTCTCAGTTATTTTATCCATTCCTGGGTATGGCTTTAATTATCACTCTTTGCAGCTATCTCTGAAATCAACATTGCAGGTCTGACCTCTGGCCAGAGTGACTGTGGTATCTTGTCAACTGCCCGTTGGACATTTCCCCATAGATATTTACACACACACACACATACACACACACACACACCCAAACTCAACATTTTTTCCAAACTCTTCCTCATCTGTTTTGCCCTTTCCCACCAAACCTTCTCTATGCTAATTTCCCCATTTCTGTTTTTATCATAACCATTCTAAAAGTCTACTTAAGGGTCAAAATTTCAGTCAGTCATCTGCAAAAAAAAACAAAAAACCTTCCTTAATACATGTCAAATAAGAAGATAGATTTCTTCATTTACAAGGCCTGGCAACAGCAGTAATAATTACTTATCCAGCATTTAAAAGCTTGCAGAGCACCATATGTGAATTCTCATCAGATCCTCACAACAACTCTGTAAATTAAAGTAGGTACTTATGGTTCTTTTTATCCCCATTTCACAGAAGGGGAGACTGAAGCTCAGAGACTTAAAGTAACTAGCCTAGGACCACATAATATCTGAGGAAGGATATGAACCTAGGCCTCTCCAACTCCAAGTCCAGGGTTCAGTCCACAATACAGCCCTTTAATTTGGCTTTAATGTTCAAACACATTGGAACAAGATGGGAGAGGGCAGCAGGGGAATGAATAGAGCTGCTGCATCTAGATCTTCCCATTGCCTGGCAGAAAGATCACCATCCTTTTTTTGTAGCACAGAAGAGGTTCAACAAACAGCCTCTCCACTCCACTGAGGCTCGTGCACAAACATGAGAGGCAGGAGCACAGTATAACACAATGCGATTCCTGGCCTTATGTTGCAGAGAAGAGAGTCAGGGGGAGATCTTGCCAGGGAGTCAGAGGATTTAAGGGTGTTGATCTCTATCCCTATCCTACGTCATCTGTTGAACATGAACATTACACATGTCTCTCATACAATGATAGTTTTCCTAACTTGTAAATCAAGTAGGATCAAATACAAACTCGTCCATTTGGCATGTAAAGCTCTTTATAACCTAGCCCTTCGCTATTTTTCTAGCCTTTTAACACATTGCTCCTTTCTATCACTCTAAGGTCTATTTGCTGTTTCTATTCCATGATGTTGCAGCTCCTATCTTCCTGTCTTTGAATTGGATGCCCCTAATAACTGGAATGGTCTCAAGTGTCCTAACCTCTGAGGTCTCTTAGAAACCTTGACTTCCTTCTGGGCCATCTCCAACCATGCTGATGAATATCTGACTGCTGGACCCAAATGGCTCTGGAAGAGAAAGTGAGACTGGTGACCTTGTATAACCCTACCTCAGTCAAATAAAAGAAAACTGCAAGTAATGTCATCTTTTCCCTGATGCCACAAAAATGAAGGATAAATACAACCAGTTCAAGCACCACTTTCTGCTGGAAGTCTTCGCCCACCCACCTGAAACTAGTGCTGTCCCTGCTAATGCTACCTTCCATCTTACACTGTATATCTTACATGTATTGAGTTATTGTAGCACCAATGCAATATTCACAGTGCCCATGATCACTATAAATATACTGGTACGGTGTGCAATCGTAAAACATAACAGATTCTCCACATAAGACAGAAGTGAAACATTTATTCAGATACCAGAAAAGCAAATCCCCAAACCAGTAAGCCAATTCCATTTTAGTAGCAAAGAAGTTAATAAGCCACAACAGCACAGAAAGTCACAGCATCCTTTAGCCTTCCCACAAACCAACACAAGACCAATATTTACTCAAAAGATAGACTGATTCCCTGGGATATGTGCTCCACTCCCAACCATCTAATCTAGCTCTGACTCCCAGCTTCCTGTGGGCTCTGCTTCTCTTCAGCAAACTCCTCCCACCACAGGCTCCATGTGATTACATTCAGCCTATTAGGGGCAGAGTATATTTTCAAAGCAGGGAAGGTCTTCAAATTCCCTTCGGTTTATTAAGGGGTAGGGAAGATCTTCAAATTTCCATTCCCATTACAGTTATGTTTATATTGTCTTCTCTATTCAAATGTAAAGGCAAAGTCTGTTTTTGCTTCTTCCTTGTATCAGCAAGCACAGTGATAAGCATAGCACAGTGCTTAGCCTGTAGTTAGTACTTAAGAAACGCTGAATGAATGATTCATTGATAGATGGATGGAAGGAAGGAGATGAAGAGAGGAACATATAGCACCTTCTATTGCGCTATGCACTTTACAAATATCACCTCATTTGATCCTCACAACACTGAGAGGTAGGTGACATTATCATCATTTTGCAATTAAGGAAACTGAGGCAAACAGAGGTTAAGTAACTTGTTCAGGGTCATATAGCTAGTAATACTGGGTTTGAACTCAAGTCTTGCTGAGACCAGGCTCAGTGCTCGATCCACTGAGCCACCAACTGATGGAGAGAAAGACAGAGGGAGGAAAGAGGGTATTTAAAATGGATGATTTTATAAGAGTTATGCACTGAAATTCTGGGAAAAATCTGAGGGTAAGGGAAGGATGTGGGAATAGAATGAACTCCTGCTAAGCTTTCCACTTCCTCAACATAAGAATTGTAGCCAAACAAGTGGAACTTAGAATGAGGAATATGCTTAGATCAGTAAGTGACCTATTTTCTAGCAGAACCCTGTAAAAGGGAAAGTGGGCCATGTAAATAATTTGCTTTAAATGTCAAGTAGGTGCATTCAATTTTTCTGGTCACCAGAATATCAGAAAATAGCAAAGTACAATAAGAATTGTAGGAAATGTCATTGGAGTACTCTCTAGAGTACAACTTTAGGCAATGAAGGCTAGACTCCTGAGAAGCACTAGCAGACAGACACTTTAAGCTTACATTGAGAGACAGGCTGACGTATTGAGAGAAAAGATCTTCTGCTGCTTAGAAAGCTTGGTGGATGGAATTAGATGGACCTTTCTGCTTCTACCTCTACGAAATGATGGATTGCTGGCAGGGACTTTGGAGATTCATCTAATACAAATACCCAGTTTTATCCATGAAGCATCAGAGACTTTAGAAAGTGGTCATACAGCAACCAAAGTGTCTAGAGTCATACGCTAGACAGTGGCCAAGGTCACATACTTATAATGACAATGCTGAAATACATTTTGTCTCTAAAGCCAGGGCTATGTCCTTGGTTCCTTCTCTTCTTGGCATTCTAAGCTTCCCCTGAACTCAGAGGAAGCAGGCAGAGATCCTTGACAACCAGCAGAGCTAAAGGCATAAGTAGAGATGAAGAGCCTCCGTGGAGACATGTAAAATAAGACTACCAACTAGAAGTATCACCTCTTGAGGGGCATCTCATTAGTTCTTCATGGTATGAATTGTTTTGTGTCCTAAGTCAGTTTCTATGACATATTGAAACTGTTGTTAAACATGCATGTGGATATAATCCTAGGAATTTAGAAACTGAATATATGGAGAAATTATGTTTCATCTATCACTGAATTGCTAATCATTCACCACCATATAGATTTTTATTTTCTAGGATATGAAACTGATTTTTTCCTGAAAAGAAGGGTATTCCAGATGAGACCAGCCACTGGTCTTTCAAGCGTAGTTCTTTAGGTTAATAACATCTGCCTCTTGGGAAAATCTCCCCACAATGCACCTGGCCAAGTCTGCAATACCATACATGGTGGGGAGGGGGTGATGATGGGGGAATTCCTTCCTGCCCTCTATGGAGATCATTTTATGCCCTGAAGCTTCAGACTTCATTATCCTTATCTTAGTGCATAATTACAAATGTTATTATTGGTCATAAAATTAACCGGGTCTTTCTTCCCCTCCCTTCTTCTCATCCAGTTCCAGCATTTGACTCCCTGACCTCCTGAGGCAGAGAAGTCCACGGACTGATTACATGCTAAATGAAGAAGTATTTCCTTTTATTTGTTTTAAATTTACCTGCCGTTAATTTCATTGGGAGAGTACTTGTTCTCATATTATAGAACAGTGTAAAGAGAGAAACAAATTAAGTAGTCAATCCATTTTCCCTCAACCTTTCTCAAACTAACAAACCTTAACTATCTCCCTCTTGATTGTCCTCTTTGTTAGGCATGTCTTGCCACATTTCCCCAAGTTGGAGTCTTCCTCTGCCTTTAAATCAACAGTAGAATAAATTCTTGTGACATGCATCCAAAGTCATATTTTAATTGCATTTCTAATTCTCTTTCTCTTCATATGTTTGTTAAGACTCACCCTTCACTGCCCAATACAAAGTCTCTGCTTAGGCCAAGTCAATCTCTTTCATATCCTTTGCAAACAATTTGGTAACATTTCTGATTTTTCTCCTTTTGTTCTATTCACCCACAATATATGCCCATGTCATCTTTGTCAACTCACATCTAATTCACTGGGATAGTGAAGAGCCTCAGGACCAAGCTAAATGAGAATAAACAGAAGGAAATAGTGATGTTAGGTCTTGAAAAAAGCAGACATAGGGCTATAATTAATTGAGAAGACATCATGGGAAGGTAAATCGGACTTCTTAACCACATAAAGC
Source organism: Petaurus breviceps papuanus (assembly GCF_028583685.1). Classification (NCBI taxonomy): domain Eukaryota; kingdom Metazoa; phylum Chordata; class Mammalia; order Diprotodontia; family Petauridae; genus Petaurus; species Petaurus breviceps. The sequence continues at coordinate 3,150,903 of NW_027187351.1, forward strand.
AGAACTGGGAGCAGTGGGTGGAAGTTACAGAGAGGCAGATTTCCTTGTTGCCTTCCAAAAGTGAAACAGGCTGCCCAAGAGGAATTTGGTTCTCCTTGAGTACAAGTTGTTAAACAAAGGCTGACTGCTCACTTATTGGAAATGTGGTAGAGGGAATTCTTATCTAGGTATGAGTTTGATTAGATGGCCTCTGAGGTTCTTTTTAATTCAGAAATATTGTGATCCTGATATTTTTTTTGAAGGGGGAAGGCAAGGCAATTAGGGTTAAGTGGACTTGCCCTAGGTCACATAGCTAATAAGTGTGTCAAGTGTCTGGAGCTGGATTTGAACTCATGTCCTCCTGACTCCAGGGCTGATGCTCTATTTGCTGCACTACCTAGCTGCCTCCCCCCCAATATACTTTTAAGGCTCTGAAACTCAACTAATTAATGATCATTGATTGCTTATAACTCTCTTCCTTTACCTATCCTACATGATTAAAAACATAATTTGTTTTCAGATAGTCAGTCATATCTTATATTGTGAGATAGTTCTGCTGCTGACAACCATATCACCACAACTCAATTTGGAAAGACTACTACTAATCAGGAATGAGAAACCAAATACATGCTGAGATCATCAATTCATGGACCTTTTGCTTAGGTGGTTTATTAGTCAATCAATCAATTGTTTGTCCTTTGTTCTCAAAGACGACTGTGACATCAGGGAGGTGATGCCATGACATGCAAGTGAATTAGATTTAAGTGAGGGAGGGCTGTGCAAAGTCACCAGCCTCACTTTCCCCTCTGAAGCCACCTGACTTCAGTGATCAGATATAGATCAGGACAACTGGAGATACCCCAGGATGCAATGGGCGGGGATCAATCAATTAGTGATCATTCATCAAGTACTTCCTATGTGCCAGACATTGTACTATATACTGGGCAAATAAATATAACAATTAAGCAGTCCTTGACTTTAAGTAGTTTACATTCTAGCAGGAGATACATACATAAGTAAGTATAAACATACTATGTAGAAAGAAATACAAGGTTATCATGAGTGTAGCAATTGGAAGCATGAGGAAAGACTTCTCATAGAAGATGACACTTGAATTCCATCTTGAAGAAAACTAAGGCTTCTAAGACACCAGTGAGGAAAAAAATGCATTCCAAACGTGAGAGAAAAACTAGTGCAAAGGCAAGGAGATGAGAGGGGGAGTTTGGTGTGTGCAAAATAGTGGCTGGTGTGTCTAGATTTCAAGTTTCTTGGAGGAGAGTAATGTGTAAGGAAGAAGAACAGAAAATTAGGAAGAAGTCAGGGTGTTAAGGGCTTATAAGGAGCTACTTGAATTTCTAGAGTGGGAGAGGGTGATATGATCATACCTGTGCTTTAGGAAACTCACTTTGGCAGCTATGTGGATGATGAATTGGAGTGAGGAAACGATTGAGGAAGAAAGACCAATTATAAGACTATTTAATAGTACAGGGAAGCAAGTACTGATGAGGGAGTTGCTCTAGGGTGGTGGTTATGTGGGTAGTGAGGAGGGGACATATTTGAGAAATGTTATGAGGATAGAAACAGTAAGATTTGGCAACTGATTGGCTGTGTAGAATGAGTGAGAGCAAGGAATCAAGGGTGATACTGAGTTTCTGAGCCTAGATGACTAAAAGGATGTCATTATTATCCTTGATAATAACAGGGAAGTTCAGAAGAAGGATGGGTTCTTTTGCGGACATGGGGAGAAGATATAGAAATGTTTTGAACATGTTGAGTTTGAGATGCCTATAAGACGTTCATTTTGAAATGTCCAATAGGCAGTGAACTAGTTTTCAGTTGTTTGCTTTTCATTCTCGAAGAGGACCAATGACAAAAGGAAGGTGATGTCATGGCTTGCAAGTGAACTGGATTTAAGTGAGGCAGGGCTGTGCAAAGTCACCAGCCTCACTCTCTCCTCCAGAACCATCTGGGTTCAGTGGAAAAATACAGATCAGGACAACTGGAGATGCCCTGGATACTAGCCCATATACTAGCCTTCTAGAAAATAAGTCAAGACCTCTTATATTGACAATCTTCAAAACTAGACTATGTATTAAACTGGCTTATGGAGAACTGGAGGAGTAAGGATAACTAAACATTCAAACTTCTTATTCTTCACTCTAGTGATTTTGAGGTTTTCAGTTGCTTGCTTTCAGTTCACTTCCATTCACACAACTTTGAAGTACAATTCTAGTATCTATTCATTCTCTGCCAAAGTTCCTCTATTCATGGGAGTATGTAGGTTTGAAATCTACAAGGAAGACTTTTTTTTAAAAAAATACAATGTCCAGGAGGGACTGAGTATTTGGCAAACTACACGTCTTCAAGGTATCGGATATGAGCTTACATTTCCTTGAAAGCTGATATTCTTGGCTCCCTGCAACCCTGGTACCAAAACATGAAGCTATATGGTAGAGGCAAACCCACAAATGCCTGAAGTCAATGAAGAGGAGTGAAGGTAGCAGGGGAGGGAAGGAATAGTTGATAATAATTCTATTTTCCTCACTTTATAGAACTGAATGGAGGAAATGCTCAGACAAGGATGTCACTAAACTAGATATCTGAATTTAATAAAAACTGTCAGAAGGAAGGGGGAGTGAAGGTGGGGAGTGGAGCAAGATTTCAAAAATAAGACTGACAAGAGATAGGAAGAGAGAGCAGAAAGACAATTATAACTGATCAATGAACACTCTATCCATCTAGGGTCAAGTGACCGCAACAGAAATATTTGAAAGGTGGGAAACGACTACCACAAAGAAAGAAAATAGTACAATATTAAGAAATTCTTCAAACTTGATTACTTCCTAAGGGAAGAGAGGATTCTTTCCTCCCCACCCAATCTTTCCCTACCAAGAAAAAAAAAAACGAAAACAAAAAACGAAAAACCTCTCACATTTTCTTTTAAATATAAATGTTATACATTAAAAAGCTATTATCAGAATTTAAAAAATGATTTTAGATTTTCCATTGAATCCCTGACCCTCTCTGCAAGGTAAGGCTCAAGCTCAAAGGCTTAGGCCCTCTCTTTAGAGATCATATGGAGCAAAAAATGAAGAAAAGTACAGGAAGCAGGGATTTCATGTCTGTAGAGTGTATATCTGCAACACAGATTCATCTCTGTGGGGACCTAAGAACCTTAACAGTTTTCATAAGAGAAAACAGAATTTATGAGCCTTGAGGAAGCTGGACCACCCTGACTAGCAAGTGTCAGAATAGGAAGCTTCCAATACAATGAGGGGGATGGAGCTTGGATCAGGATTTTGTCATTAGGCATTGGTTGCTTTCTTCTTTCATCCACTGTCCGTTGAGTTAACTATTTCCAATTGCCACACCAGGAATTATGAAGGATAGATCAGAGATTTGGGGATACTGTGGTGATTCTTAAGGTGATTAGGATGACTGAAACTATGCCTGTGATTTCATTATCCCAGATGAGGAAATTCCATATTTCTTTCTACCAATTCTCTCTGCCAATCCCATATGACATCCTAGCTAAATTCTGGACCCTTTCTGGGCAGATTTACAAAGCTCAGCTGCACAGCATAAAGCAGTGGTGCTGTGGTATAAAGAGAGCCCTCTGGTGGCCAAAAAGGAACATGCAGCCTTTTGGGAGATTAGCCCATGTATACAAAAATTTAAGTGGCTTTTGGACTTTTTTGCCCATCACCTACTGGACAATTCAGATAGTGCACTCCCTAGCTGGATAATGGTGCTACATATCACCTTCCAGCAGAATTAAAGAAGATAATGTAGAGACCTGTTCACACCATGGCAGTGCCCTAAATATTACAAGGGCATTAAGGTGTGCCAATGTAATTCTGCCAATGTAGCACATCATTTTACTATATCTGCATTTTCCCGTAAAGAGTTGGGAGAATACAGGGAGTCTTTGAGTTAAAAATGACCTATACTTATAAACAATCAAAACACATTCCAACTTTTTAATGTTAGAGATCTCCAATACTCCCATGAGAGTAATTTTCGGTAACCCTTAGTAATTCTTAGAGAAAGTATGAATTAAGAAGTGGTGGAAGGAGAGAAATATGGAAATTTAGAACAGTTTAAGGAAGCTGATCTTCAGGTCAAATTTTCAGGCAGGAAGACTATCTATATTTTTGCCATAACCTAAAGTACCTTTACAAGAGTTTTTATTTTATTTGGTTATATTATGTGAAATTCTACCAAGAAATTTATTTTGATTGACAAAACTTCTTTTTAAAAAATAGAGATACCTCTTTTAAAAAGTTGTGCAAATGATCATACATTAATATACATTTTCTTAAGTAACTTGTTTTCTCCTAGTCCCTAGCTAAGCTGAACTACATCGAGAGAATGTGTTTTAATTGGATGTGATAGAAGATGAAGGCAATTCTGGAACATAAAACATTTGTGGCCAAGAAGATTGGTCAAACCTACCTTACCCTCCCAAGTTGGAGTACTAGTAGTGAATCTTTTATGGAAGCTAAAAGCATCAAAAATCAGAGAAGAATAAGATAGTCATAAAGGGAGACAGAAAAATGCCAAGGTGAACTACATAAAAAAAGATCAGTAAGGTCAGCCTTGCCCCAGCAAGAAGAAATTTTCTTATTTTCCCTTCCTACTCTTCCATCACTGTTAACATCATTATTATCCTCATCATATAATTACATATAGCTTGTATTAACAAAGAATTTTCACTTCTGTTATTACCTTTGATTCATATATTAATCCTGTATGGTAGGTGGTATGAGTATTATTATCCTTATTCTACAGATAAAGAAACAGAGATTCAGAGATATTAACTAGTGAGAGAGCAAATACATCACAAAAACAGCAGCAACAAATTGCCTAACAAGTTTCCCCATATTCAATCTCTCTCTCACTTAAATCCTTCTTACACATTGATGCCAGATGACTCTTTCTAACACACAGCTCTGATCATGGAAATCCATTGTTAAAAACCCTTCAATGTCTCCCCACTGCTTCTGAATAAAGTCCAAATTCCATAGCATAACATTCAAAGTTCCCCACAGTCTGGCTCCAGACTACATTTCTATCCTTAACTCATAATTCTCCCTTTAGTATATCCCATGGTCTATCCAAATAAAATTGTGTGTAGCCCTGGAAGATATTGAGATTTTTTCCACCTCCATGTCTATATTCATACTGTTTCCTATATACAAATATCTTCCCCAAACTACCTGTTGAAATTCTACTCATATTTCATGACCAAGATCAATACCACTTCCCCCAAGAAGTCATTTCTGATCCTTCCCATGAATATAATTTTCTTACTCTTTTAAAATCATTTGTATATCTATGATAATACTACTTTATATTATGATTATGTGCATGTTATTTTCTTTACTAAATTGTAAACTACTTGAAGGCTAGAACTGGGTCTTATTTCTTATTCATATTTGTATCTCCCTAATCTCTCAGCACAAAGCTTTTTATATAGTAAATGTTTAGTAGATGTTTATTTATTTAAATTCAACTGAATTGAAAATACCAAGTAAGATCATTCATGAATTTGTACTGATTGTAATACTACTTATCCTCTATTGATGAAGATCCATTTCCATGGCAAATAAGGGGTATGGGGAAGGGGTTTATTAGCACTCTAAAAAAAATACTGACAATTACAATGCTTAATTATCTGATGCTAGAAGGAGGCCTTTCATATGTCATTGAAATGGTATACTTGTGGTCTAGCTTCCATCACACATACACACATCAAGATGAAAATATTAAATAAGGTAAAGGAATAAATGGAGGACTTAGATGTGTTCTCTGCTCTGACACATCAATCAATTTTAAAGTGCTATGCTTTTTATTATCAATTACATGCCAAAGAAGGATCCAGAACCATAAAATTTCAGAGTCAGAAGAAACATCAAATATAATTGAATTTGACCTGTACCTAACAGACATACTATTGTGCAACTTCCCTAACAAGTGGTTATCCACTCTTCACCTGAAGTCTTCCATTGATGGGGAACCCATGACTTCCTGAGGCAACTCATTCCAATTTTGGATAGCTCTGCTCATTAGGAAAATTTTGCTTACATAGAGACGACATCTGTCTCTCTACATTGCCCCTAATTTTGCCCTCTGTGGTCAAGAAGAACAAGCTTAATCCTTCTTCCACAAGAAAAGTATTCAAATGCTTCAAGAGAGCTGTGATGTTCTTCCAAAACTTTTCTCCTCCAGGCTAAGTATCTTTGTTCCTTCAGTCGGTCATCAAATGGTATGATGCTTAATTCCACAATATACTAATCACTCTCCTCCAGACATATGTTAGTTTGTCTACACCCTTTCTCAAATGTGGTACCTAGAATTTACCACAATACTTCAGATATATTTTGATGAAGGCAGAGTATAGACTATCTATTCCGCACATCATATTTCTATTATTGTAATTTCCCCCCTTTCTTTTAATTTCCATGATATAATATTGACTACTCTATTATGAAAACCACCAAATTCTCTCTTCGTATTATTGTCTTTCTGCCCCTTCTTCAGATTGTTTTTATGCAGCTGATTTTTTTTAGCTCAAGTAGGGGACTTTACATTTAACCCTGTTAAACTTGATAAACACAGGGAACTTAGAGTTAGTCTTGGCATCAGAAAGATCTAAGCTCAAATTCCACCTTCATCACATACTGGTTTTATAAACTAGTCAATTACTAGTAGCATGATTGCTAATCAGCTTTTGGAGAGAGAATTTCTTTAGCAGAAGATCCTTACAATAGTGAAAAAGAAAGGAAAAAACCTAAACTGGATCTTACAGGTTTAGGCCCATCATTCTACCTTGTAAATGTCTTTGGAGGAAAGGAAATCTGGATATAATCTGGCATGTATGATAGATTTGGTTTTTTAGTTCAGCTGAACTATGTAAGACACTTCATGACTCAGTGGATACAGTGCCATCCCTGGAGTCAGGAAGATGAGTCTCCAGCCTCAGACATTTATTAGCTGTGTAACCCTGGACAAGTCACTTAACCCTATTTGCCTCAATTTTCTCATCTGTGAAATGTACTGGAGAAGGAAATGGCAACCCACTCCAGCATCTTTGCCAAGAAAACTCCAAATAGGGTCACAAAGAGCAGAACATGGCTGAAATGACTGAACAATAAAAACAAGATGCTTCAGGGGAAGTTGGCCCAGAAGGGATGTGAAATGCTCAGGAACAACATTCTCAGGAAATAAATGGAAACACCTAGTAGGAAGAAAAAAATGAGATTGATCTCTAGAGATCCATGTGGATGCAGGGGAAACTCCAAGCAATAGGCCTACTGCTCTTTTGACCTTTGGTCTCAACATAACTAACACCACCTTTTTTATTCTTAATATTTGTTGCCAACCTCTATGATGTGTTCACTCTAAAATTCTTGTTTTACTGCTTCTGATACTTTTCTGACAGGACCTCTCCTGATTCTTGCTTACTTGGGCTTTCCTCTTCTATGCATCTTTTTAAAATGATTTTTTCATGATTAAAAACCAATTTCTATAACTCATAACCCCCCCTTACCACTTAAAAACAAAGGAAAACATCTGATCAATGACACGTCTAAACATGATTTCAGAGAACTAATGCTGATAGCATACTACTGACTCCCTGATAGAGAAGTGATGAATTAATATGCAGAACCAGATATGCATTTTTGAATATGGCCAATGTGAGAATTTGTTTCCCTTGATTATGCTTATTTCTTACAAAGACTTTTATTTCATGTCTTCTGGTACATCTATTATCCTCCCATGGTCTTACACAGTGCCTCTAAGATTTGAAGGGTTATCCTGTGGTTTGGATTCTTCCTGAAAGGCAAAGATACTTTGGAGTAATAGGTCCTATCAGATCTATTTTATGCTCTTTTCAGACAATCTGAATAACTTACTGATTCTGCTCTCCAAGTAGGAGGCTGCTCAGGAGTATGTGAGCAATTCTTTTCTTTCTTCAAGGAGAATTTGGCAAAAGGACTTCCTCTTGTCTCTCAAGACCAGGGTTTCTTAATGTGTATCATGAACCCTTTTCACCCTCTGACAAACCCTGTAGACCCCTTCTTAGAATGTTTTTAAATTTATAATATAAAATTTTATAAAGTAAACAAATTATATTTAAATAGAATACACATATGTATATATGTGTGTATATATGTATATGCGTATATCTATATCTATATATACACACATATATGCATGCTTACAGATGCCAGGTTAAGAACCCTTGTTCTAGAAGGTCCAGTCCCTGAACTCTTCAACTTGAGGTTAGGTCTAGCAGTTATCAAGGATAGTGCTGCCCAGGAAACCTCATTTCTTTATATAAACTGAAATCTTGGATCACACTGCTTAAGGAATTCACAATTTTATCTTCCAATATAGATATTTAGGATTTATTAAAACTGAACCTAAACTAATTTCTCAGACTGAGTCAGCACCCACATGACTGACTTTGCCACATGTCTCCACAAGAAATTTCATTTCTCAGTTGCTTACAGTGGGAAACTTCACTCTCAAGACCTCTCCTCTTTGACTGCCTCCAAAACAGTTCAACTCACACTTATTCTCTGTCCTAAGTCAGACACATCCATTTCCTGGGAGAAAGGATTATGCTAGAGCACAGGCTTCCCTCTTCTCATGGTCAGGCCCACTTTGCTGTGCAATAGTCTTTTCTTTTAAACACAGGAAGGTAAAGAGGAATCACACACACACACACACACACACACACACACACACTGGTACGAGCCATGGAGAGACAGCTTTTCTGACAAGTGTCCATCCTTCTGAGTCCCAGCCAGCCAATCATCTTAGAATAAACAACTCTACACATTAAAAAACAACCAAGAGTTCTGTGGTATTTCAGAAAGGTACAAATGAGCAGAACCACACTTTATATCAAGGTGTTATCATTACATATCTCCAAACTAAGGCTTATATCCTATAACCTCATTGATAATTGAAATAACTCATAAAATTGATCAAAGATATCCTTGATCAACTGACTATATTATATATATATATAATGAATGCATGTGTACATATCCAAACGTAATATACATTTTTCATGTTGAAATATCTAAACATGTAGCAAATTAAAACAACTCTTAATTATATGGATAACTGGGCTAAAGAAAAACCCTCAATAATCCTTGTTTCAGGAAAATGTTTTGACATAAATATTATTTCAAGTCTCCAACTTACTTTTCATGCATAGATTTGTCCACACATCTCTTTCCCTTTCTGTTGACTCTTTCTTTGGCTAAATTAGTATTTTAAAATTAGTATTTCACCTGAAATAATCAGGAAACTAAAGAAAGAGTAGAGACTTCCATTTGGATTCCTAGGGTAAATTACAAACGAGGATGTTTTGAGTACCCTCCAACTCCTACTTTCCCGGACTATCTCTTCTCTACTCTCAGAAAGCTTAAAGCCCCCTACAGTTTTGCTATACCCAGACTTCACAACATACCTTTCATGCTCTTTACCTAATCTTTTGTTCTAGGTATGGGGTGGAGGGGATATAAAAAGATTTAAATAACTCACTAGATAACTTTTCCTAGGAGACTGCTACTTCTGTCACCAGGTGTCTTCTATTTCTTATCATATTTTAATACCTACTAAATACATAATAAAAACCTATTTCTTTGATCTAATGTATCCTCTGACTAGCTGGTTAAAGAAATATATTTGTAGGGGTTTTTATACGTAGAGTGTCATTCAGTGAGGCACAGATACACTACAAAGATAAACATAAATTCTTACTCTTCATTTCAAAAAAATCAACTTCACAAGTCCAAGATGGGAAAAGAATGTCCAGATAGCATGTCCAGATCTTTGACCCAGAGATTTTACTGGAGGACATATGCCCAAGGGAGATTTTGATAAAAAGAAAGGTCTCATATATATCAAAATATTTTGTGGTAGCAAAGAACTAGAGACAAAGTAGATACCCCCCAATTGGGGTACAGTTAAGCAAATTGTGGTGGAAGAATGTAATGGAATATTACTCTGCTATAAAAAACAACCACGATAAATACAGAGACGTATGTGAAAATTTACATTAACTGATGCAAAGCTGAGTGAGTAGAGTCAAGACAAATAATAAACACAATGAACTACAGCAATCTAAATGTAAAGGACAACAACCAGAAAACAATTAAAATCTATGTTACAAAATTACAAAGACTAAGTTTGGCCCAAAAGGAGAGATAAAATACCTCCCTCCAATCCTTTGCAGAAGGAAGCCTTTAGACATAATTTATTAGATTTGGGGAGAGGGATATATTTATTGATTTTGCCAATCTTTTCCCTCTTCTTCCTCTTTTCATTTTTTTCTTTTAAATTCTTTGTCAAGAGGGATAGCTTTCTGGAAGGAAGAGGGATACAGAGGAAAATCTAGGGGAAATAAAAATAATAGCAATAAAATCTATTTTAAAAGAAAATTAATATTAAATAAAGGCACATGTAGGTGTGAGGAAGCTATAATATACAATAAATGTGTAAAGGCTATCATCAGTGAAATATATGGTAAAGAAAAGATAGCCTCTTCATGTAGTGAAGGTGATGCCTAGTATTCCCCTAGTATACTCTCAATGTCAGGAGAAAGCAAGGATGTTGTTCATCTGTAATGGTAATAGGAATTTAAAGATCTTCCCTGTCCCTTAATAAACCTAGGTGAAATTGAGGACCTTTCCTGATTTGAAAATAAACTCTGCCCCCTAATAGGCTGCATGTGGTCACATGGAGCCTGTGGTGGGAGGCTTGTTTTTCAGGAAGGCACAACTTGTGTTACTTTGTAATCAAGTGGGTCAGAAGAGTTATGATGTTCTCTGATCCTGGGAAAGGTTATATATACCTCTGAGGTGACATTTTGCTTTGGGGCTCGCTTTGGGAAGAGTTGTGACTTGACCAGATGAGATTCTGGGCAGCCGTTGAGTCCCCCGGGTTTTGAAACCCAGATGTTGTTGCTTCTCTCTCTGGTTACTAACTGTATGTATATGATGGTCAGACAACTAGAAGCCCTGTCTGTTGTTCTGCTGATTGTGTTATTTTCTCTGTATTTTTGTCTGCTTGTAACTTCTGTTTGTATTCTCTGAAGTTCATTCAGGGTGCTGACTTTTCCCCCTGAACTAGGTAAATGATGTATATTTGATTAATTAAAATAAGATTGTTAACCCTTTTTGAGTTGCTTTCCTTCAGAAAAACAGATCAAAGAACCTGTGCTAGCAGCCATCCTGGGTGTGCTAGGGTGCTTGCTGCTATACCATTACATTGGGTAGACACACTGTGGCGAACCTTTGGAAGGATGTAGCCAAGAGTCACACAGGATTGGCAGGTGTGGATAGGCTATGGTCTTTCCCATTGGATGTGATATTAAAATCAATTAGATCACAGAGTCATTTGAATAATAGAGTATAAGAAAAACTGTCATCCATTTGATTAAGCATTTCTGCTTTTCTCAGAAGAAACCTGATAGTTTGGTAACGCAAGTATTATTATCTCCCTTTCATAGAGGAGGAAACTAAGACTTAGCAATGGTAACTGACTTCCCCATTGTGATATGGTTAGTAAATATTGAATTCGTATTTTGAATCCAGATTTTTGGATTCTAAGACCAATGCACTTACAATCCACTATACCTAGTTGACCCTCTTAATACCTGGTGTAAGTCAAACACGGAGGAGATTTCATCCTGAGAAATGAGCAGTTTACTAAGTCTTTCTAGATGACCCCACCTCTATATCTTTCAAGCCCATGACCCCAGATGCCTGAAATGTAATAGAATATATTGGTTCTGTTATGTTGATTCTCTAGAATAACATATTCATAGCTTGAATATCCAGAGGCTGATTATCCAGTTTATGGGTTACCCAGATTTTCTTTTTCCTTCTTAATACCCGTTTCTGGTCATTTCATTGTTTGTTTTCATTTCCACTAATTAAGATAGGCAGAGAATAGAAGAGAAGTCAAGAGCAAGGAAAGGAGGGGAAGGGAAATTCAAGTCAACAAAGCTACTACTTAGATAATGATAATGACTCCTAGAGCCATGGGAGGAGGTTAAATCTTTGGGCAAAATGAGGTTTTTGAACTTTCTATGGATGTAATCACTCCATGCCTCCTCTGTATCCCATTATTAGTGATAACGGGGAGTTAGGTGAAACTCCAGTGTAACATTTCCCAAAGACATAAGGGGAAAAACATTAGGTATGCCAAACACCAGCTGCTTAAAAGAAAGTCATTGGTGTGAAACTACTGTTGAGAAGGGAGTACATGGCTCAATTTATGGAGGTCACTGGGGTATCATTTAGGACAACAAAGAGGTGATATACTAAATGGACTCTAGACTGTTAAAAAAAATCTAATGGCAAGTTTCCTTCTCAGGGGAAGGTGTATACTTCTTCAGAATCCTGAGTGGAAGGTGATGAACCCTCTACTGCTATGATGTCTCCAGGTATAAAAAAAAAAACTGCTCTGGAAGAACAAGCCAAGGAGAAATGCTACCAACTCATGTCTTGAAAATTGTATTTATATCATATAATTTCACATACAAAATGACCGAAGTCTAGTGGCCCTGGATTTTATAATTAATGTTATTAACAATTATCTTGAATTTGAGTATAAAGCACTTTTAAAATTCTGTAATGCTATCACATGTTATATGGTGTGATCCTGGCAGTTACTCTCTGATTTAGAGCAGTGGTATCTAACTCAAATAAAAACAGATTCCTGATATCTGCACATTGACTTAGGAAACAACAAATTACCACTATCTTTACTAATATATTGTATTTTTATTTATTTTATCAAACATTATCTAATTATATTTTAATCTCTTAGAGTTACAAGGGCACATCGCTATGAGTTTGACCCTCTGATTTTGGAGGATCTAGATTTGGAAGGGGGGACTTCAGGTGCCATCTAATTCAATCTCCTTCTTTTACAGAGGGAAAATTTGAGACTCAGAGAGAATAAGTGACTTGCCCAACATCACACAGGTAGTAATCATGAGAAGCAGGATGAGAAAAAGTTATGAGTTGGACTAGGTAACTTAAGAATTTCTAAGATTCTTTAAACCTATGAAGGAATAGTAAAGGCTGATCTAAAAAGCAAGACTTGTAACCTTCCAGTCTAGTCACCTTTCTAACATGTGACATAACTGATACATTCTGGAGAACCCATCAGAGGTTTGATAATGAGTATAAAAGGGTGTCAGAAGTAGTTTCACTGCCTATGTATGAATTAAGAGTGAAGTTGACCTGAGAACTTCATCAAAAAGTTGGTTCTGGGAAGAATTCTATAATAGGAGAGGATCATAGGGGCAAAATAGAAAATAACATGGGAGAAAACACAACTAGTCCTGGAATAGATTGGCAGGATGAGCTAGGCATCTATGAGTACAAGAAGACAGAATGAGCTTGAGAGGAATTGGTTCAAAATGAAGGGAGAGAACAGTGGAAAGAATAGACAAAACTGGAGTGCATTACTGAAGGGGTAGAGATGAGGTAGATGGCAGAGAAAATGAGTAGTGGGAGTTGGGATGGGGGAGGGAGAATATTTTATGTGCAAGATGGTACCAGACTGTGCTTTTGTGGGAGAAAAAGATATTACTTCTGCAACCCAGAGACTAAAAATCTAACTGGAAGGATGTGACAGACACAAATTAAAGACTAAAGTCAAAATTAAAGGAAGTATGTGATGAGATAACAAATAGAATGCAGCCAATGATTCCCATAAGAGTGAATGAGAGAAAAGAGAGATCATTTGGGGCTAGAAAAGTTAAGATATCTTTTGGGGAAGGGAGGATTTGAGCAGGGTTATGAGTGGTATCATTAAATTAGTATTTTTAAGAATGCCATAATATAATTCAACCAATATTTGTTACACTCCTACTCCATAAAAGTCATTGTAAAGGACTCTTGGGCAAAAAAGAGCAAAAACAAAATAACCCCTTGTATTATTAATAATAATAATAGTAACCATTTATATAATACCTTCTACATGTTAGACACTGTGCTTGGCACTTTGCAAATATTATCTTATTTGATCCTCCTAACAATCCTGGGAGGTAGGTGTTGTTATTATCCCTATCTTATAGTTGAGGAAACTGAGGCAAACAGAAGTAAAGTGACTTACCCATGATCATACAATAAGTATTTGAGGTTGGTTTTAAACTAAGCTCTGCCAGACTCCAAGCCTCACAAATAGAGAAGCATGGGCATGAGGTCATGACATCCTAAGGTAGCATGGTAGTAGTGAGTCAGAAAGGAAGGGATGAATGCAAGAGACCTTTTGAAAGAAAAATCAATACTATTTGGTAACTTGTTTGAATTGGAAGATATAAAGGACAGTGGTGAATCAGGAACTGTTAGATGACTTCAGGACTCTGTAACTATGCCACAGCTGATGGCACTGATATTAATAATAAAAACACATATTTGAATAGTGAGTCGATTTATGAAGCACCTTTTTCAAAATAGCCCTGCATTTTAGTTACTGCAAGCATTATTATCCACATTCTTTTAAGAGGGGAAGCTAAGGTTCATAGAGGTTACATAGCACAATATCATATACATAATAAATATCAGAGATAGAATTTTAAATTATATCTTGAAACTATAAGCAATCATCATCATTATTGCACATATAAATTACATAGTAATTATGAGTTAAACATTATATAATAATTATAAAAAATAGATATGATAAATTGTTTAAGTATTATTATTATTATTATAGCTATCATATATTTTAAGTATAAACTTTAAAGAACACTTTACATGTTAGTCTTACAATAACCTGTGAGGTAGGTGCTATTATAATCCCATTTTTGTGCTAAGTAACCTGAGGTTGAAAGGTTGAGTGAATTTCCCTAGACTCACATAGATAGCAGATTTCCAACTCTGGTAGTCTTGATTCCAAGTCTAGCACTCCATCCACTGAACCATGTAGCTGCTGCCTCAAAGTTCTCTTTATATTACACCACCCTTAGTTTAGTAAGGGGAAGTTATTGTTTACTTCTGGAGAGGTGAAACCAGATTGATTTAGGGCCTGTTCTAGGGCAGATCCTCTCTGTAACTGGTCCTCAAAGTTCCAAAGTAGAACTCAAGTAATGTGCTTTGTCCATACAATAAAGTACATGAGAACAAAGGTTCCAGAGATCAAGGATCATTTGCTAATAGACCAGATTCTATCCCAAGTATAGGATAGAATCAAACTTGTCATTAACTTTGTTATCCCATGGCATCCTATATCATTCCATGACTTAAAATCAGGACATATTCCAGGCACTGAAGAAAGATGGCTTACTTGTTCCTAAGCATAAATCAAGGCTACCTATGCCTTGGGGCATACTCTGAGGCAAAATAAAAAAATATAATTCCTAATAATAATAATAATTAGCATCTATATAACACCTTCTACATGTTAGGCATTTTGCATGGCACTTTCCAAATATTATCTCATTTGAGGCTCACCACAAACCGCAATAGCCCTGCAACAACACATATGCGTATGTGCGTGCATGTGTGCGTGTGTGTGTGTATAAAACACATATGTGTTACATATATAACAAAGCACATTACTTGAGTTCTACTTTGGAACTCTGAGGACCAGTTACAGAGAGGATCTGCTCTATGTGTGTGTGTGTGCATAACACATACACATATATATGTATATATGTTTGTATTATTGTTATTCAGTTATTTTTCAGTTATGTCTGACTCTTTGTGACCCCATTTGGAGTTTCTTTAGTATAGATATTGGAGTGGTTTGCTATTTCCTTCTCCAACTCATTTTACAGATTAGGAAACTGAGGCAATTAGGATTAAGTGACTTGACCAGAGTCACACAGATAGTAAGTGACTGAAGCTAGATCTCACTCAGGAAGATAAGCCTTCCTGACTCCGGGTCCAGTGCTCTATCCACTGTGCCATCTAGCTGCCATATAAATATGCATACATACATAAAATATATATATACATAATATGTATACTTTTAATTTTAATCTGCATTATAACACTTTCTTAAGTATAGACAATCAAAAAACAAAACAAAACAATAAATCAGGACCTGATTTGTAGGCATTGTCTATTTCTAAGTTATAATTGGCCAGACTGAGAATTTAACCATCATCTTTTGAAACAGAGTTTAGAACTAGCCTCAGCACACCTTTGCCTACCCTCCCTAACAAGCTTTCCCTGTACCTGCCACATTGCTATACCTAACACAATACCAAACAGAAGTGATTCTATTTTGTACAAAATTTGGAAATCATTCCAAAAGCCTGAGTGAAAATCCTGCTGAGATCTGTAGGAATGCCAACAGACATTCTCAACATTGTCTGACTGTCAGTCATTCTGAGTCATCCTTTTTTCCCTGTTTATTTTTATTTTTTGGTTCTGCTAGACAGCAAGTATGGTATTATCTTCAGTTATCAAAGAGATGGTGGCCTGTTTTATATATAGATCAGAAGATCAGGTTCTTTTTGGAGCCCATCAATGTGTCTGTGCTTCGTCTTCTAAGACAAAAGGTAAGGCGTCCACATCTCATCCCTCTCTGTTTTAAAGGCATGAATTCCTTGAGAACATCACTTCAGTCAAGGTGCTTATTAAACAAAGCATGCACTCTGTGGGCCCTGTGTCTTTTACAGCAGAACTCCCATGTCGCCTGATCTTTGCCCAGCAGTCAATAGTCCATTTGATGAGATGCTAGTTTTGTCTCTAAGTCTCCAGTTCCATTTTCTAAAGGGTTACACCTTAGAGATGCAATGTTTTTCTCCTCCCATATTGTTCCTTCTTTGCCTCTGAAAAAAAGTGTCACAAATTATGTAGCATTTTCAATTCCTGGGGTCCCTCGTTTCTTCCTAACCTTTTGTCCACTATCTTTTCACACATACCCTTCCAAATTATCAACTGTGCTTACATTAGAGCTATAATCAGTCAATCAACAAGCACTAATTAGGTGTTTAGTAAGTCCTTATACCATGCTAAATGCTGGAGATACAAAGAGAAGGCAAACACATGGCCTCTTCCCTCAAGAAGTTCACATTCTAATGGGGGTGCAAATGTAAAAAAAATCATACATGGAAAATACATGCAATGTAAGTGAAAGATATACTCAGAGGGAAGAAACTGGCCATGCCATAGTAGAGATGGTGACAATGGGGTAGGAGTTAAGGGAAGAGACAGGAAAGGGCTCCTGAAGAAGGTGGAATTTGGTCTAATGCTTCAAGGAAGTCAGGTGAGAGGTGAGGAGGGAGAGCATTCCAGGAATGGGGATCAGCCAGCAAAAGAGAACAGACATGGAACAGCAATGGGAGAGAAACAGAAAGGCCAGTGTCACTATATGTTAGTTTATGTGGATGGAAGGAAGCTACAAAAGCATTGGAATGGTAGGAAAAGTCCAGGGTTTGAAGACTTTTAAAAGTCAAGCAGGATTTTATATTCAATCCTGATAATAACAGGGAGTTATTGAAGTTTACTGAATGGAGGTAAGAGTCCCATGGTCAGACCCATGCTTTAGGAAATTCACTTTGGCAGCTGAGGGGGGATGGATTGGCGGTGGGGAGAGACTTGAGGCAGTTAGAAGCACCAGAAAGCTATTCAAATAGTCTGGATGTGAGATAATGAGAATGTGCATCAAGTGAGTAGCTTTGTGAGTGGAAAGGAGAGGACAGAAGGAAAGATTTCAAGGAAGGAATGCTAAGATTTGGCAATAGATTGGAAATCTGGTGTGAGTTCTGGGAGGAGACTGAGATGACAACAAGGTTAAAGACTTAGGTGACTGGAAGAATGGTGCTGTCCCTTGATAGGAAGAGGAAAGAACTTGGGGAGAAGTTGAATTAACTCTGTTTTGAACATGTTGAATTTGGGATGCCCATGGGCTACCCAGTTCCACATGTCCAAGACAGGTGGTAATTAAAGATTAGAGGTTAGGAAAGAGATAAGGAATGAATATAGAGGACTCAGAATCATCTACATAGAAAAAATAAACTAAATCCATGGAAGCTGATGAGTTTATCAAGTGAAAAATACTATCAATCTTCAGAGTCTAGCTTAAGAAAAAAAACTTGGTTTCATGGTTTCACTTCTCAATCACCCCCAGCAACCCACCCCTAGAGGCAACAAGGCAACAAAGTGGAAGGGGTCTTTGATTTAGACCTAGGAGTCTAATTCTGAGTCCTGCTTCTGATCCTTATTAGCTTTTTGGCTTTGTCACTTAAACTTTGAGATTCAGTTTCTTTCTGCTAACTGCACCTGCCTAACCCACTCTAAAGAGTTCTAGTGAGGAAAGCACTCTATAAACTTCAATTGTTTGTTGTTGAGTTGTTACAGAACTGCCCAACTCTGCGTGACCCAATTTGGGATTTTCTAGGCAAAGATATTGAAGTGGTTTTTCCTTATCTAGCTCATTTTACAGATGAGGAAACTGAAGCAAACAGGGTTGAGTAACTTGCCCAGGGCCACACAGCTAGTAACTATCTGAGGCCAGATTTTAACTCAGGAAGATGAGTCTTCCTGACTCCAGGCTTGGAACTCTGTCCACTGCACCACCTAGCTGCCTTGCAAACCTCAATGTACCACATTAAACACATTTTTCATCTTGTAACTACATTATTAGTGGGGTATCTAAGTGATCCAGTGAATAGAATGTGAGGCTGCAAGTCAGGAAGACCTGAACTCAAATGTAGCCTCAGACATTTACTAGCTGTGTGACCCTCAGTAAGTAAATTAACCTCTGTTGACCTCAGTTTCCTCACCTGTAAAATGGGGATGGTAATACTATCTCTCTCTCAGGATTCTTGTGAAGATCAAATGAAATAATAATTATAAAGTGCTTAGCACAGTGCCTGGCACCATATGAGGGCATTATATAAATGTTAGTTATCATCATCATCACCATAATTATTAATTACAGAACTGTTGACAAAAAAGGTGAAAATGTTCCGGACACTTTAGGATAAGTAGAATAGCTTATACAGAATGGAATCTTGACAAACTTTAAAAAAATACAGAAGAAAGCAATAAAGAATAAAATTTAAGCTTCCAAGGAGATATTACCCATCAAACATAGGCACGATAACAGAATTCCAATGAAAATTATTTTTAAGGTGCCCAGCAATGTCCCTTTAAATGACTAATGTTTAAAGAACAGAATCCCTCCTTTTTAAAGGGCTTTCAATGAAATCCACATTGTAATCTCATGGAAAACACTCATTTCTTGCTAAATAAACATTATCTGATGAACAGAGGACTTCAATAAAATCCTCTCATATCTTATTATTCCAAAGTTTAGATAGGAGCTTTTAACTTGTCCTCATAACTCAACCACAGGATCAGTCCTGTTACCCTCCTCCTTATCCTTTCATTGCCCTGATATTATTTCTGTAACATGACAGCTCCAAAAGAGAAAAATAAAATAAGAAGGGAAAAGAAACCCCAATACATTCGGCTTGCACTAAATTTGTGGTGACCATGACATTGTTTCAATCTAACCTTTTAAGGTTTCATTTAGTTTATTTAACTTTGAGATATTTCTGATAAATACAAAGAAAAATCCCAGGTTTTCTACCTGAGTGTAGGAAGAGACCATATAAAGAGCTTATTCTACCCTCATGAAGTTCTTGTGCCTGAAATAGTCAAAGAATGTTTGTTCATGAATGAATACATGGATGGATGAATGAATGAATAAATGAATGAACAAATAGAAAAGCAGTTATTAAGTTCCAAGCACTGTGATAAGTACCAGAGATACAAATAAAAAAGATGAGATTATCCCTGCTTCCAAGAAGCTCATGTTTTAGGTGGGGGGAAATATTATATTAAAGAATGTTCAGGTGCAAGATGGATGGATGGATGGATGGATGGATGGATGGATGGATGGATGGATGGATGGATAGATGGATGGATAGATGGATACAACTGGTGGTCCTCCAACTCATTGGAAGAAATAGAGTTGGTGTAATGGCAAGCGAACAAGTACTCAGCACCTTGTTTCAGCTGAGCCTTGGCCATGATTATATCAAGTCTTTGTTAAGAAACAGAACTTGTGAAACCCACAGTGGGAGGAACTTGCTGATGCAACAGGAAGGGGGCAGAACAGGGAAGAGCTAATGAGCATATATAAGGAGAAGCCCAAGCTAGGAAAGAGTAGAACTGAGAAGGGGAATGGTTGTGGAGGCCGGCACTCTGTTCTGTCTGTGATGATTTTTGTTTGTGATACTTTGTACAGAAGCCCTGGGACCTTACTGGAAGTCCTGAAAGAGGATTTTCTTGTTGTTTATTTACAGAAGTCCTGCAGCAGGGTTTCAGAGGTCCTGGGACCATACTGATAATGTGTGTTGAGTTCTCAGACCTTGTTGGTGGGTCTATGTTGATTTCACAGGCAGATAGTGAATTCATGATGGTGCCAGCAACGTGCATGAATGTTATTGTGGCTCTGTTAAGATTTGTCTTCCCAGAAACAGAAATTGGGAAGGACTTGAGGTGGACTGGACACTGTGAGCTTCAACATGGAAATGGACGAGGAGCTGAGAGCTGCCTACCTGTGAATCCAAGATTTTGGGAATTTGTGAGCCAGCCTCGAGTCAAGATGAAAAGACCTCTCCTTGGGTACTTAATGTTGACTGAGAAGATCATAATTTACTGTGGCCTAGGGATGGGATAACTTTGTACTCTGTACCTTGTACCTCTTAAGGATGATTGAGTTAAGGATGATTGGAAACTAATCTCCAATCAAGAAAAAAGAAGACTTTTTGACTGAGAGATTAAGACAATGTGATCTAGGAGTGGAGAACTTTGACTTTTGTACTTTGTGTCCCTTAAGGAGACTTGCTTCTTAAGGATGACTGAGTTAAGGACTTAATGAATGATATCATCTGTTTAAAACTATGTGGCCACTTTAGTGATAAGTTGTTATGTTATAACATTGTGAATGCTGTACTTTGGTTTCTGTGAATGTTTTGCTTTAGTTTACTGCCGAATAAATAGAGAGTTCACTATACTATGTGATCAGAACCTTAAAGCTGTTTACAGCAGCAGTCTTCTGGAAAGCTGCTTGTGCTTGGCTTTATACTTGGTGACTCTATTTAATCCAAACAATGTGAGTAATCAAGCAGCTTAGATGAAGGGTAAGGAAAGGAGAGAACTTATCAATGGAGATGAAACTTCCACATATATCATTTGCTTCTTAAAGTATTTTGCTAGGAAAGGATTGGACACAGTCAATTTGGCTCTTTATTATTGATAGTATCATGATGTTGGGGAGCTTAGAAGTTATTGTTTATTTTACAAATAAGGAAACTGAGGTTCAAAGATGTTAAAGAAGGAAACCTGCATTAATTAAGCATCTACTATGTACCAGGCACTTGTACTCAGTGTTTTACAAATATCTCATTTGATCTTCCCAACACCCCTGGTAGGCAGGTGCTATTATTATCCTCCTTTTACAGATGAGGAAACTTGAGGCAGAAAAATGTGAAAAACAAACAAACAAAAACTTGCCCAGAATCACAATTTGTATCTGAGGCTATATTCGAACTCAGGTCTTCCTGACTCACTATTTACACTGTGCCATGGAGCTACCATGTAGACTTCACAGAACAGGAAAATAGAGTGCGCAGTGAAGAGAGAACCTGCAAACAGACTTTCATATTAAGTTCCACTTTTCCAACCTAAGTGATTGGGAAGAAGTCACAGAAAGCATTGATTTTCAGTTTCTTTATTCATAAAATAAAGAGGTTAGACAGAGGACCTCTGAGGTTTCTTTCAGTTCTAGATCTATGTTCCCTTAATCTGCAGAGGGTTGCTTTAGCAGCAGTTTTGAGGAAAAGAAAGGAAAAGGGAAAGAAGGGAACGGGAAGGAAAGGGAAAGGGAAAGGAGGGGAGGGAAGTGTAGGGGAGGGGAAGGAAGGGAAGCAAAGATGTATCCATACAAGCATAGGTCTCCATTAAAATAATGATAATAATAATAATAATAACTGAATTAAGTCATTGACTAAAGAGTCACAGACTATTAGAGGTTAAATAATCTTAGATATCATCTAGTGCAGGGGGTTTTAGCTTGGGGGTCTATGATCTTGTTTTTCAAAAATATTTTTATAGCTCCATTTCAATGCAAATCATTTCCTTTGTAATCCTATATATTTTATTTTGTGTATTTAAAATATTATTTTTATAAGGGGTCCCCAGGCTTTACTACACTGCCATGACATACGCAATAAGGGTAAGAAACTCTCATACAGTCCAACCTGCCTTATTTTATAATTATTTTAACAAAATCTTTAAGAGGATAAATGACTTATTGAAGGTTATACAGCTTGCTGGTGATCAAGGTAGAACGAGAACTCGTGTCTCTTGTCTGGCAGTCCAATACTATTTCCACTACCTATGCTATGTCCCACCATGAGCAGAGGTTTAGCCATAGTCCTCAAAACTGACTTTAAAAAGCACAAACTGTAACAGGCTGGCCACTGAAGTAATCCAGAAGAATATTGTTGTATGGTTCCTTATTTAGTTCTAATATACATTTCTCTTCTACTCTTCAAGAGTGGTCAAATGCATTGCAGTGAAGATTTAAATGCCCCTCAAAAGCATCAGATAATTACCTAAGCCAGAAGCAAGATGTTAGACCAGGCAGACTAATGATCTGATCAAGGATGGCAATTCCCCTAGTTCCCAAGGAGCATAAACATAAATCATTGAATAAATACATGTTTTTAGTTGGACCTCAAACTGGAAAAAAAAATTATGCTTCTCTAGCGAGGAAATTATCAGAGTTCTCTTAGCATATCAATGCTGATTTCCCTTTAAGCAAAGTCCTTATGCACAAAAAATATTTCTAATCTTTCTTTCAAGTGTTGCTATATGACTCACCAGTGCTAACTAAACACCCTCATGAGCACTAGAGGGGGAAAATTCACATAACTGGAGAGCAAAACGATGACTTTTACCAAGTTCCCTCAGCTTTTCCTCTTGAATAATTATTGGAAAGTTTACTCTTCTGATCACAGTTTGTATTTTTCTTTCTATTTTTTTAAACATGACAGCTGACTTTTCCCACACTTTCCCCTGAATAGGCTTTACATCATGTGAACTGTGAACTCCCTGGGGACCTAGTTAGTGAAACCTTATCAGATGCTATGGAAGAATACCTCTAAGTTGGCTAAACAATGAATAGACTATCAAGAGCTGAGTTTTAATCCAAGGATCACAAGATTTAAAGCTGAGTTGAATTTTAGATGTCATGTCATCCAACTCTCTCCTTTTACAAAAGAGCAAACTCTGAGGCCCAGAGAGATGAGGCAACTGACCCAAAGTCACATAGCTCCTAGAGGTGGGAACTGAACCCAAGTATTCAGATTGCAAATCCTGTGCTCTTCCAAAATATATTAGAGTTAATTTATTTTGATTAGTACTTCTAAAGGAAGTACTTTATAAAAATCAGCCATGAATGCACTTGGGAAAGAGCCATGTATTTTCCTCGTTTGATAAAAGTATTTTGTAGGAAGTAATTTAGAGTCAATAAAATGTGTAGTCAATGATGGCAGTTAAGAATTTGGAATATAAAAAGATTTAAATACAAGATCATCTATGTATGCTTTTTGATGTGCACTATAATGTTGAAGGATCTATTTTAATATATGTTTTCATTGAAACTACTGTGAAATCCCCTTCACATACTTTTCGAATAGAATCAAAGAGCTGTCGTAGAAAACAAAAGCAAAAAATGAAATGTGACTTTAGGGAAATCAATAAATGTACTAGGCTGCTGATTCATTCCTTATCATACTTGAATCTTAAAATATTAGTTAAATTGATTAAAACATTGATATATTAAAATATTTATCAATAAATCTATTATCATGTTAGCATGGGGAATCCTTCCATTGGCACAGATCACCACCCACTCATGTCTCCTTTTCTTTTGAAATTTTTGCCTGTGTCTTTCCATAAATCTTTGTGGATTATGTACCCAACATGCTTGAGGCCATCCTCTGGTTCTTTTAACATTTTGTGGAGCCCAGTTCAGTGCTCAGCATGTCCACGTGTTATTCCTCACATTTGATCTATGACTCACTGACGTTTCCAGCTACTTGTTCTTAATGTTATATTTTATGACACTTTTCTTTCATTCAGGTCTTTCCCTTATCAGATAGCCAGTCAGCTTGCATTCATTAAATGTGCCTACTATGTGTCAGGCATTGTGTTATGAACTGAGGACACAAATAAAGGTGGAAAAAAAAAGTAGTCCTACCTCTCAAGGAATTCACAATCTAATAGAAGAACTCACCTTAAAATGTAATTCAACAATCAGTGTCAGAATGAAACACTTTGTACCTGTGTGCCCCAGGGCAAATCACTTAACCTCTGTTTGCCTCAGTTTCTTCAACTTTAAAATGGTGATAATAAAAGCATGTAATTTGATTATTGTAAAGATCAAATGAGGTAATATTTTTTAAAAATTGCTTAGCACAGTGCCTGGCAACATAATAGGTTCTAAGTTTTCCCTTCCCCTTCCCTTCCTTTTTACAACATAAACATATGGCATAAAGAAAATATTCTTACTAGCTGTGTAACCCTGAGCAAGTCACTTAACCCCAACTGCCTCTGAAAGGGGTGGGGGAGAGAGAGAATAGAGAATACTGGTTTTTAAAACAATATATTAGGGGTACTGTTTACTAAATTTCTGATAGTAATTTTTCTTTATTCTGAAATTAACTAAAACCAAACAACATGAGCATTTTAATAAACAAAGTGGAACAGAAAAAATGGATCTAAAAATTGGCAAATTTGTTCTATCAGTAGTTTGCCTTGCTTGCTAAGTTATATAATAAATTCAGTATGTTATTTTCAAAGCTATCCTTCCTGTCTGTGTGTCCTGTGACCTTCAACCTGTCCTGGTATACATCTTTTTAAATGGTTCAAAGTTTTCTTATTTTTCTTTTTCCATTTTGATAATTTCACTACTATATACCCTCTATTTCTCTCCTAACAAATTGAATGACAGAAAAATAAAATTCTTTATAATAATAATAACTGGTATTTTATAAATAGTGTCATTTTATCCTCACAATAATCCTGGAAGGAAGGTGCTACTAATATCCCTATTTTATAGATGAGAAAATTAAGGCAGACAATTAATACTTGCCCAACATCAACATGACTAGAAATCGTTTGTGGTCATGTCTGAACTCAAGACTTCCTGATTCCAGTTCCAGAACTATGTTCATTGTGACATTTAAATTCCTCTAAACTATTGTGTTTAATATCTATAGACAAGCAAATCAATCCCCACATTGGCTATGTCCAAAAATAGACATCTCATCCCCTACTGTCAGTGTATTGCCTGTCTGTTGGGAGGTGAATAGCATGCTTCATCATTAGTCCTTTTGGAATTGTGGTTCATTGTTGCATTAAGTTAGATTTCTTAAGTCTGTCAAAGCTGTTTTTCTTTATAATGTTGTTGATATTATAGAAACTGTTTTCCTAGTTCTTAATGAACTGTTGGTTGGAACTGTGAATTGGCATAGCCATTCTGAAAACCTATTTGGAACTATGCCCATAAAAGTTACTAAACTATACATACCCTTAGACCTGGCAATAGTACTACAAGAACTATGCCCCAAAGACATTAAAGAAAAAGGAAAAGAATATAAAAACAAAAATATTTAAAGTAGTTCTATTTGTAGTAGCGAACTAAGAAAATAAAGGGTGCCCATCATTTGGGGAATGGTTAAAAAATCATGGTACACAAATGTAATGAAATACTATTGTGTCATAAGAAATTATAAAAGGGAATTTTTTTCTGAAAAAAAAATGCTAACACTTGTAAGGATGGACACAGAGTGAAGTGAGTAGAACCAGGACAATAATTTGTATAAAAACAATATTGTAAAGACAAACAATTTGTCCCTATAAGTTGTTTGGAAAGACCATGAGTCCAACAGACCAATGATGATGCATGATACCTATCTTCTGACAGAGATAGAAAGAAACAAACATTTATTAAGCACCCATTTATGGCATAACCACTTTACAAATATCTCTTTTGATCCTCACAATAACCCTGGGAAGTAAAAGCTTTTTATTATCATCTATTTACACTTGAGAAAACTAAGGCAAATAAGTTAATTGCCCACAGTCACATAGCTAGTAAATATTTGAGGCCAAATTTGAATCTAGGTAATTTTGACTCCAGTCCCACTACTCTATCTACTAAGTCATCTAGCTACCTCTATAGAGGCAGAGAGATTGTGGATTCAAGATGTAGAATAAGACATACATTTTTGCATATGACCAGCACTGATATTTATTTTACTAGATTGTATATATCTGTTAGAAGGGTTTTGTTTTTCTTTTTCCTTTTCCAGTTGGTGTGGGGGAGTGTGAAAGGAGAAGAGAGAATAAATGTCAGTTACTTGAAAAAAATATTTTTTAAACATCTCTCCAGGTTTATAAGAAATCTTTCTTTTTATCATTCCTTATGGAATAATGATGTTCCATTATATACATATACCATAATTTGTCCAGACTTCCCCCAAATGTTGAGTATTCATTTTGTTTCCAAGTTTTTGCTGTTTCACAGATCACTGCTATAAAGCATTTGTACATATTAATCCCTTTCCTCTATTTCTTTATAAGCTTAATAGTAATGACAATAGCAATAACTAATATTTATATGGCACTCACTATGTGCCAGGCATTGTGCTAAAGACTTTACAATTATTGTCTCATTTGGTCATTATCTCCATTTTATAGATGAGTAAACTGAGGCAAAGAATGGTTAAGTGACTTGTCCAGGGTCAGACAGCCAGTATGTGTTAAAGGATGGATTTGAATAGTTTAGCAGTAATATTTCTGGGCCAGAGTGCACACAATTTGGTGACTTTGGTGGTATTCAGTTTTCATTTTGAGAAAATTTAGAGAAAAACAACTGGTGAATCGAGGGTCCTAGTGAAATGATGAATTCTTATATTTGTCCTTCTTTCTATCCATGGAAGTCCCAAGCAACAGAATGAGAAACTTTGCTTAATATTCCAAGATCAAAGGAGAAAAAATATCCATCTTCTTTCTCTCTTTACTCTACCCTTCCATAAAATAGTAAACAACACCACATGTTCAAATAGCTAGAGACGGCCTGATGTAGTGGACATAGGATTGACTTTAGAGTCACAAAACTTTGGAGTTCAAATCTCACCTCTGATGCAAACTGACTCTCTAGGCCTGGGAAAGTCACTTAAACTCAGATTGCCCCAGATGTCTCCTTAAGACTGTAAACTGCAGACCTTCCTTTATGTAAGTAGTTTCCTTACTGGGAGTTCCTTACACCAATGAAATCACAAGTTCAGAGATATACACCCATACACCAAATGGAGAAAATCAAAAGGAAATCAGTAATTTTCCAGGTTCTCATTTTGCAGAAGGCCAGTGGTGAATTTTCCCCTATGATAGAACTTGCCTGAGACATATCCTAAAAGCATCTGATACCCCAAGAGTCTTCCAACTAAGAATACAGCATAGTTAGTAGCTTCATTCCCACTTGATTCCACAAACCAGGAGTGGTCAACCTTTAAGTTTGTGTTCTTGTTCCTTAATGGGTTCATCTAACAATAAACCATCTCAAAGACTTAGAAATTCAGAAGCCAGGCTATTCTTAAGAGCATAGAATATGGAAGATGTTCACCAATACAACTGAACATAAACACACGCACACATAGCTGTTTTGATTTAATATACAGGCTTCTATATCTCCTTCCACAATACTGCTTTAGACTTTCTTTGTACCCTACCACTTAGGAATAAAAGTCAAAAAGAATTTATTAATCTTTGACTATGTGCCAGTCACTAGGGTAGATACAAACTCAAGAATGAGATATCAAAAGAGGCTTATATTCTAATGTTGAAGATAAAAAGTGATATATAACACAAAATAAATAGGAATGGAATACACAAAAACAAATCCAAGATACCTAACAAGGCAATTTGAGAGGGATGGCACCAGAAATTGAAGGGATCATTAAAAGTGGCATATAGAAGGTGATGCTTAGACGTTGTCTGGAAGGAAAGGAGTAAGGTATGAGTTGAAGGTAAAGAGGGAGAGCTTTGTGCACATGGTGAACAGCTAGGAATGGAGAAGGGAGATAAATTGCCATGTGTGAGGACCAGTGAGAAAGCCAGTTTGCCTGGATCACAGAGTGGGAAAGGGGAAATACAGACTGATTGGTTGTTTGTTCTTACCTGTATCCCCCCCAACACCTAGGTACTTCCTACCTTGTACAAGGTCGAACTCCCAAAAATTGATTGACTGAACATAATAGGTGTTCTCTAAGTATTTTCTAAATGCATGAGGAAGACTTTCAGAAGAGAAAAATGGTGGCAGACTTATCAATCAGTGGAATGAATGAATAAATGCAAAAGTATTTACTAAATGCTTACAATGTGCCAAACCTCACAAAGCTCTGGGATACAAGTAGAAAAAGCAAGACAGTCCTTAATTTCAAGGACTTCATACTTTAATTGGAGAAGAAGACACATAAAACAATGTGCTGATGGAAAGACCAGAAGTCTGAAGATTGCAAGGGTGAATTAGATGACAAGATGCAAGTATTCTTAGAAATTGGCAGTCAGTAAGATGATAAAACCAGAGGTCTGTGAGCAGTGTGCTATGGTAATTCCCAGGGATCCTTCACCTCAACAAAATGAATAGAGTTGGTAACTCTCAATGCATCCAAACCATGTGAGCAGTCAAGAAGCCTCGATAGATTTTGAATGGTTGGGAATGGGAGAAGTGAAAGGAAGGCAAGAGGGGAGGGTGCCCCTACTAGTGGTAAGACTTCCAGGCTCCCTGACATTTCAGAGGTGGGAAGGGGAAAAGTCAAAGAGTGATCTGATAACATCTTGAACAATAAATTGAGAACTAGGAAAGGAGGTAGGGTATAGTGAAAAGAATGATGGAATTGAGGTTAGAAGACCTGGCCTTGTATACCTGCTACCTGTGTCACCTTGGGTAAATCACTTAACCTCTCTGTATTTTAGTTCTTCATTTATAAATTAAAGGAATTGGCCTATATGGTCAACTGCTTCATAAAATTTAAAGCACTTTACAAATGCTAATTATTATTATCTTGAAATATTTTCTGTTCTCTTGAGTAGAAATATACCTAAGAACTTTGGAACCCTGGGTCAAATTCAGTTGAAGGAGAACAAAGAGTATAGTCTATCTTGGTCAGGATCTTAGCTCTAAATGTATGGCCTTGTTCTCAGGCCTAAAACACTCATGACCAGGTGAAATGTTGGAAATTGAGGGTGGTAATGGAAGCAAGGGATAAAGTTAATAGGAGAAGGCTACCCTTTTGCGGGAGACATAGGGATGGTAAACTAAAGGACCACCATGTAGACTAAGTAGCCTTCCACCACGTCCTCCATATTGGTATGAGAAGCCCTGATTGTCCCAACCTAGCTACATATCTACCCCTTCTACCACCCTTCATTCTCCACTATGGCTGAAAGCATTCTCTTTATTCTCACAGTTTCCTAGAATACTTAGCTGGAAAAAAACCCTTCATTTATCCAACTCATCTATTTTGTTTATATGTGTGTATGTATAAATGCATATATTTATTGATATATTATATATTTTAAATTATTTATTATGTTTATTAATTTAATATATTATATAGAACATATTTTATATTTATTTATTATATCTTCTATATGCTACATACACACATCTATATATATATGTGTGTGTGTGTGTGTTTAATGTGTATATCTCCTAGCAATATATAAGCATCTTACAGGTAGAGACTGTCTTTTAAAAATATATATATCTAAATTCCCAGCACCTAGAACAATGTTCTGAACATAGCATATGATTAAAACTGTTTGCTAAGAGGCCTGTTCACTGAATGCGCATTACCTCACTCAAAGTGAGAACCTGAAAAGGCCTTAGCCTAAAAGGGCCAGGATCTCCCATTGCATCCTCGGCCATCTCCAGTTGTCCTGATAAATATTACACCACTGGATCCAAATGGCTCTGGAGGAGAAAGCCAGACTGGTGACCTTGCACAGCCCTCCCTCACTCAAATCAAAGTCAGCTGCAAGTCATGTCATCATTTTCTTGATGTCATGGTCCTCTTTGAAAATGAAGGACAAAAAAACTTGTGAGTGACCCCAGCTGCCTGAATGGGGACCAGCCAGTTGGATAATTTAGCACCACCTCTCCCTTTCCTTCTCCTCTCCAAAGGAAGGTAAATTTTAATGGCTTGAAGCTCTCCAGTTAACTTGGGGTTTACTGCCTAGCTTCCTTCCTTCTTTTAAGGGTCCTTCTAAATTCTGACTGAATAGTTATATCTCCCAGGAATAGTAGATGTCTTCCTAAATTTTCTCTCTAGAGCTAGTAAGGCATAGAGTATGGCCAGCTTTATATACGGTATACAGGAAGTGTATAAGAAAAGTCTCCTTCCCTCAGTAGCTCTCATTGTTCCTAAAATGTCACCATTATGTGCTTTTGGATCTGGAATCAATAATCATGTTTCACCTTGCTTGTGCTTACCATGCCCATTTCCATTGCTTTTTATGTGATATTCATATTTAATTCTTTGGAGACAGTGATTTCCCATATCTCCTTGCCACATAGTAACATTAGTAAAATATTTTCTTTGAAAAGATGAACCTTTGCTATTATATATAGGAAATGGGGTTAGTAAAATAATCTTAAAATTTCCTGAAAGTGAGTAGAAGCATGACCTTCTAGTGGCTCCAGCTTCCACCTTCCCCAATCCATGTAAAAAGGGGACTCTAAACAAATTTTGGAGCTGCAGAACCCACAAAATGAAACAGAGAAGCTAACCTCCAGCTGAGGACAGCCCTGCAGGCCAGCAGGAATCCAGCACAGTGCTCTGGGAGCCCAGCCGAGCCCTGCCCCACACCAAGCCTTTAGCCCCAGGGCAGGCCTGACCAGCCCCACTCTGGAGGGACTACAGATCAGCAGCAGCTGTGGCTGTTTCCAGATTTATCAGCACATAGATGTGAAGAACCAAGTGAGAAGTCAATGCAGTCTGGACTTTGGGACCAGTAAGTGGGAGTGCGTGGCTTTTACCCCTGGGGCAAGAAGCCACTGAGATGCCAGCACAGCCAGGCAGTACCACGTGGCAGCTTCAGCTCCTGGCCTGCAGAGTGTAGGGGGACCAAGTACCAGTCTGAGGGGTAATCGCTCTTGCTTTAACCTGCTTGGATCTGGATTGCAGTCTAGGGTGGAGGTCCAGGGGTATGTGTCCAGCTTTCCAGATCGTGTGGAGACCTCAGAGAGGGCACCCATTTAATACCTCCAGCAGCTGAGAAAACCCCAGTGCTTGGGACAAAAGCTCCCCTGTCTGGTGGCAGAGTCCTACTGTGGCCAAAAGCCCAAAAGTCAAGTAATTGAGTGGCAAAATGAGCAGGCAAAGGAAACAAAGCAGACAGAAGATTCCAACATTACACTCCTATTTTGGGGACAAAAAGGAGCAAAGAATGGAACAGGAGGAAAACTCTGAAGTCAGAACTCCTGCACCAAAAGCTTCAAAGGAAAATACAAGCTGGTTACAGGCCATAGAGGACCTTAAGAAGCAGATAAGAAAAATGGAGAAAAAAATTGGGAAGAGAAATGAGAATGATGCAAGAAAATCATGAAATAAGAGTCAACAGCCTGACCGAGGAAAATAATACCTTAAAAAACAGACTGACTCAAATGGCAAAGGAGGCTCAAAAAGGCAATGAGGAGAAGAATGCCTTAAAAAGTTGAATTTGCCAGATGGAAAAAGAATCTCAAAAGCTCAATGAGGAGAATCATAGCTTCAGAATTAGATTGGAGCAAATGGAAGCTAATGACTTTATGAGAAATCAAGATGCTGTTAAACAGATCCAAAGAAATGAAAGAATAGAAGGCAATGTGAAATATCTCATGGGAAAAACCACTGACCTGGAAAATAGATCCAGGAGAGATAATTTAAAAATTATTGGACTACCTGAAAGCCATGACCAAAGTAAGAACCTAGAAATCATCCTCCAGGAAGTTCTCAAAGAAAACTGCCCTGATGTTTTAGTACCAGAGAGCAAAATAGAGGTTGAAAGAATCTACTGATCACCTCCTGAAAAAGATCCGAAAAAGAAAACTCCTAGTAATATTATAGCCAGGTTCCAGAATTCCCAGATTAAGGAGAGAATATTACAAGCAGCCAGGAATAAACAATTTGAATATTGTGGAAACACAATCAGGATAACTCAGGATCTGGCAACTTCTATACTGAGGGATCGAAGGGCTTGGAATATGATGTTCCAGAGGCCAAAGGAGCTGGGATTAAAACCAAGAGTCAACTACCCAGCAAAACTGAGTATCATATTTCAGGGGAAAATATGGTCATTCAGTGGAATAGAGGACTTTGAAGCATTCTTGCTGAAAAAAAAAAACAGAGTTGAATAGAAAATTTGCCATTCAGATACAAGAAGCAAGAGAAGCATGAGAAGATAAACAGGGAAAAGAAATCATAAGGAACTTATCAAATTTGAAGTATTAACATTCCTACATGGAATAACAATAATTGTAACTTATGAAACTTTTTGCAGTAGTTGAAGGGATTAGAAATACATATGTGTGTGTGTCTATATATGAGTGTATATGGGCATATGAATACATATGTGAATGTGTGTATATATGTTTACAGGTATACATAGATAGAGGGCACAGGACCAATTTGACAGGAAGGGATGATACTTAAAAGGTGAAATTAAGAGGTGAGAGGAATATAATGAGAGGAGATGGGGAGAGACAGATTGGGGTTTACTATCTCATACAGAAGAGGCAAGGGAAAATGGTTACAATGGAGGGGGAAGAATAGGAAGGCAAAAGGGAATGGGTTAACCTTATTCCCATTGAATTTGGCTTGAGGAGGGAGTGAAATACACACTAAATAGGGTTTCTCACCCTCCAGGAGAGTAGGGGGGGAAGGGAATGAGAGGGGGGATGATGGAAGGGAGGGCAGGCTGGGGGGGAGGGAAGTTGGAAGCACCCACTTTTGAAAAGGGACAGGATCAAAGTAGAGAATAGAACAAGTGGGAGGTGGAAGAGGAGGAAGGGAAATATAGTCAGTCTTTTACAATATATCTACTATGTTATTGTTTTGCATTAGCCACACATGTACAACCTATACTGAACTGCTTATCTTCCCAGTAAGGGTGGGTGAAAAGGAAGGAAGGGAATGAATCTGGAATTGAAAGTTTTAAAACCAAATATTCAAATATATATGTATATATATATTTATATATATATGTGTGTGTGTGTATACTATTATTCTATTATTAATACCATCTGACATGTAATTGGGAAATGAGATATACAGGCACTGAGGCATAGAGACCCATTGGAAAAGTAGAAAGGGGTATGGGAGAAAATATGGGAGAGAGCAGATTGGAGGAGGGGATATCCTGTGGGACTGCTCTTTTGGGGTGGAGGGTAGGGGAAAAACGGGGAGAAAATTTGTACCTCAAAATCTGCCGGAAATGAATGATGTAAATCAGAAGTTAATAAAACATTAAAAAAATAGTAAAAGAAAAAAAAAAGAAAGAGGATGCACAGGACTGAAAGCAAAAAAAAAAAAAATTTCCCAAAAGGAATCCAGGTCTCTCTCTTCCTTCATTTCAATTCTTTCTCCTGTTCATTATCCATCTGTGGTATCAGACTAAGATATTCTGTTAGACAATCTCTATAGGATGTTTATACAACATTGAAATCTGGCCAATAGATATTTTTCATCCACTTGGTCTTTCCTGTGTGGATTGACAGGCTAAACTGCTTTCAGTGATTTCTGAAATCTTCCAGGTGTTTTTTTTAAATATCCTGAAGTTTGATGGAGTCAACACAATGTCATTTTTGGAGTAGAGAATCTGGAATTCCTCCATGAATTACATGTCTTCCCTGACAGTAGCAAATACATTTGGTGAGCACATATTCCTCTAGTAATCCTTGCCTAAGTTTACTAATAGAGGGTCATTGAATAATATTATTTCTATTGCTACATCTTCTGAGAAATGCTGAATGAAAACTGATGTGTGGATAGGAGACAATTTGCTTTAAAGAGCCTCTATGGGGATATTTTATTCTACCAAAATTTTAAATGTACATAGTGGGGACTTATGTTCTTTGCATCTTTCAGTAAACTATAAGATACTAAATATGTAACCAATTGTTGAATATCACTTATGAAAGTCTGCTTGGTCTTTACTAATACCTTCAGCAATGATGCTTTCAATTCATATGTAGATAGATCACTGTTGCACAGATTTTTAATAGATCGGGAAGGAGGCACATAGGTTCATAGGTGTTTAATGTTCTTTGGGCTAATTATGTATTGATAAGATTTCAGTTTTTCTAAACCTTTTATATCTTTCCTTTTTTTCAGATACCTTGATCCCTCAACTTCCTTATAATTATATTATCTCCAGCACAGATCTCCTCTGTATATACTTTGTCTAGTCTGGGTCCTTTTTTCCACCCATCTTCATTCTCTTCAGTGCCATTTCTAGCTCTTCTATAGGCACCTTAGTGATTATGATGCTATAATGTAAGTGTAGTGATTATAATAACATAGTTGTTGATTAAGAAAGTGGTTTGTTAAAATGTTTTTTTTTACAAATCTTTTCCATTTTTCTTTTGTTTATTATCCTCTTTCCATTCTCATCTTTAAATGGCCTTGCAAGATACATTGTTAAGCTTTTTTTACTCTCCATTGTTTTACTTTTCTTGATGAGCTACCAATGCTCATAATCATCTATCATCTGCATTCATAGCTTTTAAAGATGTGCTTATATTCTAACCTGGTTTTGCCTTTGACAGCTCCATCTTCTTCCATTTGGTAAGTAAAGCAGATGTATGCAGACTAAGGTGTTTCTGGACTTTGTTAATTTTCTTGTTGAGACAATTAATTGACACAGGTTAAATTATTATGAGTGCAATTATAATAGTCGGTGTTAAACACATTTCTATTAGGGGAGGCCAGGTGGCTCAGCAAGTAAGAGCACCAGCCCCAGTTGGGAAGACCTGGTGATCGAATCTGGGCTCAGATACTTAGCACCACACCCAGAAATAACTGGCCGTGTAACCTTGAGCAAGTTACTTAACCCCAATTGCTAAAAAAAATTCTGTTGTTCACTTCTCATTTTTTAGTTTGATAAAAGGGATTTTTCCCCATAATCAGACCCATCTAAAAGTAAATGTGTTACTTTGTGAAGTAATGAGTTTCTCATCATTGGAGGTCTTTAAGAAAGGGCATAAAACCTTTTTTGGAGATGATCTAAAAGGAATCCTGCTAAGGTTAGGTATGGATTGAACTAGTTGGCCTCAGAGATCTCTTTCTATAAATATAAGATTATTTTATTCTATGCTAGATTTTCACAATTTTTGATAATGTTACATTTTTGTCCTTTATTAAATTCAATAAGTATTCAACTACAATGACTCCTTATTATCTCTAGGATAAAATATAGAGTCCTCTGATTATAATTTATAGCCCTTTACAACCTTATAAATAAATGACTTCCCTTCAAATACTTTAAGATCTAGTTAAACGGATCTTTCTGATATTCACACTTTACACTCCATGCTCCATCTTGTCCTTTTGCATAAATTGTCCTCCATGCCTATGAAGGACTCTCTTTTCTTCTTTGACTCTTAAAATCCCTAAAACCTTTAAAAGCATAGTTCAAATGCCATGCCCTATATAAAAATTTTCCTTATTCCCCCAGTACTGGTATCTCACCCTAATAAACAAACAAATAGATAAATGGATAGATAAATAGATAGAGATACATGCATGTATGTATATATATAATATAACTATATATTATATATAATATTTATACTATATATGTGTGCATATTCTGTTTCTTCTGATTACATGCAAATACCTTAATGACAAGAAATATTTTATTTTTGTACTTATGTCACTAGTGGCAATGACACCAGTCAGTTAATCATTGGCATAGTATAATGTATAATTCTAGTAGGAGAAGAAGGAAGAGGAGGAGGAAAATGAGGAGCTTGGTCATTGTTTTTTTCATTGCTATTATGATTTTTGTCTGGTCCTATGATTTCATTGTTATAAGTGATCTCTGGTAAAGAAACTCTTACAAATACAGGTTAATGGGGCAGCCAGGTAGCATAGCAAGTAAGACACAGGCCCCAGAATCAGGATGACCTAGGATCGAATCCAGGCTCAGACACTTAGCACTCACCCAGAAACACCTGGCCGTGTAACCTTGAGCAAGTTACTTAACCCCAATTGCTTAGGGGTGATCAGGTGGCTCAGTGAGTAAGAGCACTGGCTCCAGTGTCAGGATGACCTGGGGTTCAAATCTAGGCTCAGATACTTAGCGCCACACCCAGAAATAACTAGCCGTGTAACCTTGAGCAAGTTACTTAACCCTGATTGCTTTAAAAATAAATAAATAAAAACAAATACAGGTTAATAATAGCTCTGCAATTTAGTCTTAGAAAATTATTTGGGATACTGAGAGCTTTAGTGACTTCTACAGAGTAAAGATGCCAGAATGTGCCAAGGGCAACACTTGAACCCAAGTCTTTCAGATGCTAAGGCCAGTTCTCTATCCATAGTGCCATGCTCTCTAATAAGAATAAGAAGAATAAAAGTTATGGGAAGTACCAGTTAATAGTTGATAGAAAAGATGAATCAGCTTTTCACATAGTCTCCTATTTCTTTTAATTTTCAAACATTTTTCCTAGCTTAAGCCTCTGCAATTTCACTATTTCCCTGATATGAGAAGGAAACTAGAACTCTATCTGCCAGATTAGTGGTTGTCATCACAGTAAGATGATTTTTTTATATAACCATAACAATCCTGCCACAACACTGTCCATCTGCATTCATCCTGTCTTTCTCCCCATCCTCCACATCACTGTTATGAAACAATTAAAATGTTTTATCTGAAACATCCACTGAGGAAATCCTCTGTCTCTGATGAACCTGGCTTCTTCAATTTCCTGTGGCTAGCAGAGATCTTTGCATCTGAAGGTTCTCTGGGCCACGTTGAGAATATTTGTCTACTTCTGCTGGAAGCCCTTCTGATTAGTCAGGCTCCCTGAGTTAGAAACATAAGGATTTATATAATGAAAAAAAGAATCACACAGTGAAAACAGAGAGAATGAAAAGAAAACAAACCAATAAAGAATCTATCCTATCATAACATTTGAGGTTCTGGTATTTGCTGGCTTTGGAGGGATTTCAAAATAAATGAAGAAAATGTGTATTTCATTAAATGCTAATATTTGGAAGACAGAGGGGAAAAGGATGAAGTGAGCCTAACCATAGTTGTAAGGACACAGTCCATAAGGAGTTACCCATTGCTACATTGCAGATGGTCCCTTTTGCAAAGAGCTACTGTTACTTTCAGAAATGTTACAGTGGAATGTCAAGGAAGGAAATTGTGTTCTCCTGCAGATACATTGAGCCATGAGATGCTACTGAGGAGTTTCGTGAATCTAATCCACTGAGAAGAACACCATCACATACTTTCAGCTGAGACCACAACAAAATAATGTGATCTTTCCGGCCCCAGCTGCTCAATACACTTCCTCATGAGGAAGACCTCATCACTTCTGACCTCCACCTAGTACTGCCTGCCACAAGCTACATTCTGACTCCCCAACATCTGTGATTGTTAACTTGATATCTGTTTGTCTTGAAATATAAATAGGCCATAAGAATACATTTGGGTTCAAGATGCACTGAACCGTAACAACAAACCTGCTTCCTTTCTTTCTTGGGAAGGGCCTAGGCCCTCTATTGGGTTTTGGAGACTGCTCACTGCTATGATTTCCAAAGTTTTTTTTTCCAAATAGAAACTCAGCATATATTTATTAGATTTGAACTGTTCTGTGAGTCCCTACCCAGGTAAAGTGAAGGGGAGTCTTGGAGGTAATCCTTGAGAAGAAATATCCATCAAGGAAAGTATACCTGTGGCCCCACCATCCACACTCTGAATCCCTACAAATTAGATGATTCCAAAATTCATAGATTTGTGGGAGTAATCTGAGAGTTCATCTAATTCAACCACCTTATTTTTCAGGTGAAGTAAATGAGGCTTCTTAAACTTCAGTGACTTGCCTAAGGTCACATTTATAGGATTCCAACTCAAGTATTGTGACTCCAAACCTGGTATTTTTTTTCTCCTATTTTCCACTCTTCATTTTTATGTGCCAATTTAGTGGAAAGGCAACTAAATTTGGAGTCAGAGGATGTGGTTTCCAAATCAGGTTCTGCTTTTTAGCATTTCTGATACTGTCTGCAAAACATAACTTTATGAAACAGGACATTCGTTTTCTCACCCAGAAAATGAAAGTTTAGAATATATCATTTCCAAGGTCCTTTTCAGTTTTAAATTCTGCCCTGTGAATGGCATGTTAGGTAACCTCTTTCAATGGAAAAATATCCTAATAATTGCACATAATTTGGCTATAGAAAGGAAGCAGTATACATATGGAGCAAAGGGAGTGGCACCAGCCTCTGTTTTTCCTTCTGTGTTGGTTTTGGCTCATTTACTCCACTTGTCCCTACATTAACATTTAAGGATGGATTCCCCAAAGGGGACTACAAAATTATAGCTCCTTCTCAGATTCCTATGTTTAAGCTTGGAGTAGTGGGAAATATATATCTACTACTCAAAAATGAAGCACTTAGTCCTCACAGGTGTGATTCCTATTTAAACACATCACCCAAAATGATTACTATTAACTCCTAAACATGAAGTATTTGCTAACAGAGGTGATAAGGATCATTACTTAACACAACAATTCACTTATTCACAAACCTGAGTCACTATCTCCTACCAATGAACACACAGTATTCAGTGGGGAAGTGGGGGAGACTGATTATAAAGCTACAGAAACTTGAATCTTCTTAACTAACCACCCAAGCCAATTCACATCTCTGGACTGAAAACCATGGACTCTGTAGGAGGCGGTACATATCACATGTCACCTTCCATACAGGGTCACTCCTCTTCTACGTCTATCACCTCTCCTATTGAATGAAAACACTTCTCTGCTATTCTAGAACTCCTAAAATAGTTTTAACCTTTTGTTTGTTTTTGTTTTTATACATGGCAGTCTTAAGTCTATGACACATAGTTTCCCAGGCATGCTACCTCAGCTGGGCTCTGAGGTAACATTACATTCTTTCATTGAAAAGCATTTTCCTTAAGCCTAGGAACTACAAAATTATTCAAGTCTACTCTCTGAGCTTTGAGGAATTTCTCTCTTGAGCCACTGAGGGCAATAAAGAAAAAAAAAACAAAGATGAGCCTCTGAGGTGTTTTCCATCTTTCAAGCTATATATGTTTCTAGCAGAGCAAGACATTCCCCCCAGTCCGGTCTTCAAACAGCCAAGTATTCTGCTTTCTCCAGTTCACTCACAGCATTAGAGCTTTCCTCTAATCATATCAGAAGCTCACATCAAATGTAGATCCTGACTGTCTCTAGTCAACTGATCTCAAGAACAGTTGGCTTCTGTCTCTACGTCATTGCATTGCTTGTCAGTTTCTTAGCTCCAAAGGTCAGACTGCTTAGGGAATAAGATTTGATTCAGGTTGGGGAAGTCACAGATTGTAGATGGAAACTGCAAATTGCAGCAATGCATAAGACTTAGTGCCAACATAGCAGTCAATTCCTGGATTTAGGCCAGGGCTATGAATGAAGACAGGGCCTAGCCTCAAGAAAATCTCACCCAGGGACTAAAGATCAGTGGCTTCTAGGTTACAATGGAGGCAGGATCTAGCCCTGGTACACTGTCATCTCACATCATGGCTTCAAGGGGAGACAAAAAGAGAGAACTTGAACCTAGCCACCCATCCAAAAGTATAGGATGGGGCAGATCTTAGTCATAACACAAAGTCCTAAACCATGAACTGAGAGTATAGACATGAAGGAAAAACCTTTACTACAATGAAGAAACCCTATGGATTAATGAATGTGCAAGATAAAGTCCTAGAGGAAAGAAACAATCACAAGTAAAATCATGGAAAAAGGAAGGATTTGATGACAAACACTCCAAGAATGGAAAGAAGAAATGAATTAAGAAATGAAACAAGAATTTTTTATGTAATTAAAATACTTGGAAAGGGAATAAATAAACCAAATCAAAAAGTAAACAACCTTACTCAAGTAGTCAATCCCTTGAAAAATATAATGGAGCAAAAAGAACTCAATCATATAAGGAAGAAATAAGAAATATTAAAACAGGATAAAATAGCTCAAAAATTGGAACAAATGAGAAAGCTTCTGTTAATGACAACTGAACTGGAATTATAATTTATCAAGGATATATAATTTAAGACTTATTAAACTCCCTGAAAATTATGGGGATGGGGTGGCCAGGTAGCATAGTGAGTAAGAGCACTGGCTCCAGTGTCAGGATGACCTGGAGATCGAATCCCAGGCTCAGACACTTAGCACCCACCCAGAAACACCTGGTCATGTAACCTTGAGCAAGTTACTTAACCCCAATTGCTTAGGGGCGGCCAGGTGGCTCAGAGAGTGAGAGCACTGGCTCCAGTGTTGGGATGACCTGGAGATTGAATTCTGGGCT
Organism: Petaurus breviceps papuanus; assembly: GCF_028583685.1. Lineage (NCBI taxonomy): Eukaryota > Metazoa > Chordata > Mammalia > Diprotodontia > Petauridae > Petaurus > Petaurus breviceps. The sequence goes on from NW_027187351.1 coordinate 3,191,533, forward strand.
CAGACACTCAGCACCACACCCAGAAATAACTGGCCATGTAACCTTGAGCAAGTTACTTAACCCCCATTGCTTAAAAAAAAAAAAAGAAAAGAAAATTATGGGGAAACAAAAAATAAATAAATAAACCTAACCTGGATATCATATTTCAAGAAAATTTCCCAGAATTTTAGAAGAAGAGGATAAAGTTAAAATAGAAAGAATTAAACAGTCACCATTTGAAAGAAGTTCTAAAGTAAAAACACACATAAATATCATAGCCAAAATACAGTTTTTAGGTCAAAGGAAAAAAAAAGTAGTGCAAAGCAACTAAAAAGAAAGTGATTATGCACAGTTAGGATCATACAAGATTAGTAGTAACCACTACGAAAGAAAAAGAAATCTTGGAAAATGAGCAAACAACTGGAAGAAAATCTGACCATAGAGAGTTACTATGGTGACAAGGTAGATCAAAACATCCACTAAAAAGACGATAACAAAGTCAAAGCTTCTACATCCAAACTGTCTAAGAAACATATAAATTGGTCTCAGGCCATGGAAGAACTCAAAAAGGATTTTGAAAATCAAGTAAGAGAGATAGAGGAAAAATTGAGAAGAGAAATGAGAGTAATGCAAGAAAATCATGAAAAAAAAAGTCAACAGCTTGGTAAAGGAGATACAAAAAAGTACAGAAAAAAAGTAACACTTTAAAAAACAGACTAGGATAAATGGGAAAAGAGGTACAAAATCCCAGTGAAGAGAAGAATGCCTTGAAAAAGCAAAATCAGTCAAATGGAAAAAGTATCAAATGTCTCTGATAGGATCAGATATTTAATACATATATAACTAATAGAAATATACAAAACCAAAAACCACTCACCAATAGATAAATGATTAAAAGATATGAATCAGTAGCTCTCAAAAGAAGAATTGCAAACTACTTAATAGCAACATGAAAGAGTACTTCAAATCATCAGTAATGAGAAATGCACATCAAAACAGTAGTGAGATTCATCTCACATCCAACAAATAGGCAAAGATGACCAAAAATATTGGTATTAAAAAGATGGCCTTTGTTATACAGAGAAGTTTAGGGTTTTATAGGAGAATCACAATTTATTGAGGGCAGTATAGTCAACTTTCCTTTTCATATTCAATTATGGATCCAATTTATCATCCTCTCTCTCTCTCTCTCTCTCTCTCTCTCTCTCTCTCTCTCTCTCTCTCTCTCTCTCTCTCTCTTTCCTTCCCTCCCTCCCTCCTTCTTTTCCCCTCTTTCCTCTGCTTCACTCCCTCCCTTTCTCTCTCTGTCTCTCTTTGTCTCTCTGTCTCTGTCTCTCTCTGTCTCTCTCCCTCTGTCTGTCTCTCTGTCTCTGTCTCTGTCTGTCTGTCTGTCTGTCTGTCTCTCTCCCCTTCCCTCCCTCCTTTTGTTTTCTTTCCTATCTTCCGGTCAGTCCATCCATCCTATTGTGTATCACAATCTGAACAATAAACCTCTATCATCTAGTTCTTTTTTATTTTTCCTGGATAGATAGACTAAACTCTGTTTGAGTAGCTATGGATGTCATTCAGGAAGTTCTGCAATGATTCAGGTTTGATGCAATTGGCATAATATTATCTATAAACAGAATCATTTGAAAGACTTCATCTATGTGGACTCTTTCTTCAACCTGGACACAAGTTTTTTTTTTTGTTGTTGTTGTTTGTTTGTTTTTCCAGATTCAGTTCAAGGAACAATTTCTCCATGGCCTTTCCCAATTTTTCCAGTAGTCAATGCCTGTTCTCCTTACCTCTCTAAGTACCTTAGATTTATTTTGTATTTCCTTATAGAGATATATTTTCCATATGAATGGAATGTTAGTTCCTTGGAGGCAGGAACTATTTTACTTTTGTCTTTGTATATTTAGTGATCAACACCAGGCTAGCCATGGAATATGTTCCAAATTGATGTTTACTCATTGACCATGGGTCAAATCTTTTTCCATAATAATGTGAGCTACTTTTTTGAAGTTTATCCTTCTTATTTTATGCCTTTCATGACATTAATTATCAGAAGTTCACCAAACTGATAATCAATATATATTTCAAAGAATATCGCATAATTCTGACCTATGCATGAGGGACCTATGCATTGAAATGGAGCCTCTAAGACAATGTTTAGCTCTAGAGAACCAAAGTCTTTTCACCATCAAAGATAGTGGAATTCCACATTTGGACTCTGATATTAATCATAGATATGATTTTAGAGAAGGTAGAAATGGCACTAAAGAGAACAAAGATATTTAAAGTAACTGGACTAGACCAAGTATAAATAACAGTGATCCATGCTGAGATGGCATAGCTATGAGAACTTGAAGGAATTTAATTAACATGGTATATGAAGAAGACAAAAATACTAAAGGTTATAGAAAATTTGGAACTTCGATAGCAACATAAATGATCACCAAGTAAAATAGCCATTTTATACATTTCAATGAAAATGTTATTAGGAGAAACTACATATACATATATATGTATATACATATACATGCATATATACATACATATATGATATCTATTTATACAGATGAATATGTATTTTATATATATTTATATAACTGTGTACATATATATTCATCAAGAGCTTATTATTTATTGGCTATATTCTCACTAGGATATCATTTCTTTGTCAATGATTGATTAAGAATATTTTGACTCCTTGATAGCATTCATTTTTACTACTAGTTTATTCAAATTAATAATTCTAATTGCTATATTTCAAAAATTATAGTTAAAGTATAACAAATCCAATTCACAATCAAAACAACTTTAGAGTTGTAAAATCTTTGTAGCTATCTAGTCTAAGGAATCTAAAGAGTGGGTGAAAGGACTCCCTAAATAATGTTGTTCAGTTATTCAGATGTGTCTGATTTTTTGTGATCCCATGCTAATACAGTCCATGAGGTTTTCTTGGCAAAGAGACTGGAATGTTTTTCCATTTTCTTCTCCAGTGGATTGAAGCAAACAGAGGTTAAGTGACTTGCCTAGAGTCACATGGATAGTAAGTGTCTAGGGTTTGATTTCAACTCAGGTCTTGCTGATTCCAGGTCCAGCACTCTATCCACTGAGCAACCTAGCTGCCTACTGTAATATACCCAACAAATAATCATTTACCCTCTCTCCTTAAAGACCTCCAAGAGGGTTTGGGAGGGGGGATGAAGAAGAAATAAGGGGAAACCCACAATCTCTCACTTTTGAACATTTCTAATTGTTAAAATCTCTTCCTGACATTTAGCTTCCATCTACCAAATTGCTCCTAATTCTGTCAATCAAACACTTGATAACACCTATTGTTCTCATTCATATCATTCCCTTCCCTTCTCCCAATCACATATACCATAATCTACCATTTTCCAGAGTAAACATCTCCAGTTCCTTCACCTGAGTCTTATATAGCATGAACTCAAGGCCCTCTACCATTCTCTGAACGCCTTTCAAGTTATCAGTATGGTTCCTATGTGATGACATGAAAAATGAAACATAGTACTCCAGATGTGAGCAGAGGAGAAAAAAGAACAGCCAGCTTATCCCTTCATATTACTTGAAGTGATGACTGAACATAGCACAAGATATTCTCATTAGATTTTTTAGTCATCATGTACTATCTATATAAACACCTAGATTTTTGTTTCAGATAAACTTCCACTTCTGCTTTCCCCATCTTGTAACTGGGAAGTTACTTTCTTGAACCAAAGTATAAATATTAATATTTACCCCTTATTAAATTTTCCCTCATTAGATTATACTCTATGTTCTAGGCTAGCAAGATCCTTTGGGATACTACTTTTTGTATGTATTGTAGTAAACATTTCTCCCAGATTTGTGCCATCTGCAAATGTGCTAATTTGTCTATGCCATCATTCAAGTCATTGATAAAAAATGTTACTTGGCAGAGCACCAAACACAGATCCATGTGGTACTATACCAGAGACCTCCTACCAAGTTGATATTGAACCATTAATGACTACACATTGAGCCCGGTCATTCAGCCAGTTCCAAATCAATCTAATGATACTATTATTAAGCCCATAGTCTCTGTCTCTGTCTCTGTCTCTGTGTCTCTCTGTCTCTCTGTCTCTGTCTCTCTCTGTCTCTGTCTCTCTCTCTCTCTGTCTCTGTCTCTCTCTGTCTCTGTCTCTCTCTCTCTCTCTCTCTCTGTCTCTCTCTCTCTCTCTCTCTCTCTCTCTCTCTCTCTCTCTCTCTCTCTTAACAAGAATAGCACAAGACAATTTATCAAGCATTAACACTTAGCATCCATTCTCTTAACCAATGCTGTTGCCCAGACACCTTGGAGTTATGTGAGATCTTCTGCCAGGCCACTAGCACTTGACCTCAAATTTTCCTTCTACATCAGACAGTCTCTGATTCTATAAAAAAACAAACAAAAAGAAAACTAATGTTCTTAAAAAGTTCACATAAATTTTCAACTCTTCAATTTCAGGGAATACCTCTGAAATTGCTCTTACAGGGTCTACATAAGAGCTTATTCAGTTTATTAATAGAGGGTACTTGCCATTGGGAGAGTTTGGGTATTAGTTGAATGAGACAATTACATGGTATATCACCATCATTCTTCAATAACATTTATTATCTACCATCTAATCTATAAATAAATAATGTCTCAAGGAAAATGTTTTAATTTTCTAGGTCACATTCACTTGAAAGGCCAACAACCACACGTGTAGATACAATCAAGTAAAAACAGACATGAAAACAACATTTAAGTTTTATAAGACTCAGTGTGATAATATCTATAAACATATTGTTTTGGGGAAAAGTAAATTATAAATGGAAGATGTGCATTTTGGTTTTATTTCATTCTTATTTCTATTATGGCTAATTTGAATTTAAGTACTTAAGAACAGAACTGTAACTAACAATTGTGGGCCCTAGGGAAAACATCAAAAAATACCCCCCCTGAATCAAGTAATAAGATGCCTTTCTATGTTTTAAGACAAATGCAGCTGATGGGGACACCAGCCCCCATGAAAAGAGATCCCAGAACAACCTAAAGTCATTGGAAAGTTTTTATAGGGGAGGCCACTGTTCGGCAGGGCAAGACCGTGAGGGGAAAAATCTTACTTTGGGTACATACGATAGTGGGTAACAACTTCCTAAAAACCAAACATTTCTTTGAATTAGATGATAAACTCAGTTGTTTTTACCTGATGAATGAGTTGAAATGTCAGTACTCTCCAAATTTTGCCACTCTAAGCCAAATCCCTAATCACCCCACTCTAGTTTCAGTTATGTTTAAGAAATGACACAAAAGTCATGAGTTTTAGTTCAATTTGGTTTTGGTTTTTGTCTATGAAATAATCAAATATTTCTATCCTTGATACAATGTGTAGGACAAACAGAAACAACTGCATAGGACTAAAGTTGGCATTACATGCCAAAGATCATTTATGAAAGGGGAGAGAAGGGCCAACTTACACATTCATTTTGATTTGATTCGAGAAACATTTATTAAGTGACTGTATGATATATCAGGAATGCAAAGACAAAAATGATACCTAGCTTAACACCTAGCTTTTTACTTCGTATGCTACAGAACTCAATATCCTTTCGGTGGTGGCCAATTTTTTTAATTCCTCAAGGTTCATTACTACAGTACGGCATAAAAAGACACCACTGTCCTCAATCACTTAGAACAAGCATAAGCATTTGCTACAATTCCGTCATTACTTTGAAGGCTAGAATAATGAGATATTGATGACCAGGAATTTATAAGTAATCACAGTGTTTTCTATGTACTGTAGAACCTTGGTTTATGAGTAACCTGGTTTATGTATGCTTTGCTGGACAAGAAAAATATTTTCACAAAATTTGTCTTTCAGGATGAACAAAAATTCACAGTACAAACATCATGTTTGGACTTGAATGGCTTGTGAAGGGATGACACTCAACTAGGACAATGTTTATTTATTTGCTTTCATATGTCAAACAAAGGAACCTCAACCTCATTCATCATTGACCCTTCATGAAGGCAGCATTGTTATCTCTTAATAGTACCATTACAAGTGTATTCACATGTGTTTGTGTATATACAATAGCACTTTGTGTAAAAGTATACAGTAGTGACTGGGATCTACTACAATATTTACAATAATGGAGGGGCATAGCCAGGAAATGACAACAGACAAACTGATGGATCTGCATGGGAAGCAACAGTGAGGTTGCCCAGGATATCTCATCTGAGGAGGAGACTGAGAGGTGGAAGAAATCCCTCATGTCAAGTGAGATTAAGGATGTTTATCAGACATGGGAAAAAGTGCAAAATGTTGTCAAAAAATCTCACCCAAATAAGGCTGTAGCAATGAGAACCACGGATATTTTTTAACAATAATGCAATTTGACATTTCTGAAGCATTCTGACAAAACATCAAAAACTGTGTGGTTAAATAGATTCCTAGTAAGAAGTGAACATAAATAAAGAAAACATCAGTGAGTCGAAACATGAAAGTGATTGTTAAAAATGAAAAATAAATGAAGACAGTAGTGTTACTCTTACTTTTAGTGAATGTAGCATAAGAGACGACACTTCAGATGTTGAAATTCCCAAAGTTCTCATGGAAGAATGAGATTCTCCTTCCAAGCAATAACCCTTCTTCCTCTTCATCTTTCTTGTCTCCCTCATGCCAGCCACTACTCTTCTCAAAGGCAAAGTGTAGGTTAATCTGTTTTATTTCAATTTTATATTGTGTACTAATCATTGCTATTGTACTTCAGGTGCATTAAGGACAAAAAGTTTGCTTAGAATGATAATTATTTTAAATGAATATTTTTGGGAATGTGGTACCCATCATCTGACTGTACATTATTTCCTATGGGAAAATTAGCTTTGCAATATTAACAAATTGCATGACGAACAGAATCTTGGAATGAATTAAATTTGTAAACCAAGCTTTACTGTATTTAGAATACTTTAGATTCTTTATATCCTAAAGAGCTGAACTGTTGTTTTTCTACATGCAGAAATTAGGATGAGGTAGTTATTCTCAATATCTCATTCTCTTTTACTCTTCATGTTCATTCCAGTTGCTAAATCTTGTCTTTTATACATCTACATTTCTCAAATACAACTCCTCCTCTCCAGTCACATAGCTATCATTATAGTTCATACCCTTAGTCACCATTCTCTCACCTACACTACTACAATAATTTCCTAATTTGTCTACCTGCCTCAAGTATCTCATCACTCCAATATATCTTCCAAATAGTTAATTTTCCTGAACTGTGGGTCTGATTATGTCTCTCCCTCACCTAATAAACTTCAGTGAATGGATACCTCTTGATTTTAGAATCCAATATAAACCCCTCTGTTTGGAATTTAAAAACCTTTCATTAACTAACCACAACCTGTCTTTCTAGCTTTCTTATTTATTATTCCCTTTTGTGCTCTCTCTAGTAAAGCCAGACTGGCCTTCTCTCTACTCATATACATCACTACATTTCCATCATTTCAGGTGATGTTTTACCAAGCTCCAATGAAGCTCACTTCAAACTTTTAAAAAACTGGGTACAGACTGATCTGAAAGCTAAGATCTTAATTTAGTCTAGTCCCCATTGTCAGGGATCATACTTCACTGAGGATATTTATAGCATGTATTAATCAAATATTTATTAAGCATTGACTATGTTCCAGGCACTGTGCTAGGTACTGAGGATACAAATATTATTATTATTTATTTATTATTATTGAAGATGATGATGAATCATACCATTCCTAGTTTCCATGAGCTCATCATATTTTTCATACTAAGAAATCTTTAGTATATTGCTTTTGGGGAACAAAGATTCCCAAAGGCTCCTACCCAGATGTAGGAAAACTTTAGTGAATTTTAATGGATATTTTTCTTTGACTAAGTCTCAGTTGACAAACTGATGGGGGTAGGGAATAAAATTTAAAGCCATCTAAGAAATACATATACACACATGCACATGTATATATGTATTTATATATACGCACAAATATGCATACTACATATACACACACACACACACACACATATATATATACACGGGTATATATGTCTATATACACACATACATATACACGTGTGTGTGTGTGTATATATATATATATATATATATATATATATATTTATACACACATCCTTCATCAGCATTTTGTATTTACTCCAGGGCTAGTAAAGACAAATAAATACTCCTAAACTTTGAGTCATCTTAAAAGTATGCATTTATGTTCATCTAGCTATGCTGTATTTAAAAGATTAAATAGGCATAGAAATCAATCACTCAGCTAATTTTACTAATGGCATAAACACTTTATGTTGAACCTCAAGACCTAGGATCTCAACGGAAGTGTTAAAAGAAAAATGTGTTTCAGTGCTCCCATGTGAAGTATTTAGTTTTTCTTTCATACTCCATTCCTCCCATAAACCCACACATAATCATGAAACAGTTTCCCCCTTGTGTTAAATGCAAGTTTAATGTTACATAGTTAAACATTACATAGGATCATGAAAGTCAGAATAGATTTTAGAGGTCAGCTGGTTGAATTCCCTACCTAATGGATAAATTCTGTCTGTATTATAAGAGATTAATAAGCCTCTGTTTAATTAATTAATATTTTTGCACACAGCAGCTCCTTCTATCTTTGGCTTGCTTTAATAATAAAAACTATTTTTTTCTGTATAATGCTCTGGAATTTTCCTCCTCATAACTTCTATTCATTGATTATAGAATTACCACTAGTGAATGAGATACAGAATTATTCCAATTTTCCTTCCACATGGTAACTCTGCAAATATTTAGAGATATCTTTTCTCCTCTAAGACTTCCATTATCTAAGCTAGACATTCCTGAGTTTCTTCATCAAACCCCCATTTGATGTGAATTTAAGAAAATTTCAAATTTCCCTCTTCTGGACATAACTTCATTTATTAAAGTTCTTCCTTGAATGAAACAGAGAACTCCAGATTTATCCAGCTTCTATACACGAGTGCATTGCACAGGGCTTTACATACAGTAGAAACTTAATAAATATTTGTTTAATTGAAGATTTTATGGAGGATTCAAAGTAAAGTAAAAGATATGACCCTTGCCCTCTGGAAGATTATAATTAAGACATACACATGAAAAAGAATAATGTAAAGCAATAGGCTAAGGGCTAAGTGAGTGACATAGACAAAAACTTATATGAATTCAGAAGAATAAGATAGTACTTCTAGCTGGTATGGTTAGGAATAGTCTTCACAGAGAAGGACAAACTTTTCTTCCCAATACTTAACCACAACATTTTATAGAATGTATTGCTTTATCTTGAATGACAAAAATGATGCTTTCATTTACTTTCACAATTTTAAAAAGAAATTTTATTTGAAATGCATCATTAATCATTTATTTAATTCACTAATTACTTCACTGATTTCTTTTTTAATAACTTTTTTTTTTATTAAAAAGGCAGCTTGATTTAAAGGATAGAATATCAGCCTGAAAATGAAGAGAATTATAGTCTTGTCTTATCTTCATTACTGATAACTTCTGAAACTTTGGGTGAATCATTGCAACTCCAAGGTTCTCAGTTGTCCCAGTTTTTAGATGAAGAAATGAATTTCAAATATCTGGTTCTTATGACAGTGGAGAGGATGCTAGGGAGATGGCAGACTAAGACAGGAAACACTGAGCTTTCCAAAATTCTCCTGCAAACATGATAAAAATATTGCCTGAAAAGGAGTTTTCTTTTCTTTTCTTTTCTTTTTTTTTTAAAAGCAATCAGGGTTAAGTAACTTGCTCAATGTAACATGGCCAGTTATTTCTGGGTGTGGTGCTAAGTATCTGGGCCCAGATTTGATCCTGTAATGGGAATGTAAATTTAAAGATCTTCCCTGCCCCTAGGTTAAAGTGCACCTGGAGCCTGGGGTAGGAGGCTTGTTTTTCAGTAGACACTTTTTGATTGGCCAGTGGGTCCAAAAGGTTGTTACATTCTCTGAGCTAGGAGAAGGCTATATAAGCCCTGATGTGTAGCTTTGTTTTGGGGCTCACTTTGAGAAGTGTTCTGTGATTTGATCTGGATTCTGGGAAGCCGTTGTCCAGAGCTCCCCGGCTTCGAAAAACCCAGATGTTGAAACCCAGATATTGATTTGGTATGGATGTAATGGCTGGACAGTTTGGAAAGCTGTCTACTTGATCCGTTTCTTCTTGATAATTCTGCCTGTATACTTTGAAGTTCGGGGTGCTGACCTTTTTTCCCCTGAACAAGGTAAACGATATATGTTTGACTGATTAAAGTAAGCTTGTTAACCCATTTTGAGTTGCTTTCCTTTATCAAAGCAGATCCAAGAACCTGTGGTGGCAGCAAACCCTGAGGATGCTTGGGGTGCTTGCTGCTACAGATCCCCAGGTCATCCCGACACTGGAGCCGGTGATTTTACTCGCTGAGCCACCTGGCCACCCCTGAAAGGGAATTTTGAGCAGCAGAAATAATTAAAAGTTGGGGTAAAGCTGTTGTCCTCCCAAGTTCAACTTGGGAGGACCTTAGGAAAACCCAACTCTAAGGGTGGGGGTCTGGCTCAACTGCAGTGCAAACACCTCTAGCCAGACTCTGTGGAATCAACTAACAATAAGTCCTGGGGGCAAGAGGCAGCCTCCATTGCAGAAACTTTCCTCTCCTGAACAGAGTGGGGGTCAGACAACTGATCGGGGGAAGACTGGAGGGTCCAGCACAGGTGTGTTGACCAGACACAGCCCCAGGGACTCTACTGGCTGTGGGCACTTGAAGGAGAGCCAAATCCCACATTTTGGTTTGGTTTCAGGGAAGAGGAGTAAGTTGTTGTTTGCAGCTAGGGAGAGGGACTGAAAGGAGCAAGAATACTTGCAGTGACTTTCTGACTGTGGGTCCTACCTATGGTTCAGGGGTGGAGAAGAGTACCTGAAGTTGGGCTCCCAGACAGAGGTTAGCAAACAATGGTACATGAAACCTGAAGCCTGAGGCATCATCCTCCATGTCTAGGGACTAGAACCTTACTATAATAATAAGCTACTAAGAGAAACAATAATAAAATAAACTGACCATAGATTGCTACTCTGGGGACAGAGAAGATCTGGGTTCATATTCAGAAGAAGATAGTGAAACTAAAACAAGCAGAAAAAAAACCCCTCCTACTTCAAAGAAAAATGTCAAATGATCACAAACTCCAAAAGAGTTCTTGATAGAGCTTTTAAAAATTTTTTAAATCAAATGAGAGAGATTGAGGAAAAATTAGGGGGCAAATAAGAGCAATCCAAGAAAATCAAGAAAATTGTGAAAAAAAAGTCAACCCATTAGAAAAAGAGATCCAAAATCTCAAGGAGAAAAAAAATCCTTAAAAATATAATTAGCAAAGCAGAAGCCAATGATAATAAAAGAAAATTTTTAAAAAACGAAAAAATAAAAATGAATGAAACATCTCCTCAGAAAAACAACTGATCTGGAGAATAGATTGAGGAGAGACAATGTAAGAATCACTGGGCTACCTGAAAGTTATGATTTTTAAAAAGCATCTAGATATGATATTACAAGAAATTATTAAGGAAAATTGCCCTGAAGTAGTAGAATGAAAGGTTAAAGTTGAAATAGAAAAAAAAATCCATCAATCACCACCTGAAAGAGATCCCAAGATGAAAACTTATAGGAATCTTATAGCCAATTTTCAAAGTTCCCAGGTTAAGGAGAAAATATTACAAGCAACAGGGAAAAAAATAAATGTTGTAGAGCTACAGTCAGGATAACACAAGATCTAGGAGCTTCTACATTAAAATTTTAAAGAACTTGAAGCATTACATTTTGTAGAGCAAAGAAACTGAGCTTGCAACCAAGAATAACTTACCCAGTTAAACTGAGTATAATCCTGAATAGAAAAAAATGGATATTTAATGCATTGAAAGACTTTCAGATATTCATGACAAAAAGACCAAAACTTAATGGAAAATTTGACATATAAGATCAAGGAGAAGCATAATATTAAAGACTGGTTGTAAGGAACTTGAGTCAAACTGTTTACTTCTTCTGTGGGAAAATGTACTGTACTTATAAGATTGTTATCTTTACTTGGATAGTTTGAAAGATAATACATTGCTAAAAAGGCTTGGGGTTGAGTTGAGTATGATGGAATGATTCTAAAAAATAAAATTGGGTAGGTAAAGGTTAAATGGAGTAGTTACACAAATGAGACATGAAGGAAGAACTGTTACAATGGAAGCAAGTGGGGGTGGAGGGCTGGTAGTGTTGGAATCTTACTCATATCATAACAGTAAAAGAAGGAATAACATATACATCTAAAAGGGTATAAAAGTCTTCTAAATTTATAAAGAAATAAGAGAGTAGGGGGTTAGGATAAGGGAGGGACTTTTAGTAGGGTATATAAATCAAGAAGCAGGAGAGTGGGAGGATATGATAAGGGAGGAACATATAGAGGGGTGGGTAGATTAAGGAATAGGAGGGCAATGGGTGAGGATAAGAGAGGGATTTTTTAAAAGGCTGAGAATTAGGGAGGTAGTGTTTAGAGGTAAATTAGACTTGTAAGAAGGGATAGAGTAAAAACAGAGGGTGAAAAATACAAATAGGGAGGAACAATAGACTGGAAGAAAATACACAACTCATAATTATAACTTTGGGGGTCAATGGGATGAACTCACACTTAAAGCAGAAATGAATAGTGGAATGGATTGAAAATCAGAATCTAACAATATGTTGTTTACATGAAACATTTAAACATGAGGAGATGCACACAGAGTTAAAATAAAGGGCTGAAGTAGAATTGATTAGGCTTCAGTTGAGGTTAAAAAAAAGCAGAAATGGCACTTATGATCTCAGAAAAAATTAAAGCTAAAATAGATTTAGTAAAAACAGATAAACAGGGAAACTACAATATGATAAAAGGTACCATAAACAATGAAGCAATATAAATACTAAACCTATATGCATTAAATGCTTTACCATCTAAATTTTTAAAGGAAAAATTAAATGACTTACAAGTGGAAATAGTAAAACTATAGTAATGGGGGATTTCAACCTTCCCCTCTCAGAACTAGATAAATCTAACCAAAAATTAAATAAGAAAGAAATCAAGAAGGTGAATAGAATTTTAAATAATCTAGATCTGGAAAGAACTGAATGGGAATAGAAAGGAATACGCCTTTCCTCAGTAGTACATAGTACCTTTACAAAAACTGACCACATTAGGGCATAAAACTTTATAGTTAAATTTGGAAAACAGAAATATTAAATGCATCCTTTTAAGATCACAATGCAATAAAAATTAGATTCAGTAAGGGACCACCAAAACACAGATTAAAAATTAATTGGAGACTAAACAAGCTAATCTTAAAGAATGAGCAGGTTAAAGAACAAATCATAGAAACAATAATTTCATTAAAGACAATGGCAGTAAAGAGAAAACATCTCAAGATCTATGGGATACAGCAAAAACAGTAATAGAGGAAATTTTTTATCTCTAATTGCTTATATCAATGAAAGAGAGAGAGAGAGAGAGAGAGAGAGAGAGAGAGAGAGAGAGAGAGAAAACAGACCAATGAATTGGGAATGCAAAAAAAAATAATTAAAAATCCCCAATTTGGGTAGCTAGGTGGTGCAGTGAATAGAGCACCAGCCCTGGAGTCAGGAGGACCTGAGTTCAAATTTGGCTTCAGACACTTAACACAAAAACTAGCCATGTGATCTTGGGCAAGTCACTTAACCCCAACTGCCCTCCAAAAAGAAAAAAAAATCCCCAGTTAAATACTAACATGGAAATTCTACAAATTAAAGGTCAGATTAATAAAATTAAACATAAGAAAACCATTGAATTAATAAATAAGTTTAGGAATTGGTTTTATGGGAAAAATAATAAAATTGATAAATCATCGATGAATATATATTTTTAAAAGAGAGAAAAGCAAACCAAATCACTATTATTAAAAATGAAAAAGGTGAATATACCACTAATTAAGATTAAATCAAAGCAATTACATGGGGTAATTTTGCTCATAAGCCAATATATTTAGCAATTTAAATGAAATGGAAAAAATATTTACAAAATATAAATTTAAAGATCAAAAGAAGAAATAGACTGTCTAAATAAGCCTAATTTAGAAAAAGAAATAGAATAGGTCATAAATTAGCTTCCTCAGGGAAAAAAAAAAGCCTTGGAACCATATGGATTTACAAGTGAATTCTATCAAACATTTAAAGATCAACTAATTCCAATATTAAAAAATTTGGAATAATAGGCAAAGAATGAATCCTATCAAACTCCTTTTATGAAGCAAACATGGTACTGATACCTAAACCAGGAAGAGCAAAATAGACAAAGAAAATTATAGACTAATTTCTTTAATGAATGGGGATGCGAAAATCTTAAATAAAATAGTAGGTAGGAGACTACAACAATATATTACAAAGATTATACTTCTGACCAAGTGAAATTTATAGCAAGAATGCAGAGATGGGAACATAATGAAAACTATTAACATAATAGATTATATCAATAACAAAATATTTCTAGCAGTTTTTTTGTGGTGACAAAGAATTAGAAATTGGGGGAATGACCATCAATTGGGGAATTCCTGAACAAGTTATGGTCTATGATTGTCATGGAATACTATTATGCTATAAGAAATGGTGAGCAGGATGCTTTCAGAAAAACTTGGGAAGTCTCATACAAATTCATGCAAAGTGAAATGAGCAGAACCAAGAGAACATTGTCCAATGCCTCAAGGAACTTTTAGCCTAATAAGGATGGCATGTGTGTTTGCATGTATGTATGTAAGTATTTATGGCACAGTTAAGTATGATAAAAGGTAGGAAGTGAAGGGGCAGAAGAGAGATCCCAAGGGCTATTAGGAAAATTTGAGAAGGAAAAGAACAATTTTGACAAACAAGCTCTTATATAAATAGCAGGAGTATTTGGAGTCTTTGGACTTCAAGGCATCAACAACAGCAGTAACAGTAGCAGATGCAGCAACATAGCATCATTCTATAGTGTAAGAAAACTAAATCTATATAGTTACCACAAGCATTTGGGACTTTTTATTTATCTATAACTATTTACCCTGACCCTTTCATACATAAGCAAACATTCTTCTTTCTTTTTGGGGTTTTTTTTTTTTGGTTCTATGTCTATTTTCATCTCTAAAGCAAACTGAAAACCAATCTAATGCTCAGCAATCAAAACTGTACCCCAGTTTTGGAGGAAATGGTGACTGTCACTCAGCATACACTGCAAAGGCATTTCTCAACATGCACCCCCTGTGTCCATATTCCATGTCAGTCATTAGCAGTTATGTTAAGAGGGGCAGACAGGAAGAGGGAGAGGTAAGAGGAGGAGAAATAAAGGTAGGGGAGGAGGAAGGGAAGGGAAAGAGGGAGAGACACACCATGTGAGGGAGCAAAGAACTTGGAGACAGAAAGAAAGAGACCATCGGGTGCTTGTGCGTGACTCTCTTTCATATGGAATTAATGGTGGTTTAATGGGGTATGAAAGGATGTTTTACTGGAAACAATGAGGAACAATTGTCTAGCTCACGTTTCATTTCACAGGTCATTATTGCATTAAGAAGTAAATCGACCAAGTCCGGTAAATAACAGTCTGTGTATTGCCGAGAGCTTCAAACCAACAATCTTACCCATCACCAACTAATATCTCTGTCATTTTAACCCTTGCAGGGTTGTGCTGGGGGGCTAAACAATTATAGTCTTCACCCAGTCTTAGCAGGTGAGAGCAATTCATTGCCCCATTGTCCCTCCTTTTGCAAAATCCACAAGGCCATATTTTAACATTGTTGTTTCGTTGATGAGCCAGCCTTAGCCAACTGCGGCTCTGGTGGCCTTGAAAAACAACCCCCATTTTAGTGAGTGCTGCAGGCGTCTTTAAGCAGACTGCTTCCTCTGCAAAATTAATTGTTGCAAAGCACAGTGTTCCCCCCTTGAAGCTTTTTGCAAGCTAACACTCAGCAATTTGGGTGGGCCACAGATATGCCTGATAGAACCAAGGGAAATGAGCTCCATTATGCTTTATAATAAAGTTCACCTTGGTATTACCAAGCATTGTTAGTAGGCACCAGAGCCCCAGGAGCATATACTGCCTGAGATGCCTTAATGTTTGTCTCATTAACTCTTTGGAAATTAAGGGTGAGTCCTCAGATCAGGTTGTGTTTAAAGTTTAGGCTTAGACAAATTGCAGCTTTGACATTTGATAAATCCATGATCTCATCAGTGATGATACTCCTTTTACCATTCAGACTGACATTCAGTGACTTCGCATTCAGTATAATACTTGTTTTCCAAAATTTCTCCATTGAGGATTCACCCCATTCTCCTGGTTCTTTGAATGTTCAGGATCTTCATGTAGCTATTGCTTGGGCTGTTCATTTGTTCTCTCTTATTCTCACATGATCAGCTCTCCTCTGTTTCCAGTCATGTATGTATTCATTAATATCTTTTTTTGACACTTGGTCAAATTAATATCCACAGGATAATCAAGCACAGGAAATCAAGCAGTGAAAATGTCTTTCTACTCCTCATGACAAGAGGGACATTTATTGGACTAGAAGATTGGATTGAAACATAAAGGTGGGATGCCATGGCCAAAGACACTGAAATTTATTAAGATTACCACTACAGACCCCAACAATCCTATACATATCTCAAAAATATGTATGTACCCCTTGAAGCATGTTCAATTAACCTTCTAATGAAGTGCATGAAAGCTTGGGATGGTCCTGCTTCTAGGCATGTGTGATAGAGTAACCCTCCACTCCTCTTCAGAAAATGTTCAGATATCCTCTAAATGTTTGCTGTAGGGCATGATGACTCAGAATACTGTGCAGTGATGAATTATTTTAATTGTCTGCTGAGTTAGAACTCTATGCGTTTATTAAAATAGCGATCCCTGCTCCTCAGATTCCCTCTTGTTGCTGACTTCAAAGCCCATGGATGACCCTCTGAAGTATTGGAGAATCTGGTTGGAGATGTTTATCTTCCCCACCTGTCCCTAGCTGTAATCTTGCCTCCTAGGTAAGCCTGTTCCTAGGACAGGACCAGTTTATTTTTGTGTCTTCTTTCCTTTGGTATAAATTTACCAACAATTCTTGATCTGAATTGGTAGAGGGAGTTTCCTCACTGGGAGTTCCCTGTGCCAATAAAATCAAAGGTCTGGCTAAAACAGAATGAAGATATCTCTTATTATAAGTTACCTGAAGAAAAAGATTGTGTAGTTTTTCATCTCTGTATCCCTAGCATCTAGATCATACATGGTATATGGTGGGCACTTACTATTTATTGACTTGAACTGGAACGAAACTGACTACCCCCAACACTTCTCTGCTTTCCATTTCCAATTTCTTAAGGTTCTGTATATGCTAGAGACTAGTATAATCAATCATGTACTCTTAAAAGCAAAATGAGGCTTTAAATAGCAGAACAATATAGCAGATCTCACCTTTGCTATATATCAGATCAAAGAAAGAGGAGGGCAGGATTTCTATTTTTATACTCTATTCACTGATATCACTAACAGAGCCCAGTTCTGGTGGCTATTCAGCAAGTGTGTCTGCTTCCAGAAGTCCTTTAATAACTTAAGGTTTCTTATTCCATGATACGGGTTGTTTGTATCATCTGAATGAATAGGACTCTGATATCTTCTACAATTAATGGAGTGAAGCCATGTTGTTATTCAATCTTTTCAGTGTAACACATGAAAATGGTATGGAAAGGTCACAATATGTATCACTCTAGAAATATTATATATCAGAATACAATCCATCATGATCTTATTATGATTCTGTTAGTCTGATCAGGTCCCATGGATAAAGGATATTAGAATCCTGAAAATAATTTCTGACTAGCTCTGTATCATATCATAGGACATCTTGTACTACAAAGAGTCAGTGAAGGTGAACTTCAGGGGACATAACATCTGCCTTCAATCATGGGAATCTGTAGCAAAAACACATCCCACATGGTGCATTCATGGCATGCCATAACTCAGTCTAGCTATTTGAACATCATCACTTCAACCTTGAAATGGCCCCATGGGGTAGTGAGCAGCAGGTGCTGGGTTAACAACAAAGTTTCAGGGTGACATCTATTGGTAATTTGGGGGCTAAAGAATCAGAAGGTTATTGCACAATAAGAGCTATTATTGAGATCCAGCTGCTGCAGAAGCATATCATCTGGGGATGTGCTGATTGTCCATGAATTACCTAGAGAACCCAATCTACAAGGGCAGCATATTCTTTGGGAAGCTGGATCAGAAGGTAAGTGAACTCTCATGCTCCAGACCAAACAGTCTATTAAGAAGCCACTCTGTCTAATATAGGACAAAAACTTATATATTATATATATATTTCATTTCTACTTTCATAATACCTTCCAACAGTACTTTCTGACTCAAATGAACATTAAACTTTAGAATATGATCAACAACAACGAATTTCCCAGGAGTCACCCTCTCTCTAATGGAAAAAAAAATGACCATCTTTCCTATATCCATTATCTTCCAGGGCTACTCTTTGGCTCCAAATCATGGAATGCCATTTCAAAAATTAAATTTTCAGAACACCCAAAAGGCAATGGAATGATGTACAGCAAACATGCAGAATATTGCCAAAGAATAATTTCACTAGGGAAGTGCTATAGAGGATATTCTCAAAAAACATATGACTGGAAAAGGAGATAAATGATTCCCAGCAAGAATGTGAGACAATCAATAGACAATCTATAGGTTTTAATGGCATCTATACAATGTTAAGACATCTTGATCTAAAGGAAGCCCCCAAGCACATAGGGTAGTTTTACTGAAGAACATGGACAAACGTAGCATAAAATGAGCAGGCACATGATATGAATGATTAGAGAAATTACTCTTATTGATGAGATCACATAGTCATTAAAGTATCAAAGTAACTTTGCACATACTAAATGATTAACCAAGATTTGTATAATTGAATTGAATTTAAATGAAGTAATAAAATCAAAGAGGGCAGAAGATAGACTTTGAAGATTCATTAGATTAGAACATTGCCTTGAATGATATCCCATAGGTGCTGATGAAAAAAAACAAAACAAAACAGACATGCATATAATAAAGTTTTAAGGCATAAAATAGCCCCTCCTTTTTGTTTTTGTTTTTTTGTTTGTTTGTTTGGTTGGTTTTTGCCTTTTGGAGGGGTAAGGCAAGGCAATTGGGGTTAAGTGACTTGCCCAAGGTCACATGGCTAGTATGTCAAGTGTCTGAGGCCAGATGTGAACTCAGGTCCTCCTGACTCCAGGAAGGGTGCTCTATTCACTACACCACCTAGCCACGTCAAGAGCCCTTCTTTTTGGAACAAAATTTTCAGATTAGCACTCGTAAATAGAGAGAGGATGAAGGGGGAAAAAGAGGGAAAAGCAAAGAGAGACATAAAGAGGAAAACAAAGTGCCAAGAATGAAGTTGGAGCATGTGGGAAATATAAAGGACTGAGTTTTACAACAACAGAGGATTTGCATTGGTGAGAGCCACCTAAGCAAGGTGCAGTCAGATTGTGCAATCTTAGAATAATATGTTTACATTTGACACAACTGACAACTGGTAACCCTCATACGTTCTTGTGGAGGAAGCTGGAATTTTCAGAGAGGCATATCTTGGAAGATTTGTCTGCTGCCAGAATTCAGATAGACTGAAGGAGAGGCAGAGAGAGACTGAACAACAATGCTATTGAAATAATTCAGCACTGAAGTGATTAGTTTCAACAATGGCTGGATCAGCATTATTTGTTGACTGAATAGATTTACAAGAGCAAAGAGAGGGTAGAACCAAGGATGATTAAGTTTTTTAGTCAGGATGTCTAATAGAATGGTGATTCTATTGACAAAAACTGAGTGGTGAAAAGTAAAATAGACCAGCATTTAATTAAAGGCAAATAAGTTTGGATTTAGGCATGTTATTCTGAGGTAATGGCAGAACTCACTGATAATGGCTTCTAGGCAGTTAGAGTTCAATTGAGAAAGCAAAGTTACTGTTATGGACTTGTTTGTCATCAGCACTGAAATAATAATGGATGAGCCCTCTTAGGAAAAGAAAATATGGGGAGAAGTGAGTCAGGAGACACAGATTGAATATTAGGGGGATGACTGCAGTTATGGGATGAAAGGAAGAAGATAGAACTAGAAGAGGACATAGATGAAAAGAAACATAGAGTTTTAGAACTGTGAGGACCTTGGAGATCATTCTACCCTCCTCATTTTATCTATGAGGAACTGAGGCTTAGAGATCAATTAATCAACAAGAATTTATTAAGCATTTACTAAGTGCCAGGTATTAAGTATACAAAGAAAAAGAAAAACAGTCCTTTGGGGGGGGGGGGGAAGAGGAGGAAGGAGGCAGAGGCAAGAAGGCAGAGTAAAAGCAGAAATTTGGCATGGCTCCGGCTTCAACCATCTCCAATACCTGTAAAAAATGACTCTAAACAAAATTTAAAACTACAGAACCCACAAAGAGACAGAGAGAAACAAATCTCCTGCTGAAGGCAGCCTGGAAGGCCGACAGGAAAGGTTTATTGCAGCACGATGGGACCTGAGTGCAGTCCCCAGTGAGCCCCAGTTCCAACCCCATGGTGGCCCTGACCAGTGCCCAGACTAGCAAGAACAGACGTCAGGAGAGTGAATCACCAGAAGCTGTGGTGGCTTCCAGACTTCTCAACACATAAATGCCAAAGAGAAAATAAAAGAGTTCTACTGTGGCAAAGAGCTCAAAAGTCAAGTAATTGGCAAGATGAGCAAGTGTAATCAGACCATACAATCCTTTTTTGGGGATGAAAAGGATCGAAGCATGGAATTGGAAGAGGACAATGAAGTCAGAATTCCTGCATCAAAAGCTTCCAAGAAAAATATAAATTGGTCACAGGCCATGGAGGAGTTCAAGAAGGATTTTTAAAATCAAGTAAGGAAAGTGGAGGAAAAACTGGGAAGAAAAATGAGAATGATGCAATAATTAAAAGTGAGTCAACAGCCTGCTAAAGGAGACCCAAAAAAATTCTGAAGAAAATAATACCTTAAAATGTAGACTAACTCAAATGGTAAAAGAGTCCCAAAAAGCCCATGAGGAGAAGAATGCCTTAAAAAGCCTAATTTGCCAGATGGAAAAGGAATGTAAAAAACTCACTTTAGAGAATAATTCTTTCAAAATCAGATTGGAGCAATTGGAAGCTAATGACTTTATGAGAAATCAAGATACTATAAAACAGATCCAAACAAATGAAAAAAAAAATAGAAGGCAACATGAAATATCTCATTGGAAAAACTACTGACCTGGAAAATAGATCCAGGAGAGATAATTTAAAAATAATTGGACTGCCTGAAATCCATGATGAAAAAAGGAACCTAGAAACTATCCTTCAAGAAATTCTCCAGGAAAACTACCCTGATATTCTAGAACCAGAGGGCAAAATAGCAATTGAAAGAATTCACCAATCACCTATTGCAAAGGATCCCCAAAAGAAAACTCCTAGGAATATCATAGCCAAATTCCAGAATTCCCAGTTCAAGGAGGAAATATTGCAAGCAGCCAGGAAGAAATAATTTTACTATTGTGGAAACACAATCAGGATAACACAAGATTTAGCAGCTTCTACATTAAGGGATCGAAGGGCTTGGAATATGATATTCTGGAGGTCATAAAAATAAAATTAAGAGGTGAAAGAGAAATATATTAGGAGAAGGATTAGGGTAAATTATCTCATATAATAGAGGCAAGAGAGCAATGTTACAATGGAGGGGAAGAGCAGGAAGGTGAAAGGGAATGGGTCAACCTGACTCTCATTGAATTTGGCTTATGGAGGGAATAAAATACACACTAAATTGGGTATCTTACCCTACAGTAAAATAGGGCAAAGAGGGATAAGAGTGGGGATGATAGAAGGGAGGGCATATTGGGGGAGAAGGTAGTTAGAAGCAAACACTTTTGAAAAAGGACAGGGTCAAAGTAGAAAGTAGGATAAGTGGGGGGTAGGATAGGATGGAGAGAAATATAGTTAGTCTTTCACAATATAACTACTATGGAAATGTGTTGTGTAACTACACAAGTACAACCTATGTTGAATTGCTTGTCTTCCTGGGGGGGGGTAAGGAGGCAAGAAGGGAAAGACTCTGGAAATCAAAGTTTCAAAAAACGTTAATGCATGTCACATGCAACTGGGAAATAAGATATACAGGCACTGGGGTATAGCAATCCATCTTGTCCTACTAGAAAGTTAGGGGGAGTGATGGGGAGGATATAAGAGAGAACAGATTAGGGGAAGGGGTATTCAGTAAGCTTGCTATTTTGGGGTGAGGGGTAGGGGAGAGATGGGGAGAAAAACTTGTAACTCAAAATCTTGTGGAAATGAATGCTGACAACTAAAAATAAATACATTTTAAAAAAGAAAAGAAAAGCAGTCCTGCTCTCAAAGAGATTACATTCAAATGGGGAGGAAGAACATGTAAATAAATAGATAAACAGAAGATGCATACAGCTTAGATACAAGCTAACCTTAAAGGGGAAGACACTTGCAACTAGGTAGGACAAAAGAACACTTCTCAATGGAGATAATATTTGAGTTGTCCTTAAGGAAACCAAGAGTGATTTCAAGAGCAGGAGCTAAGGAAGACAGTTAATAGCATAGTAGTAGTTAGTAGAGGTTATTGGTCAAATTAGAATAAAACGAAGGTCTCCCCTACACTGTCTCACTTTATATATTATCACAGAAAAGTGGAGAAAAAACTTCAAGGAGTCAGTTAGCAACAATGTACATATATAAATCATCAGCATTAGTGTCTTATTTTTAAAAATCAGGAAGATACAGAAAGAAGAAATTCCATTTTAAAATAACTACAGAATGTATAAAATACTTGGGAGTCTACCTACCAGAATATAGATAGAAATCATATGAATAAATTAAATCTACAAAGCACTTTTTACACATATAAAGATAAACCTACATTTTTAGAGAAATATTAATTACTCATGGGTAGGGCAAGGCAGTATAAGAAAAATGGCAATAATTTCTAAATAAATTTACTTATTCAGTGTCATACCAGCCAAACAACCAATGAGTTACTTTAGAGAAATGGGGAAAAATAATAATGAAATTCATGTAAAGGAGCAAACAGTCAAAAGTACTAAGAAAAAATAATGAAAAGAATTGGAAAGAATGAAGGAGTGGCCTTACCAGATCTCAAATTGTTCTACAAAGCATTAATCATTAAAATGATCTGGTACTGTTTTAAAAAGAGGAAGCACAAAAGAGGAAACAGAGAGAGGGATGGGGAGGGGGGGAGAGACAGACATTCATACAGACAGAGACAGAGAGAGACACAGAGAAGGAGAGAGAAACAGAGAAAAGAGGAGAGAAGGGGAAGAGAGGAAAGAAAAGGAGAGGAGAGGAATATCAATATTATCATCCAATAAGAAATGATTAAAGGATCAACTTTAGAGAAATTTGGGAATGCTTGGTTGAACTGGTGCAGAGTAAAATGAGCAGAACCAGAACAACTTATATCCCCAAACAAAAATATTGTAAAAAATGAACAATGTTGAAACTTAAGAACTCTAATCAATGCATGATCAACTATGATTCCAGAGTAATAATTATGAAGAAATGTTACCCACCTACTGACAGAGAGGTGATAGACTAAATATTTAGAAAGAGAAATTAATAACATATTCCACTTGAAAGAACAAAGTATCTGAAATTTCAAAGAAAAATTTAAAAAAACATATAAAATAGTTATCATCAAAACTATTTGGTGCTGCACACAAAAAATAAAGAGAAAAAAACAACAGACTAAATGAGCAAGAAAAAAGGAAGTGATGAAAAAGTCTGATAAATATGGAATTCAAATTACTATAGAAAGCACTCAGATTTTGACAAAAAGAACTGACATTCGGCCAACATCTCATACCATATCCTACAGCAAAACTCAAAATCTCTTATGTTAGCTAAATACAAAAGACCCTGGCATTGATTATATATATATATATATATATATATATATAAGAAAACGAGATCAGATATTTTTTGCAACTTTGGCTAGGGAATGAATTTTCCTTTTTTTTTTTACTTTTTGGAGGGAAATTAGGGTTCAATGACTTGCCCAAGGTCACATGGCTACTTTTTTTAGCAAAATAATTTTTAAGCAAAAGTTAGAGGAAATTATAAATGATCAATATAAACAATTGTAACTCCAAAAAAAGAACTTTTGTACAAGAAAGGTCAGTGCAGAAAGAATGATAAATGTTGTAGAGTATGAAAGAGATATTTTCATCAGATGTCACTAGCCAAAGTCTGATTTCTAAAACATAGAAGAAACGAATATAATTGTGTGATGCAAATTGCTATTCCCTGATAAGTAAATGATCAAAGAACAAGAACAAATAACTTTTTAAAGAAAAATGACAAAACTATTAATAACTACATAAGGATATGCTCCAAATCACTAATGGTAAGAGATAGGCAAATTAATACAACACTGAGGTTTAACCTCACACCATTACAAACTGGCAAAGATGAAAAAAAAAATCAGGACAAACAGTGTTAGAGGGGCAATGGGGAAGATGCCATGGTGATATATTATTGGTGGAACTGTGAAGTTATCCAACCAAAGTGGATTTCAATTTGGACTGAGATAGGAGATAAAGACTGGACCTGTGAATTCAATGATGGAGGGAATTCTGAGTTGAGGAAACTCCCTCTACCAATGAAGAATCAAACTTTCTTTGTAAATAATCTTAGAGAATTGCACTGAGAGGTTATGTAACTTTTCAGGATTTTCAAGTGTATTGTTGTTCCTATTTTTTCACATTCGTCCAATCTAATAGGTGTGAAGTGGTATCTCAGAGTTGTTTTAATTTGCATTTCTTTAATCCCTAGTGATGTAGTGCA
Source organism: Petaurus breviceps papuanus (assembly GCF_028583685.1). Classification (NCBI taxonomy): domain Eukaryota; kingdom Metazoa; phylum Chordata; class Mammalia; order Diprotodontia; family Petauridae; genus Petaurus; species Petaurus breviceps. Next base: position 3,216,452 of record NW_027187351.1, read on the forward strand.
TTTTCCCCTGGTTTTTGGCTATAGACAGCTTTGGTTTCTTCTGAAAACTGCTTGCTCATATCCTTTGACATTTATTAATTGGGGAATGATTTTTATTTTTATTCATTTGACTCAGTTCCCTATATATTTGAGAAATGAGGCCTTTATCAGAGAAACTTGCTATATTCTTCCCCAGTTTCCTGCTTTGCTTCTAATTTTGGATGCTTTGGTTTTGTTTGTACAAAAACTTTTAAATTTAATGTAATAAAAATTATCCATTTTACTTCCTGTGATCCTTTCTTTGTCTTGTTTGGTGATAAATTCTTCCTTATCCATAGATCCCATAGGTGAAATTTACATGTTCCTTTATTTTGCTTATTTCACTCCTTATATTTGAATAATGTACCCATTTTGACCTTATCTTGGTAGAAAGTGTGAAATGTTGCTCTATACCTAGTTTCTGCCAAGCTGCTTTCAGTTTACCTAGAAATTTTTTCTCATTAGGTCTCAAAATATGAAAAATGTATAAATACACATGTAGACAACAGTGCTTCTCATGAAATAAAAGAATCATAGCACAACCAACTCAATCATATCAAGCATTTTTACAATTTATATTTTTCATTATGACAAAATCAGACATGCCATAGGCTATATCAATCACTGAAGCATCTTAAAGAATTGTATTAACTAGATCATAGCATATTTACTATGCACATATTGATGTAGGTATGGTTTCATTGTGTTCATATAGTCAAATGTGGTAGATTTTTTTTTCAGGGAAGATATGTCTTTTTCTCTTCTATTTTCCAAAGTTCCTAGTTATTCTTTTGTCATAAAGTGAAAATAGAGACCTGGTACTATTAACTAGTTAATTTTATCAGTGAATACATACCCAATGAATAATTTAATTTTTGAAGGGGAAAAATTATCCATTTTAGTTTTGTACATTTATCAAATTAATGATATGATCAAAGCATAATTATCCTGTTAGGTTGCTTATACTGAACAAAGCAATGTGTTAATTGCCCTAAGTCCTCACATGGTTTTCTGCTATATGAATAACATATAATATCTACCTATCTACATGTGTGTCATTCTATATATATACATATATAACATTATAGGAGGGGGGCAAAGGTGGGGAAGGAGGAGGAAGATAGCAATGAGGAGGCTGAGAAAGACAAGGAGGAAGAAGGCAAAGAAGATGACAGATGAGGAGGATGCAGATGAGAAGAAAATTATTGTGATAAAGAGAGAGAAGAGATGATGAAGACAGGAAGGAAAGAGGTAGAGGAAAGAAGGGGACAAACGAAGAAGAGAAAGTAAAAAAAAAGAGAGAGGACATGTTTCTAAAGGGAGGGAACCTTATAAATTAACCACTGGAATACAAGAAAAGAAATGGAAATTGCTCCCATGGATTACGTGTCCTTCCACATCTTCCTTTACAAATCAAGCATGGAAATCCTTCTGACTCACAGTATGTACTCTTTCAGAATGTGATCACAGATTGTTATGCTTCCACTCCATTTGAAGTCAAGGCAAGTCAGAGGGAGGGAGAAAATAAGGTATAGAAAAAAAGTTCGCTTTGGAATTTACAAAGTGGTACTGAAAGCTTTATCTGTCTCTGCTTGGGATAAAAACCCTTGCAGTCACATATCCCAAAGATTCTAATATTTTCTGAGCCTCCACTATGCCTTTATATTTTAATACCCTGACATCTGGAATCCTAAAAGTCTAATGTTTAACCATAAATATCTGCTGAGATTAAAGAGCTATATACCAAGTTTCAATCTTTGGGGCCTATAATTGCTTGGGAAAAGAGAATGGTATTTCCCCCTCTAGCTAGAAAAAAAAAGACCTCTGCACACACAGATATTGGCAGACAAATTTTCTAACAACCGTTTCCTCTCTTCATTTTCCCCTCTCATTCCCTACCCCCTCCCTTTTCCACTCTTCCATTTTATAATACCATCGCACTGTCATTCCCAGGACAAATGGGGAAAATAGAAGCCTAGACATTCTTTTTTTTTAAGATACATTTCCACGTATAACAGCAAACAGTGCAGAAAATGCTAGCCACTCCAGACTCCAAGCATTTAGAGCATCCACCCCCAACGATACTTGGGCTTAACCATTATTCACTCACAAACCACTTCATCATTCCCTGGGCTGACAGGTCAATGCCAGCTTTATTTTCTTTTTTGTCAACCCAATCTTTTATTTTTGATTTGAAGCAACAGTCCCTCATAAGACCTCCAGTGTGGTAATGATATCTTTCTCTCACAAGAGATATCCAAGAAGTATTTCACAAAGAGAATGGAGTTTCTGGTGAGTGCTATAAAGGTGGATCAAGAAAGAAATCCTAGCTCAGTTGGGGTAGTTTTAACTGCAAAAGAGTATTAGCAGAGTTGAGAAAGATTACCTGTTTTTTTCCTTTTATTACAATGAACAGATATGGTATCTTTGCAAAATTGAGTACCTTTCCTTTTCATTGAGAGGCATTATAGAGGAACTGGAATAATTCTTGGTTTGGATCCCAAAGACAGTTTTTCAAGAACCAGATCCTAAGTTGAGCAGGTGTGTGACCATGAGTAAGTGATAATCTCTGTGCCCCTTAATGCAATCATGCAAAATGGAGATACTGTTATCACATTTATGCTTCTTAAATGACAGAATTGGGATAGGGTGGGGAACTTTGTAAACTTTGAGGCTATTAGGCATTTAAGTTATTATATGATTTTAGTAGTGTTTTAAGGTTATTTATTATTAGGATAACTAGGGAAAATTAGGGTATTAGGAAACATTTTTGTTAAACATCAATGCAATATTAAGAGCCAACATGGTATAGAATGGATAGAGAGCTGGCCTTAGAACCAGAAAGACTTGTCTTCAAATCCTACTTCTGACATAAACCGAGTGACCCTGAGTAACTCACTTTATGCATCTAAGCTCTAGACAAGTTTTGATGACTATAAATTGCCCATTTGCATTGGTAGAAGGAAAATCCTCATCTAGAATTTCCCTATACCAATTAAATCACAGGCCTAGTCCTTACCATATTTATATCAGCAATTATTAGACTAGATTTTTTTCTTTTTCTTTTTTTAATTTCAGACATAAAGACTGGGTGTCATCATCCAAAGGTTCCTTTTTCCTCCAACACCCTCCCTACCCTGTATCTCATCTAAGTTTTCCCTCGGAACAAAAATTCCTATTTTTTGTTATGTGTTAGAAAACAGATTTTAATATCTTGACAAATGGCATGCTATCCAAAAGTGGATGCAAGAAAAGCAAACAAGAGGCTTATTTCATTATTCAAGGCAACCTGAGGTAAAATATGCAGGTAGGGACTTTGCCCTTAATCAGTGGCAAAGTAGAAGCAGGAATGTGGTTTATTTACATCACCTCTCTTTGTAAATAAATATGGAACATTATTCATGAATATATTTATTAAACCCAGAATAAAGAATAATAAACAATAACAAAAATTCCTTCTGTGGCTATTATATTACTTTGTACATTCTCTTACGCACATAGAATATCTGTCCAGCAGGCAATGTAACTTGCTAGTGTAATGGCAAAGTCTGCTCCTAATTCCCTTTCTCAAGTTTTTTATTAGTTTAGTTTAATTTTGTTTTATTTGCATGCAGACTATTTGACTTCTCTTTTTCATATATTCATACATTTCCCGCACCTCTGCCCACCCCCAATAGTAATGTCCTAGGCTTGTCTTAAGATGTAACTGACCTGTGTTGAAGCAGGATCCAACCCATTCTGACTTGGATTTTGGAAAAACAGAAATTGGTGGTGGCAGATCCAGGACACTGCCATCTAGGTCTTTGAAGAGATACTTTATTGGACTTTCACAGTCCAATTCAGGACAGACCATTTTCCCTGTTTCCTTCCTATGGTAGTAGATAAGAAGAAAATGTGTCATTTAATGAAAAGAATAGAGGAAATTTCATATTAGTGTTGTCATTTTGGAAAAAAAAATAATTCAGAAGGATAGCAGGCTTGGTATATCTACAGCAGATGTTACTTTAGTTTTAGAAAATATTCTAAACTTTATGTTTTCTGTCATAAGCAAGAAAGGAGGTCATCTCCTTTATATGCCCTGGTTGAGAATTACCTTATATTTATATGGAAGATCAAATTTTAAGAATTAGGGTATGACAAAATACAAGTAACACTAAAGCAAGGGATTCTTCACATTAGGTCTATGGATGATTAAAAAAAACTCAAAACAGTATTTCAACATAATTTATTTCTTATGTAATGTATTTTATTTTATTTGCACTTAAATAGATGATTCTGAGGTACACAGACTTGCTTCGCCATAGTGTCAAAGGAGTCCTTGAAACAAAGGTTAAGGAATCCTGCACTAAAATTCTTAGAAAACAATTTAACTTTTCTTCATGATTCTGAAGGTACTTTTGGCCCTTATAGTACCTCAAGTTAAACAATGAATACCCATTATTATCACACTATGCACATAAAAAAGTACTCATACTAGACTATTCATTTTTATAGAACATTGGGTAATAGAGAATATACAATATTTATTTTGATTTGGTGTTTATTATTATTCAATAGTGAGTTCCAACCATATATATGATATAAAATCAAATAAATTATCAGGTTTTAAAAAATTAATCACTATCTAAACTCAATAGGAAATAAGATATAGGAATTAGACCTGTGCTGTCATTGATACAGGAAATTCTCAGAAATGAGAACTCTATCTGCCAATGTAAAAGGGTACCTACTCTATAACCTATAGTCTTAGCAAATTGACTAGATCACTGAGAACTCAAATGTCTTGCTTAGGTCACACAGCCATGAAGTATCAGAGGCAGGAGGACTCGAACCCAGGTCTTCCTGGTTTTGAAGACAGCCTTCTAGCTACTATGCCCAGTTTCTTTTCACATAAATACAGTAGTTAGGCCAAACACAGGAAAAAGGATAAAGTTGAAAAAGTGCTATTACACATATAATATACATATTATAAATATGCAATTTTCACTCATTGATTCTAACCATCTTCAAGACTTTAAAATGGCTCACACCAACCATGAATACATTGGCTTTCCAGTTAGAAGTAGAATATTCTTCTTGTAATTCTTCCTTTTCAACTCCCAAATAAAAGGAAATGGGGGCATCTAGGTGGTGAAGTGGAAGAACACTGGCTCTGGAGTCAGGAGGACCTGAGTTCAAATCCAGCCTCAGACATTTGACACAACTAACTGTGTCACTTAACCCCAAGTGCCTTGCCTTGCCCCCTCCAAAAAGAAAGAGGAAATGAAAAAAAGCAATTTATTTCTCCAGTGCTAAATACATTAACATAATTAACATTAATACATTAACATTACCAAGCAGAAATATCAATGTGGCTTTTCATCTCTTCTCCTCTCTTCCTTCACTTCTCTTCTCTCCCTTCCTTTTCTTTCCTTTCCTTTCTTTTTTTTAGCTGATGTTTCATTGTGATGAAACAAACTTGTGATTTCACTGGTTAAGAACAACCAGTGGGGAAATTTCTACCCAATCTATCTCAGGCATCTGCCCTGAAATCTCAAGTCTTAGAGATTCCCCTGGGACACTGAAAAGTTAAGTGATTTGCTCAGGATCACACAGCTGGTTAATGCCAAAAGTTGAATATGAGCCTAGGATTTCCTGAATCTAAAGCAAGTCCTCTTTCCTTCACACCATCCATAGTCATGTAGGAAGTCATCAGAGCTAGTTCATGGAGGCAAAGACTGACCAAATAGTAGAATATGACGTGTTTAACATCTGTCCAAATGACACACTAAATGAATAATGTTTCAAAGACATAAGTAGGCAGCCTTGTATCCACCTAATGACCATGTCTGAATAATGGTCCTTCAGACTGATAATAGCTTATTTTGCCCTAAGGGGTAGAACTCTGTGACAATTTTTTTCAGCCATTCAGAAAACATCTGGAAGAAGGATAGCTAACCTTAAAGAAGTGGTCACATGGTCACATCTAAGGAGTTATCTAGTTCATATAATCAATTTTAAAAGATGGTCTGTTGGATGTCTGTATTTAAATTTTTGGCTTGAACTAAGCTCTGTTGATCAGTAAAGCAGTAGATACTTAGCACATTTCTTCACACTGTTTTGGAACCTCTCTATATAAAGGGCTAATTTAGTAATGAAGACTGGAGTGGAAGCAGTTGCACACTAAATACCTAACCACTCTCAGTCAAAAAGAGGTGCTGAGGGGTCAGAACTAACAAGTATAAGATTGAGTTTTTAAATGTATTTTTTAAATTTTTTTTTTGAACAATCAGGATTAAGTAACTTGCTCAAGGTTACACAGCCAGTTATTTCTGGGTGTGGTGCTAAGTGGCAGAGTCTGGATTCGATCCCCAGGTCATCCCAACACTGGAGCCGGTGCTCTTACTCACTGAGCCACCTGGCTGCCCCCAAGATTGAGTTTTTTAAAACAGAAAAACCTACTAAAATAATTATATTCCCTTTGTTATGTTTAGGGATTTGGAGAGGTGCCTAGCGCTACTCAAATGTGGTTGGGCATTTATCACTTCATTTGCACAGGCTGAAAGTAGTACCTGAGCCTAGGCAAGGAGAAGTAGAACTTGTTCTGATCTTTGACCTTGAGTAATTTCATCTTCTCTGCAATGATTGGGGGCATGACACCAGTGCTGTCAGGATTGGGCAGAATGCAGACATCCAGGTCACTGCTATAACAGCTCTTCACAAAGTCAGAAAAGGTGACTCCTGAAATAGACAAACAAAGTATTGACCACATGAGAACCATCAACCACAAGAGGACCAAGACAGTGTTTTGCGATTGTGATGGTTTTTGATTGTTCCATAGCTAAGTATTCCTCGAAGTAAACCTCAATGGTACAGCAGATTGAGCACTACCTCTGGATTTAGATTACCTATGTTGAAATCCCCACTCTGCTGGTTACTAACATATAACCATCCTCAAGTCACTTCATTTTCTGGGTCTCATTTATGAAATGAAAGACAATAATGATGATCATGATAACATCTAGCATTTCTGTAATGCTTTAAGGTTTTCACAGTACTTTACATACAAGATTTTGATATTCACAATGAGGAAGCTGAGGCTGAAAGGGCTTAAGTGACTTGTCCTGGGTCACACAGTAACCCAGGTAGGATTTGATCTCCAGTCTTCATTACTTCACATCCCACTCTCTATCTACCTAGATGCCATCTCGCTGCCTTGCAGATTGCCGCAATCTTAATTTACTGAAACAATATCTTCTTCTAGCCCTGGATTTAGTATAAGCAGGACACATCAGAGTATTCCAATGTGTTTTTCTTACACCTCCCAGAAATAGAATAATGGTCAGTGGCAATCTGTTCTCATGTGGCAATCATTTTCTTCAAAGACTTGACTCATTTATTTTACAGATGGGCAAACCAAGCAACAGAGAAATTAAATACTTTTGGAGTGAGTCAATAGCAAAAAAAAATGCAAAAAGATCTGCCCATTAGACCAAGACAAAGAACATAGGATAGGAATCAAGTGACCTGAATTCTAGGCCCAGTCCCACCAATGACTGTCTTTATGACCCCAGGCAAGTGAGTTAAATTAATGTCTTTGTGTCCTTATCTGCAAAATGGAGGTCATTCCATTTGCCCAACCTATCTATAAAAGTTGTTGTAAAGCACAAATGAGAAAACAGTTATGAAGCTAGCTTGGAAAGAATAAAAGCATTTGAATGTAAGAACTTTGTCACTATTTATGCAAACTAGCATCCTGGCAGGAGGCTTGAGGCAAGCTACTGATTAGATTGCATTGCACTGATCATGCTTGTACAAGTTACTTAAGGAAGGGGAACCCAGTGAACCCAAATGTTTGGGCTACGTGGCTGAAGTGAACCCGCAAGGTCAACTAACCGTCAAGCTTCATGATCCCTGAGACAGAAGGATAATTTCTCACTCTGTGCCATGCATCTTGAGGCCATTGGTTTGGTTCCACAGTGAAACCAGGCCACAATATACCAACCCGACCCCCTTTGGGATTACTCGGGGCTCGATCCCTTGATGTGAAGTCAGCAGAAAGAGGTTTAATTCTGTCTTCTATGCAGTCAAAAGAAGAGCTAGTTGCCACGATGATCGAATTCCTGAGAACTATCTGTTTCTTCTCTAAGGAACACTGTTCAGCAGAGGACGTATATACTAATGGAAAAAGACCAACAACATTGTCTACGAGGGTCATGTTATCTATTTCCAAGTTGCTTTCCACATGGAACATGGCCCCATAATCAAAGTTCTTATATGAAAGGAACCCAGAGATACCAGTACAGTTGTATAATCCATCTCCATTATACAGATGGAGTCCATGAAGGCTCGAATGGACCACATTTCCAACCCAAGGATTTTCAGCCATTGAACAACTATGGCCCCTGACATGGAAGCCAATTCTCTCTGATCCTGCTACAACATTCCCAGTGAGGTTGACATCATTTGCCTGGTTCAGCTTGATTCCTGTCACCCAGTCCACTGCTCTTCGTGGCTGCTTGGTCAGGACAATGAGGTTCTTGATGACAGAGTGATTTTGACCTTCTAGATCAATACCATGGCCAATGGTATCAAACAAAATGTTATCATATAAGAAGATACTTTTGCTGGAATATACTAGAATACCCCCTCCACAGCTCTGATGCACAGTAGAAGAGATGATACAAGATCCCAAAGATACATTATTGAATTCAATAGATGGATACAGCAAAGACCCAAAGTTCTGGATTTCCACATTGGAAAACTGAAGGGTACCTGAAAATAGAATAGACATTATTAAAGCATCCTGCCCCCCAAAAAAGTATAAGGGAAGTTGGATTTAAAAGCAGTAGAAAATAAAGAACGCAATAAACATTATTTATAGTTTTGTCTTTATAGCCTCAGTACCCAGCACTGTTCCTTTTGGTACATACATGTTTATTTAATTGAACTGAACACACGTTGATGTAGGCAGTCAAGGTATTATTTATTGCTCCCATTTTAAATTTAAAGACGCCGAGGCTCAGACTAGAAATTGAGCTCTTTTTGACTTTACATACTGGCTTCTTTCTATTACACCAAATGGCCTTGGAAGAGCTAAGTCCTAGACCTGGCTGTGTAATGCAAGCAATTCAATACCTTGGGGCAGCTAGGTGGCACAGAGCACCAGCCTTGGAGTCAGGAGGACCTGAGTCCAAATTTGGCCTCAGACACTTGACACTTACTAGCTGTGTGACCTTGGGCAAGTCACAACCCCAATTGCCTTCCCCCCTCCAAAAAGACAAAAAAAAAGACTATGTCTTAAGGAGATGATCCCATGTAATAGAAAAGAGGAGAGGGAGACATGGTAAACTTTGTCTCCAACTCCATAAACTAAAAGAGATACTGAATGAATACATAAGATGACCACATTGGTAATATGCTTCAAGAAGCATTGGAGAAGGAAAGGAAGGAAATAAGCATTTATTAAGCACCTACTGTGTGCCAGGCACTGTGCTAAGCATTATGTCATTTGATCCTCATAACAGCCCTGTGAGTTAGATGCTATGGAGATCCCCATTTTATAGGTGAGGAAACTGAGGCAAACAGAAGAGGTAGAAAATGGTATATACAAATGAACTTGTGCCAAGATGCTGCAGGTTACTTGAATGTGGATGACAACTAGACTCTTAACAAATGATTACCTAGTTAAGAAATAGTAAACCCATTGCTAAAATTTCCTTAAAGATCAAGAGGAATTTTTTTTTCATTTTCCCTGAAAGTCATAGTAAGCCACACATGACTGAAAAAGGCTAGAGAAAATTCCTCTTTTCAATTTCAGTAGAAGGAATTAAAAATTGTTTGTTTTTTTAACCAAAGGATTTTGGCCTTTTTATAATGATTAGTGTATGCCTAGGGTCTCGATTTTGTGGTTACAATTCAGTTTTTTGAAAAAAATCAGAGAAGTTTTGCTGTAAGTTTATTTTACTTGGGTGCATATGAAACAAGAGCTAAAAACTAGTGCCCAGCACATTGTTAATTTTCTCAGGGATCTGAAGAAAGAATTAAGTAGTGATTTTCCGCACAGCCACTTTGCTGTTTTTCCTTTTGGAAACTGCACTTATAGCAAATTGCTTAGATCAATGACTCATAAACTTCTGGATGAAACTCCTGACACTCCTAACTCATAACCGGGAATCATTTACATATGCTCCTTGTTCAATGAGGGTTGAGAAGGGACTGGGAAAGGCTTCCCAAGCTAGCACTCAGGAAAAGATTCTTTCTCCCTTTCTCCTTCCCCAGCTCCTGTATACCAACATGTCTTATTTGTCTTTCCATATCAGACTCCTCTATCTTCTCTTCCTCATAGCGTGATTTTTCTGATATTCACAAACGTTCATAGAGTTTATTTTTTTACTTTAGCAATAACAGATCATTTACAAAAATAGCCAAGAAAAAGCACTATTACAGATCACAAAAAGCTATCAAGATAGGGGTCAATTTAAACCATCACGAATGACTAGACAGCACAGTGGATACAGTGCTAACCTTGGAATCAAGTAGACTCAAGCTCAAATCCAGCCCCTGGTCCACACAGGATGTATGACTTGAGCAAGTCACTTAATCTGTCTCAGTCTCACTTTTTTCGTCTATGAAATGTGGATAATAATAGCATTTACCTCACAGAGTTATTGTAAAGATCAAACGAGATAACATTTGTAAAGTGCTTTGAAAACCATAATTCTCTATATACATACTAGCTATCATTACAAAAAGATGGACATTTATCCCATTTTGTGGGTATTTAATGAGATAGCATAAAAGAAAACAGTAATTTCTTTGCTATAACCATCATTCCAGATTTTTTACAGTACATAAACTTTGTTTTAGGAACACGACAAAGTAAACATTCATTGTTTTTCTAAGTTGAATTAAGCAAAGGATTGTTCATCTACAAATCAAAGGTCAGCCACAACCATCCACTGAACCTAAATACATAAGTAGATTATTTGGGCAGGAATGGGCCCTGGATCATATCTTACACATGGTTAAAGATTCATTACATAGGCCCACTCCAAAAACCATCAGAGGGAGAATCTAGCCTCTGGAATGGAAATCTAGCCTCTGGAATAGAAATCTGGAGATTTCTAATGAATGACATGACTAAAAGTCAACAAAATATTAAATAATATTCTATATCAGTGACTTGAAAGGGAACTTCCAGGACTGTGCCTAAAAAATAAGTGAAGTCAGTCTTTAAAACAATCTGCAAGAAAGAAAATATTTTATTGACAACTGACACTATAAACTTGCCATCAGTGGCACGGGAAGAGCCAGCAGAAACAGCAGAATGCAAAGAAACCATCTAGGTTTCAAGTTATGTGCAAGTCTGAAGAAACTGCACAATACAGTCCAACAAAGCTCATAGGATCATAGGTTTAGAGTGGAAGGAACCTTAGAGGTCAAGTACACTGCCACCCCCATTTTACAAAGGGAAAATGATGTTCAGAAAGGTATAGTCATTTACCCAAGGTCATACAGATAGTAAATGGAAGAGGCAGAATTTGAACTCAGGTCCTCTGACTCAAGGGCAACTAAGTAGTAGAGTGCTGGGCCTAGAGTCAGGAAGACTCAACTTTCTGAGTTCAAATCTGACCTCAGAAAATTGATAGCTAGTCACTTAATCCTGTTTGCCTCAGTTCCTCGTATGTAAAATGAACTGGAGAAGGAAATGACAAACCACTCCAGCATCTTTGCCAGGAAAATCACAAATGGCATCATGAAGAGTTGGACACGACTAAAATGACCCAATAATAGCAAACAACCTCTGTCTCAAAAGCCAGCATTCTTTCCACCAATACTATGCCTAGTGCCTCTCTTGGAAGAATATTTTCTCTGAGCTAAACATGCATGTCTTTATTGTTCTCAGTCATATTGCCTTAACGTAAAACTGATAAATGGGCACAGATTAAGATAATGAAATCATAGAACTGCTGATCTGGATGGGATCCCAGGTATCATAAGAGCCCAGCCCCATCATTGAACAGATGAAGAAACTCAAAATTCTATTCCTAGTAAGAGTTTAGTCAGTGCCTAGAATTATGGAACCATTGCAATTTCACATACCTGAAAATTCTTCTCCATTAGGCTTTTGAAAGGACCCCACAACCACTCTTCCACCACATGGAACATCAGGCTGGATTTTTATATTTCGAGTCAGGAGGCCCACCTCAGCAGCCAGAGAAATGTGCCTGCCATCTTCCATTGAATGGGAACTTCCTGTGGCAGAGGGGACAAGGGGTGATAATACAATTTTAAAGTCCATTTCAGAAATCACCAGCTGGGGACCCAGTGAATCTGACAAATGAAAACACTTCTTCCCCTCAGAAGTTCTACCCACATTAAGGCTTGCTTTTCCTCAGGCATTCACCAGCATCAACTGAGAAATGAAAAGGCCGCTCACTTGTCTCTCTTTGGGATCAGAGTGAGTGTGTTAGAGCAAGAATTCATTTGTTCTCAATAAGATAGGTACTGTCACTGACAACTGGCGTCCAGAAACCAGGGCAGAGCTAGCCAATTAGTGGGGTCCCCATCCTCCTTCCTTAAGTATATCAGCTCTAGACATCAGAGTTTGCTTGTACACTGTCAACTGACCGCTTTCATGGAAATGAGGAATCCCAGATCAACTAGGCCAGCAACGACACCAAGGCAATAATTTATAGCCATAAAAAGAAAACACAAGTTGAATTTGAACAGAGAACAGAATACTCTTGTGCATTCAGCAGAACAGAAAAACTACTGCTCCCCAAGCAAGGTCTCTACAAAATTGAATTGAAACGAATTCTGGCTTCTTTGTTGTTCCTCGAATAAGACACTCCATCTCAACCCTGTGTGTTCTCACTGGCTGGCCTACTTGCCTGGAATTCTCTGCCTTCTTTTCTGTCTTTTGGCTTCGCTGAATCCTCAGCTAGAATCCCATCACTGACAAGAAGCCTTTCCCAGTCCTCCTTCACATTAGTGTCTTCCTTCTGAGATCACCTCCAATTTTTCTTGTCTATATGTTGTCTATACATAGTTGCTCACATGTTGTACCTACTCATTAAATTGTAAGGACCTTAAAAGCAGGGATTGCTTTCCCCTTTTTTATTTCTCCAGCACTTAGCCTAGTAATGCCTGGTACATAGTAGGTGCTTAATAAATGTTTGTTGACTTAGACTGTAGACAAACTTTCATTACACAAGGGAACTTAGCGATAGGATTTGGAATACAGTTAACATTTGTTTTTCTTTCTTTAAAAATAAAACAAAACAAAAAACCTCCATTTCATGCCTTAGGAGAAACAACTTAAGGTCATATTGCAAACTCCAGTAACAAGCCATATTCTTCTTTCTCCACAAGGAGAGAAAAGTTTCTATCACTCCTTTACTTTCTGTTGACAGTAAGTACAGTAGCTATTCATTGTATCTAATAGCTATCTTTTTGTTTTACTGAATCAGGGTCTTTATCTTTTTCCTTTTATTTGTATTCAAAGAAGAATATTAGCAATATTAGGGGTTGGCAGCTAGTAAATGTACATTGCCTAATGTCCTGTTAGGCCTAGGCTAAAATATAAACTCTTTTGTCTAGCATTTGAAGCCCTTCACTATAGAACTCTAACCTCTTTCCCTTGACTTACTTCTCATTACTCTTTCTTGTTTATCTACTCTGGCCTATTTGCAATTCTCAGTGGTGTGCCACTTCATGACTGGAGTGATCTCCCTCCCTCACCTCTACCTCTTGGAATCACTCCTCCAAAGTTTAGCTCAAACGGCAGTAACTACATGAGGACTTTCTTGATTCCCTCAGTTGTCAGACATCCCTCCTCCCAATAAAATGTGCATTGCATTATTTTGAGTATATTTTGTATTTCTTTGTTAGTGTATATATTTTTTCTTCAGTAGAACATAAGCACCTAAGGGGCAAAGATAGCTTTTGTTTTTGTCTTTATTTCCCTAGCTGCTATTGAGTTGCTTCAGTTGTGTCTAACTCTTTGTGATCTCATTTGGTTTTTTAGGGTTTTTTTTTTTTTGCAAAGATAAACTGAGGCAAACAGGGTTAAGTGACTTGCCCAAGGTCACACAGATAGTAAGTCTCTAAGGCCATATTTGAATTGAGGAAGATGAATCAAGCCAGCAAAACCATGTCAGCAGAGGGGATAAACCAGTTTGAGGGTAACTGACAGGCTTCAAACCCACTGGTGAGTTGGTGGAGAGAGATGTCTATCCCAAGCATGTGAAGACTTCCCCCACAGAATGGGCAGATGAGAACAATCTTTTACAAAGACCAGAAGGCAACTGAAGCAGATACTATGGAGCACTTAGAATTTGGTCAGACATCAAAGACACAGAGGTCATCTACTGCATCTTGGGACATGGTCAGTCATCTTGACTTTTATTCTGCCACTGGACCTTGATGAATCTGGAAGAGAGGGTGAGGTTGAGAGCTTTGCACATCTCTGCTTCACTTAAATTTAACTCCAGAGCAAGTCAAGACATCACCCCATTTTGTCACTGATGCTCTTCGAAATGAAGGATGAACAACAATATTCCTAGCACTTATCACATTGCCTGGTCCAAATGAGTGCTTAATAAATTCTTGTTGATTGATTGATTTCCATAGAATGATTTAAGATTTCTCTTCAAATTTCTTATAACACTTCTTATATCTCAAAGGTATGGATCTACTTTTCTTTGCACAGTTGTTTCAATGAATGCTTATTGAATAGTTTTAAATTCATTAATTTTATAATAAAATGCATTCACGTTTTTGATGATCAATAAACAAAATGTCTTTTGTACAAGCATATTCCACAAGAATCAGTTTCATGGTGATGACAGATAAGTAAAATTTATTACAAACATTCTGTTTATGATTCACTGACAAAAAAAAAATGAACTCAAAAGTTCGAGTTGGGAGTTGAATTCTGGTTTGGCCACAGAACTTCTATTTGAACCTGGAAAAGGTTTTTGTTTGAGGGGGAGGTCTTTCCCCATCTCTTAGCTTCCCATTGCCAAAAAATACCAATATTTACCTTAGAAATATAAATGTTAATAAGAAAATAGATAATGGAGGGGCGGAGCCAAGATGGCACCATAGAAGCAGGAAAACTCCCTGTGCTCTCCCCATGACCACCTCAAATACCTATAAAAATGACTTTAAACAAACTTTAGCACTACAGAATCCACAAAGTGACAGAGAGAAACTAATCTCCTGCTGAAGACAGTCCGGCAGGCAGACAGGAAGAGTTCATAGCCCTCTGGGAGCAGAGCCCAGCCACAAGTAAGCATAAAGCTTTAGCCCTAGGGCAGCCACAACCAGCTGCTGCTAGAAGGATAAAAGAAGAGTAGATCACAAGCAGCTGTGGCAGTTTCCAGAATTATCAACCCATAAATGCCAAAGACAAAGGGAGAGGTCAGTGTATACTTTGGAAACAGGGAGTCTGGGGGTACAGTCTGGCCTCTGCCCCTGGAGGGAGAAGAGGCTGAGGTGTGGTGGCTGCAGCTACTGCTTCAGAGCTCCTGGCCTGCAGATCACAGAGGGACCAAGAAACCATTCTGAGGGGTAATCCCTCTTGCTTTAACCTGCTTGGATATGGATTTCTGTCTAGGGTGGAAGTCCTGGGGTGTGTGACCAGTGAGCTAGAGCGTGTGGAGGCTTCAGAGAAGGCAGCCAACTAACAGCTCCGGCAGCTGTGAAAACCCCAGCGATTTTGGGACAAAGCTCTCCTCTGTGAAAGCAGAGATCTACTGTGGCAAAAAGCTCAAAAGTCAAGTAATTGAGTGGCAACATGAGCAACCAAAGGAAGCAAAGCAAAGCACAGCAATACAACTTTGGATTCTTTTTTGGGGGGACACAAAGGATCAAAGCATGGAATGGCAGGAAGACAATGAAGGCAGAACTCCTGCATCAAAAGCTTCCAAGAAAAATATGAATTGGTTACAAGACATAGAGGAGCTTAAGAAGGATTTTAAAAACCAAATAAGAGAAGTGGAGGAAAAATTGGGAAGAGAAATGAGAATGATGCAAGAAAATCATGAAAAGAGAGTCAACAACCTGACTGAAAAAAGTAACCCCCTAAAAAACAGACTAACTCAAATAGCAAAAGAGGCTCGAAAAGCCAATGATGAGAATGCCTTAAAAAAACAAATTTGCCAGATGGAAAAAGGATCTCAAAACCTCAATGAGAGAATAATTCCTTCAGAATTAGATTGGAGCAAATGGAAGCTAGTGACTTTATGAGAAATCAAGATACTATTAAACAGATCCAAACAAATGAAAAAATAGAAAGCAATATGAAATATCTCATTGGAAAAACCACTGACCTGGAAAATAGATCCAGGAGAGATAATTTAAAAATTATTGGACTACCTGAAAGTCATGATCAAAAAAAGAACCTAGAAATCATCCTTCAAGAAAATATCAAGGAAAATTGCCCTGATGTTTTAGAACCAGAGGGCAAAATAGAGGTTGAAAGAATCCACCAATCACCTTTTGCAAAAGATCCCCAAAAGAAAACTCCTAGGTACATTATAGCCAGGTTCTGGAATTCCCAGATCAAGGAGAGAATATTACAAGCAACCAGGAAGAAACAATTTGAATATTATGGAAACACAATCAGGATAACCCAGGATCTGGCAGCTTTTACACTGAGGGATTGAAGGGCTTGGAACATGATATTTCAGAGATCAAAGGAGCTGGTATTAAAACCAAGAGTCACCTACCCAGCAAAACTGAGTATCATATTTCAGGAGAAAATATGGTCATTCAGTTGAATAGAAAACTTTCAAGCATTCTTGCTGAAAAAACCAGAGTTGAATAGAAAATTTGACATTCAGATACAAGAAGCAAGAGAAGCATGAGAAGGAAAACAGGGAAAAGAAATCATAAAGAACTTATCAAAGTTGAACTATTTACTTTCCTACATGGAAAAACAATAATTGTAACTTATGAAACTTTTCTCAGTATGAGAATAGTTGAAGGGAATATAAATGTATATGTATGTATACATACATACATATGTCTATATAGGAGGGTATATGGGCATATATATATATATACATATGTGGGTGTGTGTGTATATATGTGTACAGGTATACATAGACAGAGGGCACAGGACCAATTGACTAGGAAGGGATGATACATAAAAGGTGAAATTGAGAGGTGAGAGAGTAATATAATGAGAGGAATGGGGTAAATTATCTCATATAGAAGACATAAGGGGAAACTGTTGCAATGGAGGGGAAGAACAGGAAGGCAAAAGGGAATGGGTGAACCTTACTCTCATTGAATTTGGCTTAGGGAGGGAATGACATACACACTAAACAGGGTATCTCACCTTACAGGAGAGTAGGGAGGAAGGGGATGAGAGGGGGGATAATGGAGGGCAGGTTAGGGGGAGGGAAGTTAGAAGCACACACTTTTGAAAAGTGATATGGTCAAAGTATAGAACAGAACGTGGGGGGGGCAGGATAGGATGGAGGGGGAAATTTTGTCAGTCTTTCACAATATATCCACTATGGAAATGTTTTGCATAGCTACACAAGTACAACCTATATTGAATTGCCTATCTTCCCAGTAAGGGTGGGTGATGAGGGAGGAAGGGAAAGAATCTGGAATTCAAAATTTTAAAATCAAATGTTAAAATATATATACACACGATCTTTCTTCACATGCAACTGAGAAATAAAATATACAGACACTGGGGTATAGAGATCCATCTTGCTCTACTGGAAAGTTGGAGGGGTGATGGGGGAGGATATAGGAGAGAGCAGATTGGGGGAGGGGTATGCAGTGGGATCGCTGTTTTGGGGTGGTGGGTAGGGGAAAGACAGGGAGAAAATTTGTAACTCAAAATCTTGTGGAAATGAATGATGTAAACTAAAAATAAACATAAAAATCAATTAAAAAATTAAAATCACCTCCACTGGAAAAGAAAAAAGAAAATAAATAATGAAATGAATAGAATCATGAGGAATGTCTTTCATTAAGCATAAAAAAAATCCAGGTTTGAAGCCTGACTCTGCCACTTACTAGATGGGAAATCTTGGGCAAATTATTTAATCACCTTTTAGTCTATTTCATCATAAGTAAAATAAAACTTATCCTGTCTAAATCACAGGATTATTGTGAGACTCAAATGAGAAAAAAGATTTTGCAAAATTTGGAAAAACATATAGCAATATACAAATGCAAGGTATTAAAATTTCTACTATCTACTTACGATTTATGTGACTTTGGGGAAATTAACCCCTGTGCCTCAGTTTCTTTTTCTATAAAGTGAGATAATTGGGCCAGGTGATCTCTAACATCTTGAACATAGAGATATTATGACTTTCATCACTGCCAGGGAAGTAATGGCATTTATCAACTCAGATAATGAATCTTCATATGATTTGATTGCAGAGCTAAGATTAGAATGTGTAGTCTCTGAGGTAAGTCTGCAATATAATTTATTATATCACTAATCCTTTTAGCAAGCTATACAATACAGTCACAAAGGTTTATCGATTTGTTCATTGTCAAATCTCTTACCAAGGTGTCGGTGGCTGAGGGACTCATGGATTCTAACATTTTGACCCATAACTTCCTTTATTGTGAGGATTTCTGCTTCATGAGGTTCATAAGATGAAGAACTCAATACAATTTTGTCTTGTGGTCTCCAGTCTACTGTATCCTCTACTAGAATCCTGTAAGGAGTAAGTAAATAAGGAATGGAGTAGAATTAATCAATCAGCATGCATTTATTAAGTGCCTACCATGTCCCAGGCACTCTGCTAGGCACTGGAGATAGAAGTAAAAAGAATGGCTCAATACCTGCTGAGAAACATATTCTATTATAGGAGATAAAACTATATACATACATATATATGCAGCATTGATATAAAATAATAAATGCAAATATATGCACAGTAGTTAAATACCAGATAGTTTATTGTTGTTCAGGTCTTTCTTAGTCATGTCCAGCTCTTTGTGATCCATTTGGGATTTTCTTGGCAAAGATATTGGAGTAGTTTGCCATTTCCTTCTCTAGTAGTTTAGCAGGGAGAAAATCAGCTGACAAGGGAATTATGAAAGAATGCAGAAGATGGTTTTTGAGCTTCATTTTAAAGAGAGTAAGGGATTCTATCAAGCAGAGGTAAGGAAGTAATACATTTCAGGCATGTGGCATAATCAATACAAAGATATGAGAACTAGAGATGAAGTGTTAGATGTGAAGAAAAGTGAGAAGGCCATTTTGGCTGGATAGGAAAATACTGGAGGGGAGGATTATATAATGGGACTAGAAAAATAGGTTGCAACCAAGTTGTGAAGGGTTTTAAAAGCAAAATAGAGTTTATGTTTTGTTCTACAAGCAGTAGAAAGCCACTGGGGTGAAATGAGTAGGGAAATCACATGATCTGATCTGTGCTTAAGGAAAATTACTTTGATAGCAATATGTAGAATGGACTTGTGAGGTGAAGTGAGCAACTTAGCACATGGAATCCAAGCAACAACATTGTAAAAAAAAATAAAGAAGACTTAAGATTTTTGATTAGTTCAATGACTGACCATGATTCTAGAGTGCTGATAATGAAGAATGCTACCTAAATGAGAAACATTGAATTCAATATGCAGAATAAGACATACAGTTTTGGAATAACTGATGTAGAAATTTGTTTTGATCAACTATGCATATTTATTAAGAAGGTTTTGTTTTTCTTTTCTTCTTTCCAGTGGTAGGAGGCAATTGGGAGATATCATAAATGTTTTTATTAGCTAATTTTTTTTTTAATTTAGGCAGCTAGATGATGTAGTGGATAGAGTGACAAGCCTGGAGTCAGGAAGACTAATCTTCCTGAGTTCAAATCTGACTTCAGATAATTACTAGTTGTGTGACCCTGGGAAAGTCTCTTAACCATGTTTGCCTTAGTTTCCTCATCTGTAAAATGAGTTGAAGAAAGAAATGGCAAATCACTCCAATATCTTTGCCAAGAAAACCCTAAATGGAGTTGGCCAAGACTGAAACAAGTGAACAAGAAAGGTGATGAGGGCTTGAATTTAGGTCATTGAATTAGCTAATTTAGAGATGAATCAGATTTGTGAGATTCTGGGAGGGATAGAGATGTCAAGATTTGGCAAGTGATTGGATATATAGGATAAAAGAGGGTGAGGAGTTGAGAATAATGCCAAAGCTATGTACCTGGGGGACTAAGAGGCAGAAAGATAAGTTTAATTTTGGACAGATTGAGTTTGAGATGTCTCCAGGCCATACAATTTCTACTAGGGAATTGGGGATATGGGAATGAATCTTAGAAGAGATCTGGGACTGGAAGTATAGAAGTGGGAGACATATAACCCGTGGGAGTTTACCAAGCAAGAGAATATAAAGCAAGATTTCTTTTTAAAAATTTGTATAATGTACCCTTTGGCAGTCTAGTGAAACCTATGGAACCCTTCTCAGAATAATGATTTTGAAATAATTGACAGAAATACTAAAGTTCTGTTAGAGGTTGGTTTAAAAAAAAGTAATGACATTTTTCCTATGGAAATTCACAGATCCCTTGAAATCTACTTGAAATAGAAAAGAAGGCCAAATGAGAACCTCAAGAAATAGTCACAGTTTGGTGGCAGGAGATGGATAGGAGATTTAGAATAAGTGGTCAGAAAGGTAGAAGCTATACCAGGAAAAAGTAGATGTAATATACCATTACATCAGGGGCCATCAAAATTGCACGAAAGTAAAAGTTTACTCAGTCTTTCAAATCAATTACACCTAGGGTGACAAAGGTGGAAAAAAGGTATGTTCATTCCACTCCCTCTTAAAAAAGTTTTCCAAATTGCACAAAATATAAAGAAAAGGAGACCATAGTTAAAATAGGCTAGGTTCTGTGAAGGCCTCTCTACAGGGCCTCATATAGTTCCTTGTACTCAGCAGGTGCTTACTAAATGCTAGTTGAATTAAATTAAACTGAATTACATCACATTTTTTAATAGCACCATTTTTCTTGGTTGACAGATGGTTTAATTAAGAAAAATTCTTTCAAATGGAGTCTTATTTTCTCATTCTGAAGGTATGTCATGTTGAAATCACAGCTCCTATCTAGAGTCTCTGTCCTAAACAGGAAACAAATGAACAAGTCCTTTATTGAACAAAGAGGGAGATGAGTTTTAAAGAAGGGAGTGTCAAGAACTCACCTTCCTTCTTTTTCCTGCGTTTGTTGCTTTTTATGTTGTTTGCGAGTTTAGAAAGAAACTTTACTACATTAAACAGAATGCACAGAGAAGGAATTATTTGGGTTAACAAAGGAGGCATTCATTCATTCAATACCCACCTATTAGGTGACTACAATGTATGCAGCACAACTATTTGTACTGGCAAAAATACAGAGACAATAATGAGACGCTTTTTTATTTGATTGTTTTGATCCTGGCCAAAGATGTTTCTTTTTTTTTAAATTTTTTTTTTTAAGCAATCGGCTTTAAGTAACTTGCTCAAGGTTACACGGCCAGTTATTTCTGGGTGTGGTGCTAAGTATCTGAGCCTGGATTTGATCCCCAGGTCATCCCGACACTGGGGCCGGTACTCTTACTTGCTAAGCCACCTGGCCGCCACTCAAAGATGCTTCTAACATGTTTGAATTCAATGGTCCTCCTTTTCCTAAGTTTGGGAATTACCAAAAGACCCTGTCCTTGGCCTTCATATTACTCTCTAAAATCTCTTTGGCAATTCCAATCACTACCAGAGTTCCAATCTCATTAACATCTCTATGCAAATGACCCTATAGAAATCTAAATCTCAAGACCTCATCTTTCCCTAACCTTCTGATTTCCTATTTTTGTATTTTTATCTGTCGGTCTATCTATCTATCTATCTATCTATCTATCTATCTATCTATCTATCT